>NC_041221.1:102403001-102418481 GCF_002837175.3 Physeter macrocephalus
GTTTTCTGCATAGAGGTCTTTTGTCTCCTTAGATAGGTTTATTCCTAGGTATTTTATTCTTTTTGTTGCAATAGTAAATGGGAGTGTTTACTTAATTTCTCTTTCTGATTTTTCATCTTTATTGTATAGTAATGCAAGAGTTTTCTATGCATTAATTTTGTATCCTGCTACTTTACCAGATTCATTGATTAGCTCTAGTAGTTTTCTGCTAGCATCTTTAGGATTCTTTATGTATAGTATCATGTCATCTGCAAACAGTGACAGCTTCAATCCTTCTTTTCTGATTTGGAATACTTTTATTTCTTTTCTTCTCTGATTGGTGTGGATAAAACTTCCAAAACTGTGTTGAATAATAGTGGTGAGAGTGGACAACCTTGTGTTGTTCTTGATCTTAGTGGAAATGGTTTCAGTTTTCCACCATTGAGAACAATGTTGGCTGTCGGTTTGTCATATATGGCTTTTATTATATTGCGGTAAATTCCCTCTATGCCTAATTTCTGGATGGTTTTTATCATAAATCAGTGTTGAATTTTGTCAGAAGTTTTTTCTGCATCTATTGAGATGATCATATGGTTTTTCTCCTTCAATTTGTTAATATGGTTTATTTATCACATTGATTGATTTGCATATATTGAAGAATCATTGCATTATTCCCTCTATGCCTAATTTCTGGATGGTTTTTATCATAAATCAGTGTTGAATTTTGTCAGAAGTTTTTTCTGCATCTATTGAGATGATCATATGGTTTTTCTCCTTCAATTTGTTAATATGGTTTATTTATCACATTGATTGATTTGCATATATTGAAGAATCCTTGCATTCCTGGGATAAACCCCACTTGATCATGGTGTATGATCCTTTTAATGTTCTGTTGAATTCTGTTTGCCAGTATTTTGTTGAGGATATTTGCATCTATGTTCATCAGTGTTATTGACCTGTAGTTTTCTTTCTTTGTGACATCTTTCTCTGGTTTTGGTATCAGGGTGATGGTGGCCTCGTAGAATGAGTTTGGGAGTGTTCCTCCCTCTTCTGTATTTTGGAAGAGTTTGAGAAGGATAGGTTTTAGGTCTTCTCTAAATGTTTGATAGAATTCACCTGGGAAGCCGTCTGGTCCTGGGCTTTTGTTTATTGGAAGATTTTTAAACACAGTCTCAATTTCAGTGCTTGTGTTTGGTCTGTTTTAATTTTCTATTTCTTCCTAGTTCAATCTCGGAAGGTTGTGCTTTTCTAAGAATGTGTCCATTTCTTCCAGGTTGTCCATTTTATTGGCATATAACTGCTTGTAGTAATCTCTCATGATGCTTTGTATTTCTGCAGTGTCAGTTGTTACTTCTCCTTTTTCATTTCCAATTCTATTAATTTGAGTCTTCTGCCTTTTCTTCTTGATGCGTCTGGCTAATGGTTTATCAATTTTGTTTACCTTCGCAAAGCACCAGCTTTTAGTTTTATTGATCTTTGCTATTGTTTCCTTCATTTCTTTTCCATATTTTCTGGCCTGATCTTTATGATATCTTTCCTTCTGCTAACTTTGGGGTATTTTTGTTCTTTCTCGAATTGCTTTAGCTATAAGGTTAGGTTGTTTATTTGAGATGTTTCTTGTTTCTTGAGGTAGGATTTTATTGCTCTTAATTTCCCTCTTAGAAGTGCTTTTGCTGCATCCCATAGTTTTGGGATGTCGTGTTTTCATTGTCATTTGTTTCTAGGTATTTTTGATTTCCTTTTTGATTTCTTCAATGATCTCTTGGTCATTAAGTATTCTATTGTTTAGCCTCCATGTGTTTGTATTTTTTACAGATTTTTTCTGTAATTGATATGTAGTCTCATAGCGTTATGGTTGGAAACGATACTTGATACCATTTCAATTTTCTTAAATTTACCAGTGCTTGATTTGTGACCCAAGAAATGATCTATCCTGGAGAATGTTCCATGAGCAGTTGAGAAGAAAGTGTCTTCTCTTGTTTTTGGATGGAATGTCCTATAAATATCAATTAAGTTTATCTGGTCTAATGTGTCATTTAAAGCTTGTGTTTCCTCATTTATCTTCATTTTGGATGTGCTGTCCATTGGTGAAAGTGGGGTGTTAAAGTCCCCTACTATGATTGTGTTGTCGATTTCCCCTTTTGTGGCTGTTAGCATTTGCCTTATGTATTGAGGTTGTCCTATGTTGGGTGCATAAATATTTACAATTGATAATATATCTTCTTGGATTGATCCCTTGATCATTATGTAGTGTCTTTCTTTGTCTCTTGTAATAGCCTTTATTTTAAAGTCTATTTTGTCTGATATGAGAATTGTTACTCCAGCTTTCTTTTGATTTCCATTTGCATGGAATATCTTTTTCCATCCCCTCACTTGCAGTCTGTATGTGTCCCTAGGTCTGAAGTGGGTCTCCTGTACACAGCATATATACAGGCCATGTTTTTGTATTGTAGGCGTTTTCCTTCTCTTGTGTTTCCTGCCTAGAGAGTTCCTTTAGCATTTGTTGTAAAGCTGGTTTGGTGGTGCTGAATTCTGTTAGCTTTTGCTTGTCTGTAAAGGTTTTCATTTCTTTGTCAAATCTGAATGAGATCCTTGGAGCGTAGAGTAATCTTGGTTGTATGTTTTCCCCTTTCATCATTTTAAATATGTCCTGCCACTCCCTCCTGTCTTGCAGAGTTTCTGTTGAAAGATCGGCTGTTAACCTTATGGGGATTCCCTTGTATGTTATTTGTTGTTTTTCCCTTGCTGCTTTTAATATTTTTCTTTGTATTTAATTTTTGATACTTTCTTTATTATGTGTCTTCATGTGTTTCTCCTTGGATTTATCCTGTATGGGATTCTCTGTGCTTCCTGCACTTGATTAACTATTTCCTTTCCCATATTAGGGAAGTTTTCAACTATAATCTCTTGAAATATTTTCTCAGTCCCTTTCTTTTTCTCTTCTTCTTTTGGGACCGCTATAATTCAAATGTTGGTGTGTTTAATGTTGTCCCAGAGTTCTCTAATACTGTCCTCAGTTCTTTTCATTTTTTTTCTTTATTCTGCTCTGCAGTAGTTATTTCCACTATTTTTATCTTCCAGGTGAGTTATCCGTTCTTCTGCCTCAGTTATTCTGCTATTTGTTCATTCTAGAGAATTTTTAATTTCATTTATTGTGTTGTTCGTCATTGTTTGTTTGCTCTTTAGTTCTTCTAAGTCCTTGTTAAACATTTGTTGTGTTTTCTCCATTCTATTTCCAAAATTTTGGATCATGTTTACTATCATTACTCTGAATTCTTTTTCAGGTAGACTGCCTATTTCCTCTTCATTTATTTGGTCTGGTGGGTTTTTACCTTGCTCCTTCATCTGCTGTGTGTTTCTCTCTCTTCTCATTTTGCTTAACTTACTGTTTTGGAGCTCTCCTGTTCTCTGGCTGCAGGTTCGTAGTTCCTCTTGTTTTTGGTGTCTGCCCCCAGTGGGTAAGGTTGGTTCAGTGGGTTGTGTAGGCTTCCTGGTAGAGGGGACTGGTGCCTGTGTTCTGTAGGAAGAGGCTGGATTTTGTCTCTCTGGTGGGCAGGACCTCGTCTGGTGGTGTCTTTTGGAGTATCTGTGACCTTATTATGATTTCAGGCAGCCTCTCTGCTAATGGTTGGGGTCATGTTCCTGTCTTGCTAGTTGTTTGGCATAGGGTGTCCAACACTGTAGCTTGCTGGTTGTTGAGTGGAGCTGGGTCTTACATTGAGATGGAGATCTCTGGGCGAGCTTTCACTGTTTAATATTACGTGGAGCCAGGAGGTTTCTGGTGCACTGATGTCCTGAACTCGGCTCTTCCACCTTATAGGCGCAGGCCTGACACCCAGCCAGAGCACCGAGACCCTGTCAGCCACACAGCTCAGAAGAAAAGGGAGAAAAAAAGAAAGAAAGAAAGAAAATACATAAATAAAATAAGAGTTATTAAAATAAAAAATAATTATTTAAAATTAAAAAATTAAAAAGTAATAAAAACAGAAAACAGAAAAAAAGAAACAAAGAAGAGAACAAACCAATCGAAAAACAAATCCACCAATGATAACAAGTGCCAAAAACTCTTAAAAAAAAAAAGACAGACAAAACCCTAGGACAAATGGTAAAAGCAAAGCTATACAGACAAAATCATACCAAGCAACATACACATACACACTCACAAAAAGAGAAAAAGGGAAAATATATATATATCGTTGCTCCCAAAGTCCACTGCCTCAATTTTAGGATGATTCGTTGTCTGTTCAGGTATTCCATTGATTCAGGGTACATAAGTTGATTGTGAAGATTTATTCTGCTGCTCCCAAAGCTGCTGGGAGAGATTTCCCTTTCTCTTCTTTGTTCGCACAACTCTTGGGGTTCAGCTTTGGATGTGGCCCCTCCTCTGCGTGTAGGTTGCCTGAGGGCATCTGTTCTTCGCTCAGACAGGACACGGTTAAAGTAGCTGCTGATTAGGGGGCTCTGGCTCACTCAGGCCTGGGGGAAGGTTGGTACGGAATGGGGGGCGAGCCCGCGGCGGCAGAGGCCAGCGTGATGTTGCAAATAGCTTGAGGCGTGCCGTGTGTTCTCCTGGGAAGTTGTCCCTGGATCACGGGACCCTGGCAGTGATGGGCTTCACAGACTCCCTGGAGGGGAGGTGTGGATAGTGACCTGTGCTTGCACACAGGCTTCTTGGTGGCTGCAGCAGCAGGCTTAGGGTCTCATGCCCATCTCTGGTGTCTGCGCTGATAGCAGCAGCTTGTGCCTGTCTGTGGAGCTTGTTTAGGCGGTGCTCTGAATCCCCTCTCCTCGTGCACCCTGAAACAATGGTCTCTTGCCTCTTAGGCAGGTCCAGACTTTTTCCTGGACTCCCTCCCAGCTAGCTGTGGCTCACTAGCTCCCTTCAGGCTGTGTTCACACAGCCAACCCCAGTCCTCTCCCTGGGATCTGACCGCCGAAGCCCGAGCCTCAGCTCCCAGCCCCCACCGGTCCCGGCGGATGAGCAGACAAGCCTCTCGGGCTGTTGAGTGCTGGTCGGCACTGATCCTCTGTGTGGGAATCTCTCCACTTCGCCCTCTGCACCCCTGTTGCTGCACTCTCCTCCGTGGCTCCAAAGCTTCCCCCTGTCAACCCCCGTCTCCACCAGTGAAGGGGTTTCCTCTTGTGTGGAAACTTTTCCTCTTTCACAGCTCCCTCCCAGAGGTGCCGGTCCCATACCTATTCTTTTGTGTCTGTTTTTTCTTTTTTTCTTTTGCTCTACCTAAGTACGTGGGGAGTTTCTTGGCTTTTGGGAGGTCTGAGGTCTTCTGCCAGCATTCAGTAGGTGTTCTGTAGGAGTTGTTCCATACATATATGTAGTTCTGATGTATTTGTGGGGAGGAAGGTAATCTCCACGTCTCACTACTCCGCCATCTTGAAGGTCTCCCCTCTTTTCTTTTTAAATGGAAGCAGTTGAATAAGCCTTGTAGCAATGTGAGAATAAGTGTGTGGACCTTCCTGATGTTGATTACTTCTATACACAGTTTCCTTTCATTTTTCTGATATTACCGAACACACTTGCCTTCAAAACTGATTCTGAGAGGTGGCTGGTACAATTTTTTGGCAAAACAAAAGGACCTGCTTGACCTTCTTCCAAAAATTTGTCTTGTTCCCCCTCTCAGTTTTACCTTTTTTTCCTTGAACACTGTTTTTTACCTTTACCCCTCTCTAAGTGGAGATGGTTTTTATATCTCACAAACAAGTTTAGATTAAAATGCAGATATCTCAGAGAAAATCAGTTTTTTGGCTTAGAATTATTTATGCTGGGAATCAAAAATTGCTGTCAGCATTTGACCTGAAACCAAGAGGAAAGAGAGTTTGAGGTATGTGTATATGTATGTGTGAGCTTTGGGTGGGGTTTTGGAAGCTGGGGAGAATTCATAACTCAGGAGGATTAGAGACTACAGAAAGAAGCTCAGCTTAGATTTCCCACTTCATCTTTTTGCCCAGGGCCAGCTTTGTTCCTCTTCAACTATGTGTATGCAGATAAAAAAGAGAGGCAGTGAAAATATGCTATTGGCACAATCTGCTTTTCCATATTCCTTGGTAATATGGTTCTCTGTCAAGTTACAGGTCTAATGAGAAATTGCCTCTGCAACTGTGGAATATGTACCAGCATTTTGGAATAATCTTGCTGAGAATGCAGGAAGAATACAAGCAATGGACAGAGTGTTGCAAGTCAACTCATCTGAGTTTTTTGTTGTGGGTTGGGGAGGCAATTGTGTTCCATTCCTGCTGACAGGACTCTGGCTCAGAAATAATTATTGACAACATCCCTTTTCTATATCAAATACAATGAATATTTTTTTTCCATATAAATGCCATAATAAACTTGTTCTGTGAGGAAAGAACAAAGATGAATAAAGCTTGGCATTCCCTGGTTTATACTCAGAGCTATTCATTGTGTTTTCATCCTCTCGGTACAAAGTAAAATACCTAAGTTTATCTTTTAAAATTACTCAAGAATTGACAATGAATTGCAAAAGATAGCACAAGAACATGGAGGGGAGAAAATAGAGGATACACTATTTTCTATTAATTAATCGAAATGTCTTATTTCCACCATAGGGAACAAACTAAAATATATTAAATTTTTCCTTGACATACACCTTTATTAATGATCAATAATTCAATGTCTTGTCTGTTCGTGTTTTTAATCCTCAGTGCAATTTCTGGTGGTTTTGGTATCCAGTCTGAGCCTGTTTTCATTGGGCTAAGACGGTGGTTTTGCTCTGCCCAGGGCTCTAACAAACCTCCCTTCCCTAGTTTTCCATCAAAGGACTAAAGAAAATCAGTGGCTGTTTTGTTGTTATTGAGAAGAATCTGTAATGGGAAAAATGACTATTCTCGAAGGAACAATTAATATATTCAGTACTTTATTCAATTAGACCTACTGTTTCCTGATGGCCACCCATGGTATGTAGTGACACTCTATAAAATTAACATCTAAGGCACAAAAGACCCCCAAGAAATAGTTTCCACAACAACAAAAACAAGAAAAAATTAGCAAAGAAGCAAAATATGAACTGAGGAAGTTCCTAAGTTTGAGACTCATATGTTAGGAGATGTTTCTAGTTTCAGATCATACCAGGTAGGAAAAGTACAAAATTGTGCTGGTGGTACATCATCCAAACTGAACTTTAGCATCCTATTTATTTTTTTCTCTAAAATGCAGTACAAAATGGACTCATTTTTGTTATAGTCTTTAAGTAATTATTAGGCTTAATTGCCACAGTTCATAGAAATTTTAAAATTAGCAAGTGGTGCTTATCTCTGTGCTGTGCTCAGTGTTAATAAAACATGCCGCTCCATAAACACATTTCACATCATATTTGTGCATGATTATTTCATTGTTTTTCCAAGTACAGATGCCAAGAGACAAAGTGTTGCCGAATTCCTGTAATTACCAGCATTTCCCTCCATTTGGGGCCTTGAAGTATGTAGTCAATCTCTATTGTCTTGTGCCTTGGTTTTGAATCTGTCCCCAGTGCAGGAATGTCAAAAACACCATTTAGCTAAACAGCCTGCTCAATTTAAAAAAAGGAAAATCACATTCAAGCTACTAATTAAGAAAAGAAGAGAAGTGAGTTGTGAATAGAAAGAACTGCCTTCTAAAAAGGCTTTAAAGGGAAACTTGCAACTATGCTGCATTCAGAAAAGGAATGATTCTTAGTTTTCAAAGCTAAATTCTAATATAACAGTTAGAGGTAAGATTTAACTAATGCTTAATATTTTAAAAGCTGCCAAGTGAATGAGAATTCAGGTAATGTCCATTACTTTTCTACCTTTAAAGGGGAGCTTAATTAATTTTTTCTTTTCAGTTATCAGACACTGCTTTTTCTAGAAGCATCTTCTATCCCTGTAAGATCATTTTGACAATTAAAAAAAATTCCTTTAAAAAATATACTGTTGCCCTTTTATGCACAAATATTTGGCAACATTGCTAATAGACTTGTCTCTGTGATATAATAATTCTTCCAAATGATTTATTTCAACTGCTCTTTAGAACTATTTAGAATAAACTAAGGTTGAGCACCATAGGCACAGGGTAAATGATTTAGACGGGTGGGTAAATAGCAAACAGGGAAAAATTCTCCTTCCATTTAATGTTACACTATCAAACTGTTCCTGTAAGAACGTGGTTAAAAATGCCAGGTGTAGATATAGAAATAGAATCTAAGTAGGCTCTGTAACTGTATCTACTTTGAGAGCAGAAAATGTGTCATATGTTACTCTCTTGAAATTAATTCTTCATTACTTTAATACTCTATATATTGATTGATCAAGAATATGAAAAGATCAATATATTCAGCCATGCTTTACTGATTTTAATCTAACTGGGTAAACTGTGCAGGAAGAATACAGTTATACTAAACTCTTTGGACATCTTATGCTTCTTTATGTTCCCCACGATGCTTTGAAGGTGGTAGTCTAGACAATTGCCCTCTTTCCATTGTTATTCTCCCAGAAATAAGAAATCCATTAAAGTCCATCAGTAGTTTGGCATGTTTATTTAGGATCTCACTTTTTCTATCTTAGGACCTAGGTCTGGGGGCACTTACTTCAGTAGGCCATTAGATGCTGCTAGTATTCTTTTTGTTGCTCAGTATTCTGCAAAGAAGTCTTCCTTCACAGGGTGAGAGCCATCAGATATTGAAGTCTGTCTTCTCAAACTGGAGGCATTTGGTTTCCACCCCTAGGAATAGCTTGGTTGCTATCTTCAGACTATTTCTTATCTTGGGCAGGAGAAATTTGAGAAGGTTCAGTTTTTTTTGTTTGTTTTTTAAAATTTATTTATTTATTTATTTATTTTGGGGTGTGTTGGGTCTTCATTTCTGTGCGAGGGCTTTCTCTAGTTGCGGCGAGCGGGGGCCACTCTTCATCGTGGTGCGCGGGCATCTCACTGTCACGGCCTCTCTTGTTGCGGAGCACAGGCTCCAGACGCGCAGGCTCAGTAGTTGTGGCTCACGGGCCTAGTTGCTCCGTGGCATGTGGGATCTTCCCAGACCAGGGCTCGAACCCGTGTCCCCTGCATTGGCAGGCAGATTCTCAACCACTGCTCCACCAGGGAAGCCCCGAGAAGGTTCAGTTTTTGAGACCATCAAATGATCTTTTAGGGTATTATCCTAAGACCTAGGCCTTACCCTAATTCTTTGTTTCCTCCATGCCTGCATTTCTGCCTTGGACCTCATGCAGTGCCCCTGAAGAGTTGGATTCTTGGCAGTTTTCATTCTCCCCTTTTCCTTCACCCCCGAAAAACTAGAATTTTACTTCTCAACTTGATTTTGACAACTGGGTCCCTGCCACCTTTTGAGAAATTGCTCTGCCTTCCACTTGCTGATAATCATCTGAATCTCCTGGTGGTTAAAATACATGTTCTATGCACATATTCAAAGTTAGTTCAGATGGAAGGGCAATATGGCTTCACTTTGGTGTCCAAACCAATACAAGGGTTTCATGTGTTAATCTGGCTACCTGGGAGAGTGTCCTTTTTTTATCTGTAACCATTCCTTACCCTATTCCCTCCACCAACCTATTTAACAGAAAAAAATAGATGAAGATAATGTTCCTAGATATAGGGGATTGTTCTTTGCCCAAGGTTATAGAAGTAGCCCCCTTTCTTAGGATAACATTAAAATTTTGAATCTTATTTGAGTGAGTCATGTTTCCTAAAAATTAAAACTTTAGTGTGTTGCTTATAATGAGATATTTTTTCTAAAATAGTGACATTTTGAGATTATTTCAGTTAATAATGTATTTTTGGTTTTGAAACTTCAAAAAGAAATTGAAATAAAGGTAACTTCAAGACTTCAATTATCCATACTATTGTATGATACTTCTGTTTTAAAATGTACCCGTACTTTTAATTATGTACCTGTACTCTACTAAACCCTTTATAAGCAGTATCTCTTTTAAGCCACATAACCTTATTAGGTGGGAACAATTATTTACTTCATTTTTCAGATGAGAAAGTACAGCAGAGAGAGGTTGCCTAACTTGCCCAGTGTCTCATGGTTGTTAAGTAATGGGGCATGAATTCAAATTCAGGTTTGATATCAGAGTTCAGTCTATTAATGTGATATATACCCCTTATTCTACTTTATTGATCAAATTTGTTTTGAAGAATTAGAATAGCTAATAACCCTTTATTTAAATATATTTAAATATATTGCTATGAAAATTATGAAAAATGAGCTTTGTTGAATTATTTGCTTTAAATATATATTTGTTCTTTCCATGTTGGGTCAGGCTCTTACATAAGTCTCCTCTCCTACATTTTCATTGGAACTACTTGGTATGAAATGTCTATGAAGTTCCTAAAGCAAAAATCTGTGTTTAAAGAAAGGTTAGTATTATGTTGGCAAAATCATTTTTTCTCATTGCATTTCTGAGTTCCTTAGGGGTTTGAATTTCATTTAAATGAGTGGTAAAGCTTCTTCTATCAGACAGATTGTCTAACTTTCACTTGTGATGCTTGCTGTCTATCATTTTGGGGAAATGCATGGATCCATTTTGTTTAATGTGGTCTCTAAAGGACAAGTTTGATATGGAAAGTATTGAAGAATGTTTGGATGTAGTAATATTTATGGATTTTTAAAATGTACCCTCTGTAATACTTGGGTTTTATCTAAAGATTGCAAAGAGAAGGTTTTTCCCATAATTCTGACAATAACAGTTATTCTTGTTTAGTTAAGAGGGAAAATAATTCAGGTTCTCATAGTTCAAAAAAATAATGACAGCTTTGAAACATATTTCATAGCTCTGCAACAATTCCATGGGCTATGGAGAGGATAGGAACATATCCTCCTGCAGCAAATACTGAGCTTTATTGCTTGAAAATGAATTGCCTAGTATCATTGGTTGGAGAAAGATGACTCAGATGTGGATTCTACTCTCAAGAAATTTGTTTTTTAGTAGAAGAGACAAAACATACATAGAATGTGAGGCAGAAAAAATGCTAGGTTCTGTTATAGGTAACATACTTCGGTGTCAAAGGAAGAAGACATTTTCTACCTGAGGTGGTTTTGCAAAAGACAGCAGGGTTAGTGGACAAGCCTTCAATAAATATTTAAAATGCATGCATCCTAATTACAAGTAGCTTAACAGAGAAAAAATATTGTATATAGCACACACTATTGTAATAGGTTTCAAAGACTGATAGCTGTACTCAGTTGCTTTTCAGTGTTTCTGTCTGATTTGGTGAAATCTGAGCCTGGTTTCCTAAATTTGTATTAATCAATGTAACTTGAATGTCCATAGTAGATCTCAAGTAAGAACTGGTCTCTATCTTTAAACTTATCGTTAACTTATCATGATAATGTTGTTAATGATCTTTGTGTCTCAGTTATTTTATTTCTAATTGTGGGATACAGTTATTCCTCCATATCTCAGAGAGAAAATTGTGACACCTTCTAGGTAAAAGCTAATATGAATTGTTCACCTGGGAAGAAAGCCTACCTCGGGAGATTGTTCAGGAAATGGGTGGGAGGGAAATAAGAGAAGTAAGGTGATTAAAACAAAGGGGTAGAATAGACAGAGGAAGAGGGCAGAATAAAAGCTGTTCTCAGAAGAATTAAAGAGGAAAGTGAAACCTTAGAGATTCTTAGGAGTGGAGGACAGATCCCATCTTTCAATGGACAGTCGATCAGGATATCACCAATAAAATATCTGCAATTCCCACATGGGTATTTTGTTTTAGAGCCTTGATCATAAAGTCAAGAGGATGAGCCTGGAGTTTTCAGTGATTCAAATACCAAATGTAAAAACCATAGCTTTAGTCAAAGTGACATGAATTATTACTTTCAAATTGATACCTGAAAAAAAATTTTAAAGCAGCAATTATCTAAAGGACTACTTTTAAGCAAGCAAAGAAAGAAAAAATATTACATATATTTATAAATTAAATCATTTCTAGACATCCTTTGTTATAAAGATATTAAACAGTTTAAAATTATCTAAATTTAAAAATGGTTGGGTTTCAAATGTGCAAGACCTAACTACCACATAGAGAGTGAGGCTATTCCATTTAAAAAGAAAACGGTCAAGGAAGAAGATAGTCAATTTACATATTGAGATAAAGTATTTTAAAAATAAGTAATACATATTTTAGAAAGAAGCTGGTCACAATATAACAAAAGGATTATCAGAGAATTCTTACAGTAGGTGCAAATCCATTTCACAGGAAGCAAATAAGAAACTTTCTTGGTATTGACAAAAGCCTGATGAGAGTAGAGAATATTTATTTTCTAGTTGTTGCCACCTAGCTGTATAATGATGAGCAAGTCCCTTCATCCCTTTGAGTCATCTCTAAGGGGGAAGAGCAGGAGGATCATTAACTTCAAATATTTGGTTAGGAAGCTTCATACTGAAAGAATGTCCTCCAAATGGAGGGAAGGCAGTTTATAAACATAGCAGAAGTACTGCTGAAGTTTGCTATTACTTTTTTAAATACAGCTTTGTTAAAATATAATCCATATGTCATACAATTTACCAACTTAAATTCTATAATTTGATGTTTTTTAGTATGGTCACAGACTTATGCAACCAGCCCCACGATCGGCTTTAGAACACTCCCCATTTTTCAGCAGTCCTCCCCTTTAATGCCATCCGTCGGTAACCACTATTATCTTTTTATTGTTTTGCTTATTTTGGACATTTCGTATAAATGGAATCCTACAACGTATGGTCTTTTGTGACTGGCTTCTTTCACCTAGCAAAATGTTTTCAATGTTCATCCATGCTGTAGCATGTATCAGTACTTTTTCCTTTTTGTACAGATATGCCACATTTGTTCGTTCATCAGTTGATGGATGTTTGGGTAGTTTCTACTTTTTGGCTGTTATGAATAATATTGCTATGAACATTCCTTTCCAACTTTTTGTGTGTAAATATGTTTTTATTTTCATAATTACCTTTTTATATTAGAATTTTAAAAAATATCTGACTAGCTTATGGTGAATATACAGATTATAAAGTATGACAAAGACAAGGAAAAGTTATAAACTATACATTTAAGGTTAAGAGTATCCTGTTTACTACATTGTCTTTAAGGAAAATAGTTTCTCCAGAATAAATTTATAAACACCTGAAATAGTTATAAATTTAGGCATTTTTTGAGCTACTTAATTAAAGGCTGGATATTAATCTAAGTTTTTTGGTATTTATTGTTGGGATTCTGGACTGGAAAATGATGTTGGAGTTGAATTCTATCATGGAGAGGATAGCTAGTATAATTAAAAAGTATAATTTTGTCAGTAAAGTCAAGCTTCTGTTTATGATTCCAGAGCATTTGAATTTGACATACATTGATAGTTTATATTGTAGAGATCATGTTCCTGTACATCTGGCATTGTGTCTCTTAGGGAAATTTGGTCTCCACAATACCAGGTGAATTTTCAACATATGATACATCCCTTTGGAGCAAATTAAATGGGAGTAGAAAGCTGTGGATATATATTTTCTTGGTACTGAGTGATTAGTGAAAATATATATGGTAGTGATGAATGTAAATAAAATTTATTAAGAAAAATAAACAGCTGTACTCTTTTTAGATGTGGCAAACATCTTTGTTAGAAAAGGTTAAAAAGACAATTTATATAACTAAGGAAATACTTAATAAATGGGCTAATACATTTCTGACTTTTAAAGTCAAGTAAATAAATAACTGAATGTTCTAATTCCAGTATGAATCCAGTTTGAATTTAAAGCTAAATGCTACGATGCTTGGAAAATCTCTGAAACAAGTTTTTTTTAACTTCATTTAGGAAATAAAAATATTGGTCTTACGTTTTCATGCTGCTTGCAGATCTAGGCTTTGGTCCCAAATAATAAAATTCGTAAGCATGCTGAGAAGAGCTTCCTGGAGAAGCCCTAATAAACCAGTAAGCATGTGTATAGCACTGTGATTAGAATATAAAGCAAAACTCTGAAAGTCACTCGAAGTCAAATTTGAAAGGTCTAAATATGCTTTTTATGGGACTGGATTTATAGCAGGTGAATTTACTCTAAATTTTGTACTGCTAAGCATGAGATAGTTTAATTGTCCTTGGTCTCCCCTTGTCAACTGTTCTCAGATAAAGAAACCATTTAGATAATAATGATTAAGGTTCTTAGCAATTCATTATCCTTAATATTTTTTTAACTTTCTAAAAAATTTATTATTATTATTATATTTTAACATCTTTGTTGGAGTATAATTGCTTTACAATGGTGTGTTACTTTCTGCTTTATAACACAGTGAATCAGCTATACATATACATATATCCCTATATCTCCTCTCTCTTGCATCTCCCTCCCACTCTCCCTAACCCAACCCTCTAGGTGGTCACAAAACACCAAGCTGATCTCCCCGTGCTATGCAGCTGCTTCCCACCAGCTATCTGTTTTACATTTGGTATTGTATATATATCAGTGCTACTCTCTCACTTCATCCCAGCCTACCCTTTCCCCTCCCCGTGCCCTCAACTCCATTCTCTATCTGTGCGTCTTTACTCCTGTCCTGCCCCTAGGTTCTTCAGAACCATTTTTTTTTCTTTTAGATTCCATATACATGTGTTAGCATACGGCATTTTTTTTCTCTTTCTGACTTACTTCACTCTGTATAACAGACTCTAGGTCCATCCACCTCACTACAAATAACTCAATTTTGTTTCTTTTTATGGCTGGGTAATATTCCATTGTATATATGTGCCACATCTTCTTTATCCATTCATCTGTCGATGGACACTTAGTTGCTTCCATGTCCTGACTATTGTCAATACTGCTGCAATGAACATTGTGGTACATGATTCTTTGAATTATGGTTTTCTCAGGGTATATGCCCAGTAGTGGGATTGCTGGGTCATATGGTAGTTCTATTTTCAGTTTTTTAAGGAAACTCCATACTATTCTCCATAGTGGCTGTATCAATTTACATTCCCACCAACAGTTCAAGAGGGTGCCCTTTTCTCCACACCCTCTCCAGCATTTATTGTTTGTAGATTTTTTTTTTTTTCCTTTTTGCTGTACACAGGCCTCTCACTGTTGTGGCCTCTCCCGTTGCAGAGCACAGGCTCCAGACGCGCAGGCTCAGTGGCCATGGCTCACGGGCCTAGCCGCTCTGCGGCATGTGGGATCTTCTCGGACCAGGGCACGAATCCATGTCCCCTGCATTGGCAGTTGGACTTTCAACCACTGCGCCACCAGGGAAGCCCGGGAGTGTTTCCTTAATTTCTCTTTCTGTTTTTTCATCATTAGTGTATAAGAATGCAAGAGATTTCTGTGCATTAATTTTGTATCCTGCTACTTTACCAAATGCATTGTTTAGCTTTAGTAGTTTTCTGGTAGCATCTTTAGGATTCTCTATGCATAGTATCATGTCATCTGCAAACAGTGAGAGCTTTACTTCTTCTTTTCTGATTTGGATTCCTTTTATTTCTTTTTCTTCTCTGATTGCTGTGGATAAAACTTCCAAAACTATGTTGAATAATAGTGGTGATAGTGGGC
>NC_041221.1:102418758-102430829 GCF_002837175.3 Physeter macrocephalus
TTGCATCTATGTTCATCAGCGATATTGGCCTGTAGTTTTCTTTCTCTGTGACATCTTTGTCTGGTTTTGGTATCAGGGTGATGGTGGCCTCATAGAGTGAGTTTGGGAGTGTTCCTCCCTCTGCTATATTTTAGAAGAGTTTGAGAAGGATAGGTGTTATCTCTTCTCTAAATGTTTGATAGAATTTGCCTGGGAAGCCATCTGGCCCTGGGCTTTTGTTTGTTGGAAGACTTTTAATCATGGTCTCAATTTCAGTGCTTGTGATTCGTCTGTTTATATTTTCTATTTTTTCCTGGTTCAGTCTCAGAAGATTGTGCTTTTCTAAGAATGTGTCCATTTCTTCTAGGTTGTCCATTTTATTGGCATATAGTTGCTTGTAGTAATCTGTCATGATCCTTTGTATTTCTGCTGTGTCAGTTGTTACTTCTCCTTTTTCATTTCTAATTCTATTGATTTGAGTGTTCTCCCTTTTTTTCTTGATCAGTCTGGCTAATGGTTTACTAATTTTGTTCATCTTCTCAAAGATAGAACTTTTAGTTTTATTGATCTTTGCTACTGTTTCCTTTATTTCCTTTTCATTTATTTCTGACCTGATCTTTATAATTTCTTTCCTTCTGCTAACTTTGGGGTTTTTTTGTTCTTCCTTCTCTAATTGCTTTAGGTGCAAGGTTAGGTCGTTTATTTGAGACGTTTCATGTTTCTTGAGGTAGGATTGTATTGCCATAAACTTCCCTTTTAGAACTGCTTTTGCTGCATCCCATAGGTTTTGGGTCATCATGTTTTCATTGTCATTTGTTTCTAGGTATTTCTTGATTTACTCTTTGATATCTTCAGTGATATCGGTTATTAAGTAGTGTATTGTTTAGCCTCCATGTGTTTGTATTTTTTACAGATTGTTTCCTGTAATTGATATCTAGTCTCACAGCGTTGTTTTCAGAAAAGATACTTGATACCATTTCAATTTTCTTAAATTTACCAATGCTTGATTTGTGACCCAAGATATCATCTATCCTGATGAGTGTTCCATGATCACTTGAGAAGAAAGTTATTCTGTTGTTTTTGGATGGTATGCTGTATAAATGTCAATTAAGTCCATCTTGTTTAATGTATCATTTCAAGCTTGTGTTTCCTTATTTATTTTCATTTTGGATGATCTGTCCATTGGTGAAAGTGGGGTGTTAAAGTCCCCTACTATGATTGTGTTACTTTCGATTTCCCCTTTTATGGCTTTTAGCATTTTCCTTCTGTATTGAGGTGCTCCTATGTTGGATGCATAAATGTTAAAATTGTTATATCTTCTTCTTGGATTGATCCCTTGATCATTATGTAGTGTCCTTCTTTGTCTCTTGTAATAACCTGTATTTTAAAGTCTATTTTGTCTGATATGAGAATTGCTACTCCAGCTTTCTTTTGATTTCCATTTGCATGGGATAACTTTTTCCATCCCCTCACTTGCAGTGTGTATGTGTCCCTAGGTCTGAAGTGTATCTCTTGTAGACAGCATATATATGGGTCTTGTTTTTGGATCCATTCAGCCAGTCTGTGTCTTTTGGTTGGAGCATTTAATCCATTTACATTTAAGGTAATTATCGATATGTATGTTCCTATTAGCATTTTCTTAATTGTGTCGGGTTTGTTATTGTAGGCCTTTTCCCTCTCTTGTGTTTCCTGCCTAGAGACGTTACTTTAGCATTTGTTATAAATCTGGTTTGGTGGTGCTGAATTCTGTTAGCTTTTGCTTGTCTGTAAAGGTTTTAATTTCTCTCTCGAATCTGAATGAGGTCATTGCTGGGTAGAGTAATCTTGGTTGTAGGTTTTCCCCTTTCATCACTTTAAATATGTCCTGCCACTCCCTCCTGTCTTGCAGAGTTTCTGTTGAAAGATCGGCTGTTAACCTTATGGGGAATCCCTTGTATGTTATTTGTTGTTTTTCCCTTGCTGCTTTTAATTTTCTTTGTATTTAATTTTTGATACTTTCTTTATTATGTGTCTTCATGTGTTTCTCCTTGGATTTATCCTGTATGGGACTCTCTGTGCTTTCTGGACTTGGTTGACTATTTCCTTTCCCATATTAGGGAAGTGTTCAAGTATAATCTCTTCAAATATTTTCTCAGTCCCTCTTTTTTCTCTTCTTCTTCTTGGACCCCTATAAATCGAATGTTGGTGCATTTAATATTGTCCCAGAGGTCTCCAAGACTGTCCTCAATTCTTTTCATTCTTTTTTCTTTATTCTGTTCTTCACTAGTTATTTCCACTATGTTATCTTTTGGGTCACTTTTCCGTTCTTCTGCCTCCGTTATTCTGATATTGTTACCTTCTCGAGAATTTTTAATTTCATTTATTTTGGTGTTCATCATTGTTTGTTTGCTCTTTAGTTCTTCTAAGTCCTTGTTAAACGTTTGTTGTATTTTCTCCATTCTATTTCCAAGATTTTGGATCATGTTTACTATCATTACTATCAATTCTTTTCTGGTAGACTGCTTATTTCCTCCTCATTTGTTTGGTCTGGTGGGTTTTTACCTTGCTCCTTCATCTGCTGTGTGTTTCTCTCTCTTCTCATTTTGCTTAACTTAACTGTTTTTGGGGTCTCCTTTTCTCAGGCTGCAGGTTCGTAGTTCCTCTTGTTTTTGGTCTGCCCTCAGTGGGTAAGGTTGGTTCAGTGGGTTGTGTAGGCTTCCTGGTGGAGGGGACTGGTGCCTGTGTTCTGTAGGATGAGGCTGGATCTTGTCTTTCTGGTAGGCAGGACCTCATCCGGTGGTGTGTTTTGGGGTGTCTGTGGTCTTATTATGATTTTAGGCAGCCTCTGTGCTAATGGATGGGGTTGTGTTCCTGTCTTGCTGGTTGTTTGGCATAGGGTGTCCAGCACTGTAGCTTGCTGGTTGTTGAGTGGAGCTGGGTCTTTCCATTGAGATGGAGATCTCTGCGAGAGCTTTTGCCATTTGATATTACGTGGAGCCGTGAGGTCTCTGGTGGACCAATGTCCTGAACTCAGCTCTCCCACCTCAGAGGCACAGGCCTGACACCCAGCTGGAGCACCAAGACCCTGTCAGCTACACGGCTGGGATTTGTTCATTTTCTGCTTTCTTTGAAAGATATAGAGACTTGTGAAGATATAAGAGAAGGATAGAAAGGACCTGCAAAGTATACCCAGCATTGACAGCAAAAGCAACAAAGCTAAAAGAGGAGTGATCTTCTCCCCTTCTTCCCCATTTACCAGCCCAATTCTGCTTGTTCTTAAACCTCTGCTTCCGGGAAGGTGGGAAACTGGGATCTGAAGAGTTGTTGAGAAATCTGGAAACGTCCGGATTTTGGACTTCAAGAAATTTCCAGGCCCAGGAGGGTGACCAACAAATGGTGAAGTGGCCTTCCTTAATATTTTTTTATGGAGCGGAAGGATCTTGTTTGCAGCAAAACAGTTAGGAATGCACCGAATGATACAATTTGATGTATTTTAGAGTATTTATAGAATATTTAAGTCTAATAAAAATAATAAATAGAAATTTGCATACTGGTTTCTTCTACTGGTAAATCTATACATAAAATCTTATTTTTTCACTTTTTAAATTTCCATTTTTCATTTTGATTGGCTGATTGTGTGGCTTTATATTCTAGTTGTGTAACCAGCTTGTTCCATATGCATTTGTACAATGATAATTATAGATGGAATTTCTGCCTAGTGTTTACTACAAGCTGGACACTGTTCTAAGTAGTTTCAAATATACTATGACAATACTTATCATCAAAACAAGTTATAAGGGGGATAGATTGTTCTCATTTAAGGAAGTGAAGGTGCAGAAAAGTTAAGTAATTTGCTCAAGGTCACTATACAATAATTGTCAGAGATGGGATTTGAACTTAGGCAGTGTAAAAAATTTGTATATGCATCTGGTTTTGTATATGTTAATATTATAAGCATTCTCAAGTTTTTTTGTGGATGAAAGTGGGTGATGTAAAAATTAGCCCTAAATATAGATTCACTTGTTTGCCACATTTGTGTGTTTGTAATACACCTTTTCTTTAAAATTATTTCCCCATTTAAAAAATAACAAAGCTTTAAGTTCAGTTGTAAAGTAAATGGTTATTCTGATTTTACCTGAGACAGAGGAAACCACTAAAGGAAAATACATTATTCCATACAGGCCTTGCCAGCACCGAAGTTGGGTCTGGGAGTAGGTTTAATATTCCCTGTCCTGTTCATCACATGGCACTTCCCTCTAGGAATTAAATACAACATCCTTTAAAACTGGCAAATCTAAATCTATAGTATATTATCCAAATCTTCTAGAAAAATAATAACCTTCATGGGACAGAGAAAACAAAGATGTATCATTTTTAAAAATAGGTATCCTGGTATTTTAAATACAGCATAAAATATAATGTCAACATTTTTGAAGGAATAAGACAAAAATAAATCGACCTAATTTGCTAAATTCTCCATAGTGCTTGAGAATCAATGTCCTTTAAGTACATTTTTTCATAACAACTCTTCTGAAAAAAATGTCTTTTATCACTTCAGTGTGTAGCCTAAAATTAAATATCATTCCTCCTAATATGAATTTCCTTTTAAATTAATACAGGGCAAGTAGTTTTGTTCATGTGAACTTTGTAAATGAAGGCTTATTATCATAATGTTTTATTATTTTTCTTCACTTGAAAGTCAGATTCCATTTTGTTTTCTTTTATTCCATGTCAGGATGTAGTGCCTTTAGCAATGACAAGAAGAACATGGCAAAAGGCTAAATTATATTGTTTGCTACTATGTTTGCCTATCTGATCATGCAGGTTAATGAGGCCGCTTTAGGTAACCGAGGACTTCTAACAATAAGGTTCGGTGATTATATAAATTCAACAGAATCACTGTCAAACCATGATTATAATATGGTGCTGTTTTTAACCCTTCAAGGAATTTTCCTCTCAATTGATGAAAAACTGACTTTGATGTGATGGGATAGACTACTGGGTATTGACATCTTTTAAAAAAAACCTACTTTAAAATAGAAAGATACCCAGCTATGACAAAACAACAATGAAGAGAAAATGAGAAAGCAGGTTGATTTAGTCACTTGTGTATGTGTCTCTATAGGAACATTTCAAGATAACTTTTTAAAATTTAGTAATTAGGAATAAATCATATATCTATCTATATATAAAGCATACAATGAGTAAATATCAGGATTTACACTTAGAGCAGTGAATGAAGCAATCGAGAAAGCTGAGAATAGTCTTCTCAATTGTGATTTGGAATTTAGTGATGGTGCTGTAGGAAATATTTTTCTGTGGGACTGGGTTTACCAATTTGGGGCTTCTCAAGGAATCTTGGTCAAGGCATTTAATTATTCCATCGGAGACTTCACCAGTGTGCTAGGTGCATGCAGCCATTTTGCTGTATGTTGAAATGTTGCCATGAAGGTGGATGATCATGTTTCTCGAAGCAGTGTGTTTTACCAAAAAAAAAAAAAAGTAGTAGATGAAAAACATGATATTTTTATTAAAAATGACTGGAATATAAGGTCTGAAAACAAAGTAATTATGACTTGAAATAGTGTTTTGCATAGTTCTGGAAAAATGTAACTGCTCAAATGCAGTTATGTGGCTGCTGTGGTAATTCTTTTACCTGTATTTTATTCCCCTCCCGCCTCGTGTGCTGTTAGTACTCTGCTCTCTCACACAGCAGGCAGCTGAGTTGCAGGAACTTTGTCAAAAGAACTTTGAATATGATTCTGACAACGTTGGTGGCCAGAATTTTTTGGGTTTTTTAGGAGACAGATGAATAACACAGAGAGTTAAGGGGGAAAGGAACCCTTTTAGGTGACAGAAGCTGTAAGTTGCCAGTCACAAATACAAATGAACTTACTTGCCAAAACTAACTAACTAATTAAGAAAGAAAGAAAAAAAAAAGAAAGTAAGAAGAAGAAAAATATTTGAATTTGATTCTAATCTCATATAAACCAGATTACATGCTTTTTAAGGAATGTAAGATCCACAGCTTTGCATTTCATCTGAATAACAAATATCAATTAGGAGTACATCATGAATAATACATACGAGTATTTAAGGTATACAATGTTAGGAAAGAAGGTCTCTGTAGAGGTAGCTGGCAGGTGTTTCTGGTATGTGTGAAGTTACCCCAAATCGGGCTGTTGAAAAATATTATTCTTTTATAACTACATCTTTATTAGAAATTCAGGAAGTACTTACAGTGTTGTTTGAACAACTTCCCAACATGTAAGTTATGTGGCAAAGCTTAGATATGGTAAAAATATGATTGATTAGAATGAGACTTTACATCTTTAAAAGAGAAAGATGTTCAATTGCATTGTCAAAGGAACTGTACTTATTTGAATTTACGGCTGCTGACTTTTGCCTGGGGTTTTTTCCAGATTTCAACAGAAAGGATAAATATAATCCTTAATTACTCTCCTTGCATTTGCCAAGAACTCAGGCCAAGTTCAGGTGAATAGCACAGAGAGTTGAGGGGAAAGAAAGCCTGTAATCCCTTCACCATTCCTTGAAAGCACGATTAATACCATGTTAATTGAAATGGTTTCATTTTGTTCAGACTATTTCTTGAAAATTCAGGTACTAAGAAATGTCTGCACGGGGAAGGGTAAGGGTAAGTAGGGATGAAGTGAGAGAGTGGCATGGACATATATATACACTACCAAATGTAAAATAGATAGCTAGTGGGAAGCAGCCACATAGCACAGGGAGATCAGCTTGGTGCTTTATGACCACCTAGAGGGGTGGGAAAGGGAGGGTGGGAGGGAGACGCAAGAGGGAGGAGATATGGGGATATATGTATATGTATAGCTGATTCACTTTGCTATAAAGCAGAAACTAACACACCAGTGTAAAGCAATTATACTCCAATAAAGATGTTAAAAACAATGTCTTGTTATGTTTTAGTTGAAATGGATTTTTTAAATATTTTAAATGATGTTTTTATTGATCTCTTGTAAATAACAGATGAGTACACTGCTCTAAAAAACAAACACAATGAAACCCTTGTATTATCCATTGAAATTTTAGAACCCAGTGATGACGAAGCATCAGGATTCCTTGGTCACTCTTTTGAGAATGCACTGAGGAAGCAAATTTCAGGAGCAAGAGTTATATCTTTTTAACAGTGTGGTACCTGATAGAATGGTAATGTAACATTGACCAAGCACCCAACGTTCACTGGCATCAATTTCCATTTGTAAAACAGAGGGATGTTAAGGTCCTTTCTGGCAGGTATCTTAACTACTTGAGAGGACTGGTCCTCCTCTAAATTTGGTGATATTTGTAGATTTTGCAAGAAAATAGTTGGAAAAGCTCCTTTAGGGAATGAAAGAATAAATTTCTCTGGTTCATTTTTCTTGTTTACAGCTCAAACTGAAGTATTTTCTCCTTTTTTCCCTCCCTCCCTTTCTTCTTTCTTCCTCCTTCCATGTTGTTCCTTTGTCTCCTCCTTTTGTTTCACTTTACTCCCTCTCTCCCTTGCTTCTTTTTAACCTTTATTTCTATTTTTGGTATCAGATGCTTATTAAAATCCACAAAAACTACCAAAACATCTGCTTGAGTTAAGATGCTTATTGGTTTTCTTAAATTGAAAGTTCAGAGGTATTCCAGCTTCAGCTGATCCTGAGTACCTGGTTTCTTTCCACTTCTGTACTTACCTTCTGCAGGGTCAACTTCTTTGTAATTCAGACTTCCCTTTAAAGATTACTTCTTTTTTTGATAGCTTTCATGGGAAATCAGGAAATACTTTTGCCCCGAAACTCATCTTTTTTCATAGCCAAAATTGAACCTGACCCAAATCTGAAGTCATTGTTAGCCAAGCCAATGAAATTTCTGATTTGCTTAAGCCAAGGTATTTCAGTTTGGGCTCAATACCACCCCAAATGCATGGCCTAAGATGAAGGAGATGTGTGATTCACTAAAAGGAATCTGCCTGCTACAGTCTCTGGGGGATTTCATTTAGTCCTGGGACTTTAAATTTAATAAAACGCTAGTAACTGTATTTTACAAATATGTTATGCAATACATAATAACCAGTCAATTATATATATACATATATACGTATGTATATATATACGCACACGTATTTCCAGTGTGTGTATATATATGTATGTATGCATATATGTGTCTATATATATATATCTCCACTGTGGGACATGCCTCTTCCATTTTTTTTCTGCATCCAGTTTCCTACTCAACACTTCTACTTTGACATCTAATAGACCCCTACAATTTAGCATGTCTCAAATCAAACTCTTGATTTCCATCCCCCGTGCACTACTTTCCTCTTCTATTCTTTCCTATCAGTAAAAATTTACCCAGTTGCTCAGTACAAACATTTTGGAGTCATTCTTGATACTTTTTCCTCCCACTTCAGATCTGTTTGGCTCCATATTCATTATGTATCCTCACTTCACCCACCCACCCTCCACTGCCACTACTGCTCTCATAAAGCTACCATCATCTCATTTCTATAATAAACTCATGACTCTTCTTGGGGCTTCAGCTCTCACCGCCTCATTCTATTCTATTCTATTCTATTCTATTCTATTCTATTCTATTCTATCCTATTCTATTATCTATAAACAATCATGTCTTAAAAACATTAGTCAGATTTTGTGAGAAAGCCTAGTGTCATTCCATCACACTGAGAATAATTTCCAAATTTCTTAATATGACATAAAAGGTCCTTCATAATCTGACCCTTGGATGTCTCACCACCTTCATTGTTTCCCCATTTATAATCTCTGCTCTGGTCACATGCCTTTCTGGCAGTTCCTCAAGAGCAATAAGTACTTTCAGTGTTGTAAGTTTCTTCACTTGTTCTTCCCTTTGCCTGAAATGCTCTTCCCTAAGGTCTTGTCATAATTCAGCTTAATTCCTCATTTTTTTCCCCATGTCACAACTCAGATTTTACTTTTTCAAAGAAAACTTTTCTGACACTCCTATTGCCACCTAAAATTGCCTCCCTCTTATGATTTTTAACTATCCCCTTACCCTGCTTTATTTTTAAAAATAAGTTTTCAACTTCTTTTCAAAGTGCTACCTAATATTATATGTATGCATATATATCCTATATCCTATCCCATTCCATCCTATCCTATCCTATCATCATTTATCACACTTGCATGCAGCCTCCATGAATGCAGGAACTTTGTTTCATTCACTTCTGTATCCACCGTACATAGAACACTGGTTGGAATATAATGAATGCTCAATAAATATATAATGAATAAAAGTCTATAATGGCAGTTTTCAAACTAAATTCTAGTATGGGCTGCAATTTGAAATAGCAGTGCCTTAAAATTATTATTATTTTTTTTTTTATTTTTTAAATTTATTTTATTTAAGTATAGTTGATTTACAATGTTGTGTTAATTTCTGCTGTACAGCAAAGTGATTCAGTTATACATACATATATATTTTCTTTTTCATATTCTTTTCCATTATGTTTTATCACAGGGAATTGAATATAGCTCTCTGTGCTACACAGCAGGACCTTGCTCTTTATCCATCCTATATAGTTTGCATCTGCTAATCCCATACTCCCAATCCATCCCTCCCCCACCCCCTCTTGGCAACCATGAGTCTGTTCTCTACGTCTGTGAGTCTGTTTCTGTTTTGTAGATAAGTTCACTTGTGTCATATTTATTTTTTAACATTTATTTTCCTGGTATGATAACTAAAAGGTTTGTTACCCATTCTGGGTGCTGCTATTCATTCTTCCTTTTTTCTGTTCTTTTTGTGTGTGTGTGTGTGTGTGTGTGTGTGTGGCTTGCCTTTAGCTCTTTTTCTTTAGTGGATCCATAAGAACCACCAATGAGTAGAAGAAAATAAATTATGTATTTGGGAGACTATTTGTAATGATTAATTAATCATCCATTCTTCTGTTAAAGATGAATACTTTTTTTCTTTTGGTGAAGTATTTAATATTTACTGAGGAGAGATAGAGTCTGCCTAAGTTGTAGATATTGAAGTCCTGGAGTTCACAATCATGTTAATACATTATTTTTGCTGGATACCTGTGTTTTTATGTAAGAAATATGGGCTAATGCATTTTGTACTTCAGCTGTTTCACCTTTTCTATTTGCTATAATGTTAAACATGTCCTATTTTGTGGGACTTTGTAATGTGCCTTTGAGACAGAAATGCATGTGTGGGAAAGCATTTTTAAAAGGCCTTATTATACATCATTTATTTGTTATGTTATAATTTACCAATATTTTATTGGGCTTCATCTGTCAAAACTTGATAAAGGATAATTAACTGCAGGCCAAGTCCAGGTTTGGGGATTCTTTCATCTACCATTAGAATAAGAACTTGTGTGTATATCATTAACTATATAGATTCCAAAGCATGGTTAAAACATGACATTATCTCTTTAAAGCCTGGTGCTATGAAACTATCTTATTATATAAACAAATAAATACAGGATTTAGGAAAAAAGTTTTATGTCATATTTTTCTTCTTATTTTGGGAACACTTAATCTTTTAGAATGATTACAAATTTATTAAAAGCATTAAGCATTTTAGTTGAGTCCACTCTTAAGGTGAAGGGAATTGGGCTCTACCTTTTGAAGGTAGGATTATCAAAGAATTCACAGACATATATTAAATCTGTAATACCTTTGGGGGGAAGGGAGGAGGTAGTTACTGGGAGGGAACATAGAATGAGGGACTTGAGGGACTGGGAAGATACTCTATTTCTTGATTGAATATTGCTTACATTGGTGTGTTTCCTTTGTGAAAATTCCCTGTGCTCTACACTTTTGTGAATTTTCTATATGTGTGTTATATTACTATAAAAGAGTAAAAATACTTAATGCAACTTTTGATCATCTTTCGCGAAAACAGTTAGCCATTTGAAGAGATACTTTTAAAAGGATACACAGGATAAAAAAATATTGTTAAATGCAAACAGGCTAATTAATCATGTAGATGTGTCATTTCTCTGTTGAAGCAAATATTGCAGAATAAGTTGATATTTCTCAGGTCCACCAGAACACCAAATATCCTAGCATAAATTATCACAATATATGATGGTTCATGGCACCTCTAGTTCTTAGAATTCATGAAAGTAGTAAATTTTTTTCTTGCTCAATTCCAGTTAGTTAGAAGATTAAATAATTTTCCTTAAAATTGTAGTTATGCTGGCTTCATGATATATGTTTGCCCAAGATGCATCAGGACAAGGACAAATCCTGTAGAGAATATGAGTTCTGTGGCCCTACAGGCACTATTTGGTACTAAGTGGCTGTGGCATTGTCTCAAATATTGGAGATGCAGGTGCACCTTGGATTTACTAAAGAATTGCATTTTCCATTACATTTGTCTCTGTGTTAAATACTGTTATGAAAAATGAGCAGATAAGTAAGAGATTCTCTTGGGTGTAGAATATACGGGAAGAGAGGAAACTTGCACAAGCCTCTTAGGTAGCCTCATCCACCAGAGGGGAGACAGCAGAAGCAAGAAGAACTACAGTCCTGCAGTCTGTGAAACAAAACCACATTAGCAGAAAGATAGACAAGATGAAAAGGCAGAGGGCTATGTACCAGATGAAGGAACAAGATAAAACTCCAGAAAAACAACTAAATGAGGTGGAGATAGGCAACCTTCCAGGAAAAGAATTCAGAATAATGATAGTGAAGATGATCCAGGACCTCAGAAAAAGAATGGAGGCAAAGATTAGGAAGATGCAGGAAATGTTTAACAAAGACCCAGAAGAATTAAAGAACAAACAAACAAAGATGAACAATACAATAACTGAAATGAAAACTACATGAGAAGGACTCAATAGCAGAATAACTGAGGCAGAAGGATGGATAAGTGACCTGGAAGACAGAATGGTGGAATTCACTGCTGTGGAACAAAATAAAGAAAAATGAATGAAAAGAAATGAAGACAGCTTGAGAGACCTCTGGGACAACATTAAATGCAACAACATTCGCATTATAGGGGTCCCAGAAGGAGAAGAGAGAGAGAAAGGACCTGAGAAAATATCTCAAGAGATTATAGTCGAAAACTTCCCTAACATGGGAAAGGAAATAGCCACCCAAGTCCAGGAAGCGCAG
>NC_041221.1:102431902-102433089 GCF_002837175.3 Physeter macrocephalus
AGACAGCAGAAGCAAGAAGAACTACAGTCCTGCAGTCTGTGAAACAAAACCACATTAGCAGAAAGATAGACAAGATGAAAAGGCAGAGGGCTATGTACCAGATGAAGGAACAAGATAAAACTCCAGAAAAACAACTAAATGAGGTGGAGATAGGCAACCTTCCAGGAAAAGAATTCAGAATAATGATAGTGAAGATGATCCAGGACCTCAGAAAAAGAATGGAGGCAAAGATTAGGAAGATGCAGGAAATGTTTAACAAAGACCCAGAAGAATTAAAGAACAAACAAACAAAGATGAACAATACAATAACTGAAATGAAAACTACATGAGAAGGACTCAATAGCAGAATAACTGAGGCAGAAGGATGGATAAGTGACCTGGAAGACAGAATGGTGGAATTCACTGCTGTGGAACAAAATAAAGAAAAATGAATGAAAAGAAATGAAGACAGCTTGAGAGACCTCTGGGACAACATTAAATGCAACAACATTCGCATTATAGGGGTCCCAGAAGGAGAAGAGAGAGAGAAAGGACCTGAGAAAATATCTCAAGAGATTATAGTCGAAAACTTCCCTAACATGGGAAAGGAAATAGCCACCCAAGTCCAGGAAGCGCAGTGAGTCCCATATAAGATAAACCAAAGGAGAAACACGCCGAGACACATAGTAATCAAATTGGCAGAAATTAAAGACAAAGAAAAATTATTAAAAGCAGCAAGGGAAAAATGACAAATAATATACAAGGGAACTCCCATAAGGTTAACAGCTGATTTCTCATCAGAAACTCTACAAGCCAGAAGGGAGTGGCATGATACACTTAAAGTGATGAAAGGGAAGACCCTACAACCAAGATTACTCAACCGGCAAGGATCTCATTCATATTCGATGGAGAAATCAAAAGCTTTACAGACAAGCAAAAGCTAAGAGAATTCATCACCACCAAACCAGCTCTACAACAAATGCTAAAGGAACTTCTCTAGGCAGGAAAAACAAGAGAAGGAAAGGACTTAAAAAACAAACCCAGAACAATTAAGAAAATGGTCACAGGAACATACATATCAATAATTACCTTAAACGTGAATGGATTAAATGCTCCAACCAAAAGACACAGGCTTGTTGAATGGATACAAAAACAAGACCTATATATATGCTGTCTACAAAAGACCCACTTCAGACCTAGGGACACAT
>NC_041221.1:102433174-102433454 GCF_002837175.3 Physeter macrocephalus
TACCTACAGACAAATGACAATGAAAACACGACGATCCAAAACCTATGGGATGCAGCAAAAGCAGTTCTAAGCGAGAAGTTTATAGCTATACAAGCCTACCTCAAGAAACAAGAAAAATATGAAATAAACAAACTAACCTTACACCTAAAGGAACTAGAGAAAGAAGAACCAGCAAAACCCAATGTTTAAAGAAATGGACAAATTCTTAGAAAGATATAACCTTCCCAGGCTGAACCAGGAAGAAATAGAAAATATGACCAGACCAATCACAAGTAATGAA
>NC_041221.1:102433464-102434271 GCF_002837175.3 Physeter macrocephalus
AAAATACTAGCAAACAGAATCCAACAACACATTGAAAGGATCATACACCATGATCAAGTGGGATTTATCCCAGGGATGCAAGGATTCTTCAATATATGCAAATCAATCAATGTGATACACCATATTAGCAAATTGAAGAATAAAAACCATATGATCATCTCAATAGAGGCAGAAAAAACATCTGAAAAAATTCACAACCCATTTATGATAAAAACTCTCAAGAAAGTGGGCATAGAGGGAACCTACCTCAACATAATAAAGGCCACATACGACAAACCTACTGCAAACATCATTCTCAATGGTGAAAAACTGAAAGCATTTTCTCTAAGATCTGGAACAAGACAAGGTTGTCCACTCTCACCACTATTATTCAACATAGTTTTGGAAGTCCTAGCCATGGCACTCAGAGAAGAAAAATAAATAAAAGGAATATAAATTGGAAAAAAAGAAGTAAACCTTTCACTTTTTGCAGATGACATGATACTATACATCGAGAATCCTAAAGATGCTACCAAAATGACTATATTACCCAAAGCAATCTATAGATTCAATGCAATCCCTATCAAATTACCAATGACATTTTACGGAACTAGAACAAAAAATCTTAAAATTTGTATGGAGACACAAAAGACCCAGAATAGCCAAAGCAGTCTTGAGGGAAAAACACGGAGCTGGAGGAATCAGACACCTGACTTCAGACTATACTACAGAGCTACAGTAATCAAGACAATATGGTACTGGCACAAAAACAGAAACATAGATCAATGGAACAAGATAGAAAGCCCAGAGATAAACCCACACACCTAT
>NC_041221.1:102434367-102493239 GCF_002837175.3 Physeter macrocephalus
CAAATGGGACCTAATGAAACTTAAAAGCTTTTGCACAGCAAAGGAAACCTTAAACAAGACTAAAAGACAGCCCTCAGAATGGGAAAAAATACTTGCAGATGAATCAACAGACAAAGGATAATCTCCAAAATATATAAACAGCTCATGCAGCTCAATATTAAGAAAATAAACAACCCAATCCAAAAATGGGCAGAAGACCTAAATAGACATTTCTCCAAAGAATACATACAGACATACATGTGCTACATTTCAAGTAGCACATGAAAAGTTGCTCAACATCACTAATTATTAGAGAAATGCAAACCAAAACTACAGTGAGGTATCACTTCACACCAATTAGAATGGGCACCATCAGAAAATCTACAAACAAAAAATACTAGAGAGCGTGTGGAGAAAAGGGAGCCCTCTTGCACAGTTGGTGGGAATGTAAATTGATACAGCCACTCTGGAGAACAGTATGTAGGTTCCTTAAAAAACTAAAAATCGAACTACCACATGACCCAGCAATCCCACTTCTGGGCATATACCCACAGAAAACCATAATTCAAAAAGACACATGCACCCCAGTGTTCATTGCAGCACTGTTTACAATAGCCAGGTCATGGAAGCAACCTAAATGCCCATCGACAGACTAATGGATAAAGATGATGTGGTACATATACACAATGGAATATTACTCAGACATAAAAAGGAATGGAATTGGGTCATTTGTTGAGATGTTGATGGATCTAGAGACTGTCATACAGAGTGAAGTAAGTCAGAAAGCGAAAAACAAATATTGTATTCTAATGCATGTATATGGAACCTAGAAAAATGGTACAGATGAACCGGTTTGCAGGGCAGAAGTTGAGACACAGATGTAGAGAACAAACGTATGGACACCAAGGGGGGAACGCTGCAAGGGGGTGCGGGTGTGGGTGTGCTGAATTGGGTGATTGGGATTGACATGTATACACTGATGTGTATAAAACTGATGACTAATAAGAACCTGCTGTATAAAAAAATAAATAAAATTAAATTAAAAATTTTTTTAAATGGTTAAAATGCTAAAAAAAATGCTGTAATATATATAGTCTTTGTAGTACTTTATGATGAGATGGGAGTGACCATGATTATTGTTTATACATCCAGAGGTTTGCTCTTTATCTTGTGACAATATAAAAAAGAATCCTTGAACTTAACAATGAATTATGTACTTTTCTTTTGCAAAAATAAAACCGTTCCAATTTTCTTAACCTTTTTTTTTTCTTGGTAATAAATAGCTATGAATAGTATGAAACCTAGTACATATTTCCTGAAATTCTGTTGATTTAAGGTAAAAATGATGTTTTAACTGAATGAGAAAGCAACTGCTTTCTGAAAGAAACTTTGCTATGGGGAGATGATTTCGAAAATAGATGCTGGGAAATATTTCTATTGTTTTGTGATTTTCTTGCCAAAAACAATGTGCATCACCTAGAAAAACTCTTGTATTGACACACTTAAAATACTTGGAAACAGTTTCCTTAGATTTTGAATGCATTTAATAAAAATGTAAAAAAAAAAAAGAATGTGTGGGAAGAGGTATCTCAGCCAATTCACTGACCATTCTTAAAGTCAGATCCCTCAATCCCATTGAAACAGTGCTAACACACGTTTTAAAGACCTGAAGTTAAATCCTGTGTCTTAAAGGTTCATCCACTGCTTTTTTTTATATGTATATAAATTTATTTATTTATTTATTTATATTTGGCTGCGTTTGGTCTTCATTGCTGTGTGCGGGCTTTCTCTAGTTGCGGCAAGCAAGGGCTGCTCTTTATTGCGGTGCGCAGGCTTCTCATTGCAGTGGCTTCTCTTGTTGCGGAGCACGGGCTCTAGGCGCGTGAGCTTCAGTAGCTGTGGCTCACAGGCTGTAGAGCGCAGGCTCAGTAGTTGTGGTGCATGGGCTTAGTTGCTCCGCGGCATGTGGGATCTTCCTGGACCAGGGCTCGAACCCGTGTCCCCTGCATTGGCAGGCGGATTCTTAACCACTGTGCTACCAGGGAAGTCCCCATCCACTGCTTTTTTAAACCTCTGAAATTACTTCCATGATGATTAATTCTGGTTCTACTGATATGTGACATTAGAAAAGTGACAAGGGGTGTTTGAGAATTACGGCAGAGTGTACTTTGGAGACGTCCCATTTTCTATATGTAAAGTTACTAGATTCACTCTTTATGTAATTCTGAACTGAAATGAAAATTAATATATGGTAATTAGACTTCACCTCTTGAGAATACTTACCTTGAGAATACCACTTTTTTCTAAGTGTTCATTAGCAAAAGTAATAAATCTAATATTCTCTCCCAAATAATCATGCATTAAAAAACTATTCCAGAACCAGGGTACAAATGTGCATCATCTGAATTAACTAAAGAACAATTTTTAAAAACTTAAAGATCAATTTTAAGCAGGTGCTAGGATTTTATTAACTATTTTTTTTACTTGCCACAAAGGAGAGCCATCTCTCTTTGTCAATCAAGGCTCATACACTTCATTTAGAATTTTTGACATTTGTAGATATAAATAGAGCATGTGAATAAGAGCAGGATATTTAGGCAACTCTTTTAGCAGAGTTCTGAAGGATGGGGTTACGCACACTAATAATATGATTATCAAAATTGTTTCTGATGATGTATAGTATTGAAAAATGGCTCTGATGATTTATTAGCCTGCACTCTACCTAAGGGAAATGGAAATAGTTGAAAAGATGCACAGCAGTTAAAAAGATCAGGATACTGAAAGAGCAGTTATCATTATTACAGTAAATTTGGTCTGGAACATTTGAAGATGAGCCTGAGCACTTGGTTGATAACCATTGCTCTGAAGAAACTTGCGAATGATTTCCCTTGGAATTAGAGTAAGGAAGATAATTCCAAAAGGACCTTCTTGATTACAATTAATAAGCTTTTAGCCTGTAATGATGTCAATACACATGGAATAAACAAATTTCTGAAGTGGACTTCTGAATTCATTGGGTCCTCAGGGTTTTTCTTACATAAAAATGATCCTTTGTGTGTCTTAACAGTGGAGGTCTATATGTGTAGGTCCATTTGTATGTGGAAATTGGAATTCACATGTATGGTCTATCTAGAGAATACAAATTGTCACTTTCAGGTACATTTAGTTATTTGCATTGATGTCTGTGAGATTAGATATTATCCAATAGGAATGACATATTAATTCTTATTTCATTTACATTTTATAGTTTTGTACCAGGTGTGTGTCACTTCATGTGTAGCACTTATGACTGAGAAACAACTCCATTTTAAGCCTGTATTTCTGAGTATATATGTGTTTGTAGGCTTCTATTTTAAGAATATAAAGTTTAATTCTATTCACCTGAACAGTGTTATTCAAGTGGGATATTGTATGGGATAGCCTAGGTCAGCGAACTATATTTGGTGAATGCCATGGTAATGAAAGACAGAGGAGAGTAGGGCTTTGGAGCAAGACAGCTTGGCTTTGAATCCTGCTTACAGTACTTACTCGCTGTTTGGCTTTAGTCCATAATTTCTTTACCTGTAAAATGTGAATAATGATGATAATAACACCTACCTCATAGGATATTTTAAAAATTAAATGAGATAAAGAGTGAAAAGCACCTATATGTTACTTGAAATACACTGAACCATGAATAGCCAGCAGACATTATTGTAATTCTTTCTAGATCAGTGAACTTCATGAAAGGGGTGGTGATGGTGGTAGAACTGCCTTCTATTATATTTCCAACCCAACCAACTGCCTCACCATTATGTGCCATGGGCCAAAAGAGCAAAGAGATTACAGATGGCCTGGAACAAACCTTTCCCTCTGCCTGAGAAATAATTTAAAATGAATTTTGAGGTTTAGTCTTCACAGTTCATCAATACTCTACCATTTAATAGACAGAATTAGAAGGCCTAAAGAGGAACGGCACATTAAGCTTTCAAAATTTGGTATTCCAGGGCAGTTTGGAAGAATTTATTCAAGATAGACATATGTGCCAGGATTGAAGAATAAAAATGAGGCATAGAGTTATTTAGAGAACATTCACGATTCCAAAAGGCAATCTGGGTAATTCATAGCAAATAGTGGCAACTTTATAAGACATCATCATCAATAAACATTTATAAGCATTCACCAGGACCAAGACCATACCTGGCACTAGAAATTACTGAATGATTGCTTAACTCCAAGTTTCATTTTGGTTCTGGAGACATGGTCATGCATTGATGCATAAGGGAGTGTTCATGATGGGAAATGATCACAGTAAGATTTTATCATGACTACTGAAAAGCATGCCACACCTGGTTTCCAATTTTTGATGAAGCAACTAAAAATACGATTTATTCAAATATGTCATATTCATCAATAAGACTTTATTTAATGTATAAGTTGTTCCAATGAAATTTTTTAATAGAAATTTATTTTATTTTTGACTGCGTTGGGTCTTCGTTGCTGTGCGCAGGCTTTCTCTAGTTGCAGCAAGCGGGGGCTACTCTTGGTTGCAGTGTGCGGGCTTCTCATTGTGGTGGCTTCTCTGGTGGCAGAGCACAGGCTCTAGAGCACAGGCTCAGTGGTTGTGGTGCACGGGCTTAGTTGCTCCGTGGCATGTGGGATCTTCCCGGACCAGGGCTTGAACCCATGTCCCCTGTATTGGCAGGCAGATTTTTTAGCACTGCGCTACCAGGAAAGCCCCCAGTGAAATTTTTTAAAGCCTTGTAAACAACACTGTCTTTGATGCTTTTTCTTTTACCATTTTATACTATTCAGTTTTGTGAGAGCTTTACAACCAGTCATACACACACACACACACACACACACACACACACACACACACACACAGAGTGAAACCACACACATAGGGACTTCTCTCAGAAAAATGTTTAAAGATTCAAACTTTATTTTAAGCCACAGCAGGATGCTTTAGAGCAGATAGAGTGAGAACTAATGAGTTATCCATTTGCACCAAGACTCCAAACTCTATCTTGCCAGTAGACTTGATATAATTCATGTTAGCCTGGCAAGAACAGATTAAGAATGGAAAGTGTGGGCTCACTCATATATTGTGTTTGGCTCATTAACAACATTAGTGTACCTTGTTAAGTAACTATATATTTCAGCATTGAATGCTATGCAAATGACATTAAAATTATATTTTATTTTCAGGAAGGAGCTCTTAATTACTATATGGTTACATCTATCTTTAATAAAATGTCTCATTTTTTCTTTTGTAGAAGAGAAACTAACAGAGCAATACCCTAGACCAGGGGACTCTGCAGACTTTGTAGACAGGTCACAGGGATTCATTCTGTTAAAATGCAGATTCATTAGGTTTGGGGAGGAACCTGAAAAATTTGCATTTCTAACAACTTCCTGTTGATGCTTTTGCATGTAGTTCATGCACCATGTTTTCAGTAGCAAAACCTGAGCTAACACATTGGCTCACATAACTTCATTTTAAATGGAAGTGCCTGAAATCTAGGGAAAAATGTGCCTTGGTCATTATTGGAATTTGGTTGCTTTGAGTTCCAGAACTATGCGGAAAGACATTCTCATCATCTTCTATGAACCTGTGACAGCACATTTTATATTCCAGGATACTCCTTGTTTTATGTAAGAGTTCTTTTAGATTTCCTAACCTATGTCAGTAGTGAAGCCACATTTTTGTTTTCGTTGTAAATTTATAAGGATGGCTTATTGGAAGGGAAGCCACATTCTGTAAACAAAATCTGAAATGTTTATTTCTATTTCTTTGCAAGTTAACATAGAAGAGTGTGTTTTCAATCTTGGATCTTACAACCTGTTGTCTTATTTTAGTGCTTCATTTATTATGTATTGGGTTAAAATTTTACAAGAGTATCAGATATAGTTTACCTTTTATATACTTCTTTTTTCTTTGCATCCTGAAACATTTCTCCCAATAGGACTAGTTTGAGAAGCTGAGGCATATTGCCCATTGAAAGAAGTGCAGAAATAATCTAAAGGGAATGAAGAGTCAAATTCTTGGCTTTTGAGCTCCCAGGTAGACTTTTAAAAATCTACTGCCAAGTCAATAGTCTGAAAGTCAAAGCTCTTTTGAGTTGGAATGGGTAGAGTCTATTCAGAGAGAACAGTTTTGTTTTGTTTTGTTTGAATTCCAAAAGATGGGCTGTGAATATCAAGAGCAAAACCTGGAGGACTCAGGGCACAGGGTTTACACAATAAACCACAGACTAGGGAAGACTATATGAATGACATGAAAGCACTGTGCCCACTCAAATGGAGCCAGCTTTGTTTTGATCAGTGGTTGAGAGAAGAATATCAGAGGGATTGTGACTAGAACTCAGAGGCTGCCTGGAATCATGGTCTGGGTGTAGGGGTAGATAATGGGGCTGGACACTATATAAAACACAGATATGTTTAGGGGAATGTGGGAGTAGAAGAGTCACACACCCTCCCTTACCGAGTATAGTTGGTGAGGCTACAAACCTCTCTGGAACACTGGTGTCTAGTGTATTGTTGGAAGAACAGAGCAGCAGAGGCTGAGACGAATACCTTGGACACTTGGCCTGGTGGACTCTCTCAAAGTGCTGTCCTATTAAGTTGGGGAAGGAGATCTTACAGCCTGGGTCAGGGTGAGGAATAGATACATGCTTGGACTGGGTAAAAGTACTATTGAGGCCATCAGCAGAAAATATCAATATCTTATGAAGGAGACTAGATGAGATGAGTTACATACAACGTGGAGAGTTAAGAGTCCTGGGCAAGATGTCCAACAGGGCATAGATTACCTCCAGTAAGAAAGGAAAGGGAAGTCAGATGGGGATGGCAGTGGTGGAAGAATCCTAAAGAGTGACTGCAATTGACTGAGTTGTATTAAAGGTTTAATGTAGAAGTGACCGCTGGTTAACTTGAATTGCAAAGGCTGAGTTATCCTTTCATTGTTGAGAATAGAGGAATTGAAGCTCATGAGGTAAATTCAGTTTAACAGTGTGTCAACTGAAAAGAAGTGCACAACTTAAAAGGTGAAAGTTATGTTTTATTTGATGGACAAAACTGAGGACTTAAGCCAAGGACACAGCATCTCAGATAATTCTGAGAGACTTCTCCAAAGAGGAGGTGGGGGAGAGCTAGGATATATAGGAGTTTTTGCAACAAAACCAGGTGGTTGGGACATGAAAAGATTACTATTTCTAAAAGAACACCAGATATCTCAAGGTAAGGAATTTAGTACTTTTCTATGTATGGGAATATGCAAGAGTCTGGGCTCACTGAAATCATTACTTTGATATGCACCTCAGCTATCTGGGGCCAGCATCCTGTGTTTTCTCATCCTGAGTCTTCGCAGGGTACACCATAGGGGTGACTGCAGCAGATGACTGCTAGATGGCAGGCATTCTTTGTTTCCATCCTGAGTTCCATCAGGGCTCACTGTTGGGGCAGCTGTAATGTGGTGGCTTGATGGCTCTAACAGCCTTTGTTTACTGATATGGCAGACAATATTTTAGTTCTCAAATGTAATAATAAAGTTACAATTTATCAGTCTGAGTTCTGTGCCTATGTCAATTCATAATTTCCATAATAAGATGATGATAATAATAATGCCAGCCCTGCTTACTTCAATTTTGAATGGGGAAAAAATTCCTATAGAATTTTTAGAGTAGGTATTAACTTTAGGATAACTAAGTCATGTCATCCCCCTTCTCATAATCTTTGAACACTTCTCCTTGTTCTCAGAGTAAAGCCCTAAACCCTTCACATGGCCTTAGAGACCCACCTGTCTTGCTCCTTGCCAGCTCTGCAGCCCCATCTTGTTCTGTTTGCCCCTCGCTATCTTTGTTCCAACCAGACATTGTTTTTGCTTTCTTAAACTTGACCTACACTTTTCCCACCTCAAGGCATTTTCAGATGCCTTGAAAGACTCTCCTTTTCAGCCGTAGGTCAAGTTTCCTTGACAAATGCTTCCATATCACTCTGTACTGCTTCTTTATAGTATTTATCACAATTGAAATAGATTTTTGTTGTCATTGTGGAGAATGTCAGTCTTCCTCATAGGCTCTAGACTTCAGTAGTCCAGAGACCATGTCTGTCTTATTTGCTGATGTAGCCCCAGTGTATAGCACAGGCCTGACATGTTATAGTCATTAATATTTGGGGGACACGCAAAATGAGTGAATGAATGGTTTGATCTGGTACTCTCATTTTACTTAAGAAGATATAGTGTCTGATGTGGTACATATATACAATTGAATATTACTCAGCCATAAAAAGGAACAAAATTGGGTCACTTGTAGAGACGTGGATGCATCTAGAGACTATCATACAGAGTGAAGTAAGTCAGAAAGAGAGAAACAAATATTGTATATTAACACATATATGTGGAATCTAGAAAAATGGTACAGATAAACCTGTTTGTAAGGCAGAAATAGAGACACAGACGTAGAGAACAAACGTATGGACACCGAGGGAGGACAGGAGGTTGGGATGAATTGGGAGATTGGGATTGACATATATACACTAACTAATATGTATAAAATAGATAACTAATGAGCACCTGCTGTATAGCACAGGGAACTCCACTTTGCTGTACAGTAGAAACTAACACAACATTGTAAAACAACTATACCCCAATTAAAAAAAAAAGAAGATATAGGGTCTGATGAGACTTGAGTTTTCTAGTTGCTTAACTATAATCAAAGTTGTTTTATTATACCTTGGGGAGAGGATGGGAGAAAAATTCAAAGATACTAAAAACACAATTAAGAATATTGTTTAGTTTAAGAAATCATTAATTACCCCATCCCCTACTGTTCCAATATTTTTTGTTATGTATTATGTTTATTTGTCAAACCTGCTCTTAAAAGAATCATTGGTTGTACTTTTATTGTATTTCAGATAAAATGTTATGGTTAGAATATCACACTATTTTATTTATTAAAAGAAAATTGGTCTCTTTGGCTCACTTATTAAGTTTTGTGGCTTTTTAAAAAGATGAATACCCACCAGACCAATGATTGGCCTCCATAGGTGTTTTTCCCCCATGTTAACCAGAAAGCCATATGATATTTTGAAAAGATGTTTGCTATACCTGGAAAAGTGAAGCAGTAAAGAACAATGAGGCAGCCAAAAATGTCACTAGATAAATGAGTCCCAGCTTGTATTCTCTTATACAAGATTACACAATTTTAAATTGCACTAAATTGGTACTGATCTGGCAATCTTGTCTTTGATATGCTTTGAGTCTTAAAATTCTACAGACTGTAGACTTGAGGGGCACTCACACCAGGTTTGAATGAAATGTATTTACAGCACAGTGGGAGAAAAGTATTATTTTATTCCTGGTTTTCTCTATGCTTCTTAGTGTGGAAGCAGTGGAACCAATGAAACCTTATCAATATTTAGCATCTCTTCTTTAAAATGACAAGCTTTAGAAAAATAATTCAATATCAAGGTAAATAACCATAGCTCTGACTGCCCAGGTATGTTTTAAACATTGTTTGAGGAAAGAGAATATTTCTCCTAAAAAAACTATATGAATGTCAGACAACTATTTTTTCCATAAGGCCTTATAAATAATAACTAATACTGTGCTGGGACAATAGAGGATTTTCTCAATCTCCTCTGGGTGCCAGGTAGAATACTGGCTGTTAGCTCATATTTATGACAAAGTATTATTTTTCTGCTAAAACAGATGGATTTTGAACTGACATTTTGACATCACAGGAGAATACATACTGTCCTTTCAAACACCCCTCTTGGATACATCAGGAAAGCAACTATTAAGTGAAATGTATGACAGCAGGACTTCATTCTACTTTTCTTGTTTGAGTGTTTATTTGTTTGAATTGGCCATAGATAGGTTCCTAAGGATTTGAGCTGTGTCGGAAATGATTTGATTTAAGTCAGACAACGAATACAGTCACACCTTGTCACCACTTCCAAAATGACTTTTTTCAGGGAGGGGCCCCCTTCATGAGCATAATGTAGTAAGTTCAGAAAAGCTTTCCTGGGGATTGTTTCATTTGCAAGATATATTTAAACCTGGAAAATGACATAGGAATATTTACCAAATACAGATATTAAAGTAATTTCTACTCCCATAAATGTAAATGTGGAAGTGTTTAGAGACAAGTCCTATGTGACACTTTGAAAATAGCATATACATATTACCGAATAGAGATATTACCAGAATAATTCTATATCTGTATATCCATAAATGTAGACTTAGAGAAATGTTAAAATTGTGATTACAGAAATTTTTACTCAGGGAAATTATCACCGTGAGGATTTTATTGTAACTATATGTGTGGGTTGGGGTGGGTAAGGTAAGACTTACTGATTATTGCATTTTACTAGGTAGAATTATTTATGTGCAGGGGAATATTCAAATATATTTTATTTTTTATATGAAAACTTCTTGTTCTTTATGTGCAGACTTCTCTAAGTTTTCACACATTTGAAAGATTAGGTTTGGTTTTTGAACCACTTAGTAAGTTTATTCCTTTGGATTTATTTTCCATTCAAAGATGAGATTGTTTCCAATGTAAAGCTACACCTTGAGCATTTTGACAGCTCAGCTGAAGACTTTCCTTCTGGTCATGCTGGCCTTATACACACTTACCCCCTGCACATATGAACCATTTTAGTAAGCTGTAGATAGTTGTAGCTTTTACTTCAATTACTCTGAAATCATTTTCAATCATTTTGATGAAAGCTGTCAGTTCCTTATTCATTTTTGTCTTTCAAAAAGGCTCAAAAGGCACTGCATTCTCATTTGCATGCCCAATCCTTCCTTTCAGTCTTGAATTATTATTAACAGTACACTTTGCTCTCTAACATGAACTTAAGACTGTAAAAGAGTACTGTTTTGTTGAGACTATCAGTAAATATCTTTATCTGCAAAGATATTATTACTATTGATATTAATATTACAGACGTTTAGTTGTGATTTTTTAAACTTAATTTGTAAAGCTGTTTAAAAATTATATTTAGTTTACATTAGCTTTATCCTTTAAAAATCATGTTTCTAATTCTTGTGGTTAATACTTTAGTGAACGGATGTTTCAAAGTCCCTTTTCCTTTATATGAAACCAGTTCAATCAGCAAGGTAAAAGTCAGAGCTTTGACTCTCTTTTTTGATTTCTTCTTATTTGAATGATCCACCTTTCCCTATAGTGATCACAGTGAATCACTTGAAAATGAATATGCCAAGGTAAATGTATGTTCGAGAAAGTTTGGGTATTTTTAAATTGCCTATTCATGTAATTTAGACCTCAAATTCATATGAACCTTATAATTTAATCAAAAGGATGATGTTGTCCAGAAATTATTTTGAATTCCTAAAATATGCCAGGTACAAGCACTGTGTCATTTCAATCATACAGATGGGGAGGACTCCATACACATGAGGACCCTGATGCTCAGCAAGGTTGAATAACTTGCCTAGTGTTACACCTGTAAAAATGACAGAGTGGGAGTCAAATCTGAGTCTTTCTGGTTTCAAAGATGGTGATCCACTGAATTATTGGATTAATTTCTTTCATGTTTGCTTTTCTTACCTATAATGTTAAAAAAAGAGGTTCTTTCAGATTCTTGGATAGTGAACCTATCTTGGATAGTTTTTTTTCTCTTCAACTGCATTTTCATGTGTGTGTTTTTTTTTTTTTTTTTTTGCGGTACGCGGGCCTCTCACGGTTGTGGCCTCTCCCATTGCGGAGCACAGGCTCCGGACGCACAGGCTCAGCGGCCATGGCTCACGGACCCAGCCGCTCCGCGGCATGTGGGATCTTCCCGGACCGGGGCACGAACCCGTGTCCCCTGCATCGGCAGGAGGACTCTCAACCACTGCGCCACCAGGGAAGCCCCAACTGCATTTTTAAATGATTTAATGAGAGAAATAGTTTAGTTGAAACTGAAAATTTAAGATAAGAGACTCAACATTCATGAATTTCAAAATTCAAGCATTGCCCCCATCACAAGAAACTGTAACTTTTTTTTGTTTATTTTTTTTAAATTGAAGTATAGTTGATTTACAGTGTTGTGTTAACTTCTGCTGTATAGCAAAGTGACTCAGTTATACACATATATACATTCTTTTTTATATTCTTTTCCGTTATGGTTTATCCCAGGATATTGACTATAGTTCCCTGTGCTATACGTAAGATCTTGTTTTTTATCCATGAAACTATCTCTTAATAGGCCATTGTATTTGGAGATAGCAATTAGAGAATCTCGGGATCTCAAGTTACAGACATATTTTACAAGGTTATTAATATTTTAAATATTTTACTAACTATTTAACTGTTCGGTTTACTTCTACCACTTGTAAGGAGTAACTGTGAACAGCTATCTTGTGGGATGTCCTAGTTACTTCGCTGTTTTTCTCAGGGAGCCATGTTATGATACTGGCTAGAGTTTGTTCTGAATTTCAGATAATGATTGACAATGAAATAATAATTAATATTTGTAGAGTTTCCACAAGATATATAGTAAAAATGGTGGAAAAGGAACATATGTCAAGATATTTGCTAATATATAGATGGATTGTTCAGACACTGACTCATCTCATAGAATGATAGAGGTCAATGAGTATGAACAGTAAAATATTCTTCTTTTGGTTGAGGAGAATGAAGTCTAAAGGAATAATTAATTGATAGCAGAGCCCAGTGAAAAACCTGTTTCTTCACAGAGCTGATCAGGGAAGGGGCCATGATTTGAACTCAGGCTGTTTGATTCTGTATCCTATCCTGTCATGCAGTCCAAGGGTTCTGGATGTCTCCCACGTAGGCCACAGAGGAGGAGGCTTGGTTCATACATGTCCTTCCAGAGGGCTCTGGGTCTTTTAGGCAGAGGTTGGGTAAGAGTTCCCCCTAGGACTGAACTTGCATGGTGTCCCCCATAGTTGTAGAGTAAGCAGCCTTGGCACATACAGCCCCCCTCTCCAATCCTATCCAGTAGTTTGTGCTGCTTCTGTGGAATTACTGCCTGGGACTGCTGGCTCAGAACCATTGTGCCTGCTTGCTGAAGCTCTGTGCAGACAGGTGCAAGTTTCTCCTCCTTGGTGGGTCCCTTTCTTCTCCTAGGGGTCGGTCAAGGCCCCTACATGGTCCATGCCACTCTGAGCCATGCGCATGGCTCAGAGTGTTTCCTCCAATTCTACGGGTTCACATAAGAGATTGTGAGATTCATGGGGAATATGAGGAGACTGAGGTACAGAGAAGGGAAGGGACTTGCTTGTAGTCAAAGAGCCAGGAAACAGGGCTGATAAGAACAGAATACTGATGTAGCCATTTCTTCTTCACAGCAAAGCTAGGAAAGGGATTGATTTTTTACTATCTTACCTCATGAGGAAGCTGAGCCTTGTTCAAGGTCACATAGCTGGTAAGGAGGGCTAAGAATAACAATAGGAATGATAATACTAATATACTAACACATTTTGTCAGTTACATTGTGTTAAACATCATCGAATGCTCATAGTTCTAGGAGGTTGATGTTATTTGCAGATGAGGAAATTGAGGCTCAGAGACGTGATGAAACGTGGAAGTCACATGGCTAGTAAGTAAGGATGGAAGTAAAATGAGCTAACATTTACGGCACACTGAGTGTACGCCAAGCACCTTGCTGTTTAATTCTCACAGCCCTATTGGGAGAACAGGTGCAATTAATCAAGTTTATAGGTGAGGCGAATGGGGCTTAGAGAAGTTATTAGATGAAGGTGACAGTTAATAAATGGAAATATAAAAACAGTAATAGTAATCATAAGCTAACATTTATTGAGCACTTACTCTGTGCACAGTAATATGTCATGTTCTCTCATGTTCAGAGAATTAAGGGACTTACACAGGGCCACACAGCCAGGAGTGGAAAAGTAGGGATTTGAATTCAGATCTCTGGAGAGGGAGATCCTTCTGTGGGAGGGGAAGTTGATAAATGTGGAGGCCCTTCAACTGGGAAGACATTGGCTGCTTAGAGGTCTTCCTGGAGGGTATCTGTGTTTGGAGGGTGGCATCCTTACCTACAGTTTCAGTTGCATCAAAAACAGCATGAGCTCCATGCCAAGCACAACTCCTATGGCACAGCTCAGCCACCCAAAACCAAAACCGGCCACCAGCTGCCAGCTGGCGTCATGTACAACATCAGGGCACTGGCCCCCTATGACAGCAAGATGTCAGTGTGTATAAGGACAAGGAGGACAGGGAACCCCATGGCAGGGGCGAAGTGGCTGAAGACAACAGCCTGCAGAGGGTATGGAAGAGGGGTGACTTTGCAGGCCTGCCTGGGGCCTCTGCTCCTGGTGGGTCTCCATTTGTGCCCTTTGGACTCTGGTCCCTACAATATTGAGAATGTCCTGTCAGGGGCAAGAGAAGAGGACCCTGAAGTCCTTGGTCAGCAGCCTGGGGCTGGGCATACATCCTGCGTTGTCCCCCTAGCCCCAAGAGATTGACCCCAGGACACCTGTGACATTGCAGCTTTCTTGAGGTCCAAAGAGGCAAGAGGAGTGGGTACACTTCCCGGCCGACTGAGAAAAGAATTCTCAAACGCCTCATACCTCTCTGTTTAGTCCTATTTTACAGATTCAGAAAGTGAGTTTCAAAAGCAGAGAAGGGACTCAAAACAATTTTATTTTTGTCCTCTGACTTTTTATATCTTATTTTCTACTCCGATATATTGTTTGTTTTGATAACCTTAAAATCACCACCGAGAGTCTATAGTTTAAACTATATTTGTTTGAACAAATGTAGACTCTTTTACATGTACTACAAGTCTTTTGTATATAGTAGGTACTCAATGAATATTTGTTGATATAGATATTTTAATTAGAAAGAAAATGGGAAGAAGTATCTTCATACTATTTTAGAGAATCCGTGAGTTCTCTTGATAAGAGGATTTAAACTGAAGGGCTATCCAAAAAACAGGGTCAGATAATAAACCCCACAGTTAGGAAGAAAGAGTTTGTTAAGGATAAGGCCCCTCAGACTATGAGATTTAGGGTCCTGACAGATGGAGAAAGTGGATTTAAGGGGATATGAAAGCAAATGTGCCTATTCAGCTGCTGATCAGCAAATGACAGATGGATTCACTGAGAAAGCTGAAAAGGCACACCAGAAGAAGAAAACAATACTATTTAAGATATTGGGGACATTCTTCACAGATCGTTTCTGGAAAAACCAGCAGGCATGTTTATCCCCTGATTGAGGCACTGAATATGTTTCAATCAAAGCACAATGAATTGACCTAATAAAACTTTTCAGAGCAAAAGTAAAGAAAAATAGGAGACATTATAGGCAGTAAGCATTTTACCTTTGTACAGTTGGCAGTGTCAGTGAGCAATCACATTAGCCATCTTAAGGCGGTGCCTCTCAAAGTGTCCTTTTAGGGGTTCTGTGGGGTCAAACTTTTTGTAATAATACTAAGGTAGTATTTGCTTTTACTACTAAAAATTCTCTCATGGGTACACAATAAAACATTTCCAGATGCTACTTAAATTGTGATATCATAACCAATTGAATGCAGAAGTAGATATGTGAATGTAGCTGTCTTCTGTTTAATAAAGATACTAAAGAGATTTCCAAAAATATAAAACAATGCCACTCTTCTGTTTTTTTTGTTTTATTTGGAAATATAGTTATTTTTCACTAAAAAACATTATTTATGTTAACATATGATGGGTTTATTTCTTTTCTCTTAAAATGAATTAATAAATATATTTTAAAATTCTCAGCTTTAATTTCAAATGTTAATAGACAAAATCAACATCAAATATAGCTCTTAGGGCCCTCTATAATTTATAAGAGTATAGAGAGATCCTGAAACTAAAAAGTTTGAGAACCTCTGCCTTTAGGGATATGAGAATGTTTCTTCTAAAAATTGTCTATGTATGACAGAGACTGTAAATGATCATCATGCCCATTTCTCTTCTCCTTTTGGAGAAGGGAGGAGTATACATCCTCATAGCCCTATGATAGAGCAGACCTATATTGTTGGTTCTAGCAATGTGTTGTGGGTGGCAATGACACGTGTCACTGTCTGTCAGAACATTTGATGGCTGATAAGAGATTCTTAAGAACTCTGCTTTCCTGCTATTGTGACCATGGAAGCACGTGTTGACATAAAGGTGCAAAAGATTAAAGCAGACTGGGATACTGGGCCAGCTCTGGGAGGAGAACCCCTCTGGAGAACCACCTGGACTGGCAGTAGACCTAGCATGAGCTAGAGAAAAATGTTGTTAGTGATAAAGCCCTGAGATTTGAAGGCTATTTAATACTCAAGCATAAACTAGCCTATCCTGGCTTGTACCTGACTTTTCATGGGAAAACCAGCACGGGCAGACAATTTTAGGGGATTATTATCCTGAGAGCTAAAGGAAAGTCCTCATACTGTTAGAATAAAAGGTGATTCAGAGTAGTTTTTTAAAAAATGTCATTTATTATTTTTTGATGCTTTAGAGGTCATTATTTTAAAAAATGACATCAGGCTCTATGTAACTAATGTGTCGAATATGGATAATACGCAGGTCCTTACTCTCGAGGAATGTGACCTAAATGCTCTTCTATTATTTTATTATCATTTGTATTTACAGAAAGCAACGTTCCCCTATGTATTTATTAACTCTTTGAATAATAGTTATTAAATGATCACTATGCAGTACTTTGTTGGGAATGTTACAATGACAAAGACAGTCTTCAATGTCACTACTTAACATAGAGGCAAGAAATTGAGAAAGGCAAAGGGTAAAGTCTACATGCCAGTTGGGTTTGCACATTTCAAGAGCTTTCTAAGAAGTCCCTCCAAGGACTTGGGCTTACATCTTGTTGGGCTCTCTGAGCTATTAGGAAGGCTGGAAATCATAGTGTTTTTTTTGTTGGGCAACACTGACACCCTTAAAAAAATTGGTTCTTGTTAATAAGGTGAAGAGTAGATTGATACTGAGTAGGCAGCCAGACGCATCTTCCACACTGACCCTTGGTCCTTTTGAGGATCTCATCACCTCGGTTGTACCAAAAAATCTGGACTCACATGCGCTGCCAAGGCACAAAGTCCTCAGTCCCCAGTGTCCAGAATATCACTGAGTCACCTGCCACCCTTCTCCACATGGCTGTTTCAGGTCTATTGGCATTCTATTTCTTATGTGTTACATTTTGGGGTAAGGTTGTCTTTGAAAACTGAAGTAATGTACCACACAGTTATTCTCCCCCCTGGACTCTGCTCTGGGAGCCAAACCCAGGTCCTCTTTGCTCTTGGACCCACAGATCTCTGTTCTCTACCCCCTCCCTGCCCCCATGACAGAACAGTTTCTTTCTAATAGCAGGGATATCCATCTTCCTTCATGATGCAAACCTAGGCATTTTGCCTACACCTAGAAATCCTTTCCACCCTTTGGAAGCAGGAGGATTCATGGGATGTTTTTCCTTTCTACTCTGATGCATCACTTCCTGGAGCAACATTTACATCACCAACTACCTGTATGAATAAAAGAGAGAGAGAAGAAAATACAAGTTAATATCATAAAGTATCATTCTATCATATAAGTGATTGGGTTTTCAATATAATGTTGTAAGGTTTCTCATATGCGTAGGCACAGTATGCTCTGGGAAGCCCTAGGAATAAGTTCCAGGGAGTCTCAACAGTCCCTGAAAAAGTTGGTGTCTAAAATGAAAAATTAGTAGACTTTATCCAGTTGAAAATAAAAGATGGGGGGAGAGAAGAGGGAGGAAGGGAGAGAATGAGAAGTACTCTAGAAAAAGGAAATAGCATGTGTAGAAACAAGATAAGTATGAAGAGGTTAGGGGATTGTCAGTAGGTCAGTATATGGCTTGAAAGTACAATGTGAAATAGAGAGTGATGTGATAGAGAAGGAGGGAGAGAGGAAAATAGCTCATTTGGACTTTATCCAGGGGGAACCTAAGCAGCCCTAATGATTATGCATAAGATCTCTCTGGCTACAGTATGAAAAATGGATTCAAGATGTGCAAGACTAGAGTAGGGAGACCTTTTAGAGGTCCGTTGTAATTATTTTGGCAGAAGATAACGTGAGGTTGACCTAATGTCATAGCTGTGGGAAGGAAATAATTGAATTGGAGAGTTATTATGGATATAGAATAATTGCAACATCGAAAATCAACAGTTGTCTTTGGATTGTCAGTTGAGTGTGTGTTGGCGACATTTTGAGATAAAAAACACAGGAAGAGGATCAAATTCTATGAGGTGACTCCACTCTCTAAAACTCCTCCCCATTTCCCACTTTCTTTGTTTTTAGAATTTATCATTATCTGTTACATTTTATTTTTTCCTAGTTTGTACATACCCACTAGAATATAAACTTGTGTAAGACATTTGTGAAAGTTTTTTCTCTATTGTATCCCCCACTTCTAGAACAATGCCAAGCACATAGTGGCTACTGAGTAAATATTGGTTAAATAATTGAGTGACTGACTGATTGACTGCCTAAATGAGTAAGAATGGGCCAGTAGTAAAATAAATAAGGTCAGTGTTTGGACCTGCCAAGTGTGAGTTGCCTTTTGGCATTCCTTTGGGATGTCCATTACACTTTAGAGATAAAGATACGGAGTTCAGGTGAAGTCTCTGATATAGAAATATTGGGTTGGCCAAAAAGTTCATTCAGGTTTTTCCATAATATCTTACAGAAAAAAACCCAAACGAGCTATTTGGCCAGCCCAATAGAACTTTGGGAGGTCTGCAAAATATAAGTAGTCTTTGAAACAATGAGAGTGAATGAGATGTTCATCCTGTAATTCAGTTCTTGATTAAAGAAAACACCCTATCATTCTTCTTTGCAGCTGCTGTTGCTCCTGATATAAATTTCCTTTATTCATCAATGAGAACATGAAAGATTTGTCTTTGTAGTCACCTTCCCTACACTTCACTCCTTCAATCTTTTCCTTGCCAGGAATGTCCCTTCACTGAGATGTAACAATTCTTATATTTTATTTCATAACTTAGAAGTCATCTTCTGTCTTATGGCTTAGGTTACTTAGATACTCTGGAACCTTACAAGATTTGGTGATTGATAATTAAGTAGTTCCCAGAAGCAAAGGATAGGATACTTATTGCACATTCTTTGCAGTCTTATATGCTCTTGAAAAACGTTATACTCATCTAAGTATTTTCCTAACACCTCCCATTTTCATTCTTTCTAATTATTCCTCTTTACATTTTTAAATGACCTACACCTACACCTAAATGTTTTTCTCAGGAGAAAGAGGTTAAGATATCAGATAAATATTTGCTTTTTTTTTTTCTCTTTTGCTGTGTAGCTGGCCTCTAATTTGCCATCATTTGTAATTATAGGGAATTCAAACATCTGCCCAGCAGTCAGAGACAGAGCCAAATTTTGTGAATGAGTCCTATAAGGTAGAGTTTAGTGCCAACTCTCTGCAGTAGTTGTTTTGGGGTTGGCTTAATTTTTTTTTCTTCTTTAGAGTAAATATGAGAGGAGTTCTCAGATATGTGAGAAGTGATGATGCTCATAAAAGCAGGGCATGTGTCTGAGGAACTGGTGGGGGCCAGGAATCACGAGTGTGTTATTTTCATCCCAGGCAACAAGGTGCACTACAGCGGTCTTTGGAGGCTCAGGACAGGAACATGAGGTGGGGATACTAAAATGACTGATTTTTGTTACCAGAAGAAATATTTCCAGGTTTTAAATGACAGAGTAATTGTTTTCTTATAACTTTGAGTTAACTGAAACCTATTTCTATGTAAGATCTTAAAAGAGCTTGAGGGTTAGGGATGTGATAAGGAAACTATCTGCCTAGTATTATTTTTCTCAAGAAACTATGTCAAGTTAGGCTGAGATTCCTTAAAAGTGACCCGGACTCTTGTGGCAGGTTCTGTTTACCCGGTGTGAGGGATGGCTATAAGGCTGTTAGAAAATTGTTTGTGGTCAATCTGTAAACGACTCTGGAAACATGAATGAAACCATTGAAAACTTGGCTGTACCATATAAATTGTAACATTTGTGAAGTCAGGGACTATGCATTCTTTAAAAAAATACTATTCATCATGTATCACGGTGCCCTGTACACATAAAAAATATATGTTGATCATTCATTTAGTAATTACACAAATAATTTGAAATCATGCTTTAATATATGACTTTTTTGGTAGAAACTCAGCACTTACTGTATGCCGGGTATTCAGTTTTATTTTTTAATTATTTAACTTGCACATTTTATAAGTAAAAAATTGAGGTTCACAGTAAGTCACCCAGAAAATTATCAGTTGAGTTTTAAATAGAACCAAGCACTTCATACTCTCAGTCTTTGCATTAGATAGTAGAAATGATTATTAAAATGTTTTCTTGTGGCTAGAGTAAGCTTACCTTTACAGAATCAATTATTCCTCAACTGTAAGATGAATGCTTTCTTCTGCTTATCTCTCTCTTTTTTTTTTTTTTTTAAATTTCTCCAGAGTTCTCCTTATCTCTTAAAAACTCTTAGAGATCAGCAGATACTCTAAGAGAAAGTCTTGTGGGTGGAACATGGATCCACAAGACAAGAACTTGTAGTACATTTCCTAATAATTGTTTGAAGCTCTGAGCAGGGGTCTCTATACTCCACATCTTACCCTCCATTCCATTCACAATCATAAGAAATTCTGATAGAGTTAAAAAGTTTTTAAAGAAACAATTTTATCTTCTCATACCTTTGGGGGGAGGTAATGATAAAGTAATTATTGTGCATAGAAACAACACCAGCTTTGCATTGAAAATCCAGTAACAAATTGCAAGTGGAGCCTAATAAACATCGTTTATTTCCTTCCAGTTTACAAGTCCCGTAAGTTCCAAAGGCAGATTGTTCTTTAACCCTTATTTCAAAGAGCTTTTTTTTTAAAAAATCCCTAGCACCAGTCCCTACATTGGTGAATAACATGATTTTAGATTCAAGCCCATTTCCTACCTCAGGCTTAACATTGAAAGTCACAATTTTAATAGAATAATTCATTTTAGAGAGGTAGGCAGCCAAGCAATCATGTTAGCTACTGCTATTTATTAATAATAAATATAAAATACCAAGAGAAAATATACATTCTTAAGTTAATCAGACAATGCGGCTTCAGGAATTACAACACAAAATCTTTCAGTTGTTTCTTGAAAACCTTGGATCGTCAAGTTCAATATTGATTGAAAAAAATCTGTAAGCACTGGCATGGAATACACAATGAATCTCATTGTAGAGTCTACACAGTGAATGCATTTTATGTCAGTTTATGTACATGTGTAGCACAAGGAATTGGTATCTAGGAAAGTGGGACTTGTGGTTAAGGACTTGCTCAAGTGGGCTAAATTACTTTCAAATACCTGGCTCTCAGTAATGCCTTATGATTTAATGTTGCTTCTCCTGATCTATTCACTTCTATGTGACAGAAGCTTCTAAGGAAGGTCAATGGTATATCTAAGAGATTATGACAGATGAGTTATGGTTTCAAACAGGTTTGGCTTTTACACTACCTTAGAAAATGAAATAGCTTTTGATTTGTAGTCATTTTATATTAATATGCATTTCTCTCTTATATTTCACTTGAAATTGGGCAGGCCAGGTTTATACATTCCATATTACTTCTTGAGGTGCCTACTGAATTACGTATTTTAAGCAAATCATTCTAAGTTGACATCAGGTGCAAACAATGAGAGAATAAGTAAGAGGCTCTGAATTTCCCTGGCTATTAATAGCAACATTAAAGGCATAGAGACCTCTGTATGACATGTTATTCTAGGTGTATTTCTCTGTTAATAATCTTGTACCCAACAAAATTTTTAAAAAGGCACCAGATTAGAGATTCTACAATATCAGACATGAGATTTTTTCTAAACTATGATTAAGTTGGGAGATAAATTTTCAGGTGTCTGGGTCTTTGTTGGTAGGAAACCGAATCCCACATTTTATAAATGTATCAATAGTAGAAGAGAATGCATTTTCTTCTACCTACTAAAATGTACTATTTCCATTTCTGGGTGGTCTTGTGATTTTCCTTATTTCCAAAACTGTTCATGGCTTACTGGATAGAAACTTCACATACTTCTGCATCCTCTTTCACTCTGGAATATTTTTTCAAGGGCACTCTAAGTCAGGATTTAGTGAGATAGGAAGAGTGTCAACTGATAGTCTTACCACTGTGGTTGACTGCAAATTTTGAGCTTGCAGAGATATGCTACTCTGGATTCTCTGAAGTCTAAGTTTTTGAGTGAAAAAATATGTGTTTTATAACACAGGAAGACTAACCTACATTTGCTTTACCTAACTCTATTTATTTATTCTAAAGAAGAGTAGACCTGATATTATTAATTCATTGATTTATTTAATAAATACTTGTCATGTGCCTATTGTTCTAGACCAGACATTGTTCCAGAAGTTGGGGATACAGACGTGATTACAACAATGTCCATGACTTTATAGTGCTAACTTTTTAATAACAATTTAATATGTTGTTAGTATTATATATTGAAATAGCCTCTGAACACTTGAGTTTTTCTTACCTGGTGAAATCGTACAATTTCTTACTCATAAAAGGAAGGGAATGTTAGGAGAGAAGGAATAGTTTTATGTATGAATAATGGTATATGAAGGAAGGGAAAATGTTCTCTGGAGGCAGTGATGCTGAGGCACTCAATCATGCTTCATTCATCATGAATGGGCTGTCCTGGGTGCAGGGACACTTTTCTTATATTTTAGTTCAGCTAGTGACTCATTACTCAGTAAACCAAATGCTTCCCACATGCCTGATATATTTATCTGAATTCTGTGGAGTAAACCATTTCTTTATAGTATTCAGAATGCTTGGTTTGAAGAAACTGTTTTATTTTTTTAACATCTTTATTGGAGTATAATTGCTTTACAATGTTGTGTTAGTTTCTGCTGTATAACAAAGTGAATCAGCTATAGGTATACATATATCCCCATATCCCCTCCCTCTTGTGTCTCCCTCCCACCCTCCCTATTCTACCCCTCTAGGTGGTCACAAAGCACCAAGCTGATCTCCTTGTGCTATGCGGCTGCTTCCCACTAGCTATCTATTTTACATTTGGTAGTGTATATATGTCCATGCCACTCTCTCACTTCATCCCAGCTTACCCCTCCCGCTCCCCGTGTCCTCAAGTCCCTTCTCTGTGTCTGCGTCTTTATTCCTGTCCTGCCCAAGGCTTTTCAGAACCATTTTATTTTTTTAGATTCCATATATATGTGTTAGCATATGGTATTTGTTTTCCTCTTTCTGACTTACTTCACTCTATAAGACTCTAGGTCCATCCACCTCACTACAAATAACTCAATTTCGTTTCTTTTTATAGCTGAGTAATATTCCATTGTATATATGTGCCACATCTTCTTTATCCATTCATCTGTCGATTGACCCTTAGGTTGTTTCCATGTCCTGGCTATTGTAAATAGAGCTGCAATGAACATTGTGGTGCATGACTCTTTTGAATTATGGTTTTCTTAGGGTATATGCCCAGTAGTGGTATTGCTGAGTTGTATGGTAGTTTTATTTTTACTTTTTTAAGGAAACTCCATACTGTTCTCCATAGTGGCTCTATCAACTTACATTCCCACCAACAGTGCAAGAGAGTTCCCTTTTCTCCACACCCTCTCCAGCATTTATTGTTTGTAGATTTTTTGATGAATGCCATTCTCACTGGTATGAGGTGATACCTCATTGTAGTTTTGATTTGCATTTCTCTAATGATTAGTGATGTTGAGCATCCTTTCATGTGTTTGTTGGCAATCTGTATATGGAGAGTAATCCTTTGTCAGTTGCTTCATTTGCAAATATTTTCTCCCATTCTGAGGGTTGTCTTTTTGTCTTGTTTATGGTTGAAGAAACTACTTTAAAGGAGACAGAATTATATGGTTTTACAGAGGAAAGGGATATGGGACTCAATAATAATAATAAAATGACATGTAATAAAATTAGTTCAGTTTAAAAAATCTCATGAAAATATTCTCACAACCACCTGAAAATATTTAAATGCAACCAAGTTCTTTATTAATAGAAAGTTTACAGTTACGTTGGAGAATTAGAAGCTTTTGCTCTAATAGGAATGACTTAATTAGAAGCTGTGATCCCCTCTGCATGAAGTATTTCTTCTTTGTTAATATAGATTTATGCCTGAATACAGGAAACAGTCTGTACTGCTAGAACTGATGATCCTCCCATTATTCTTGTCTCTTCAGCCAAGCCTGATGTGAAGATGAGGTGAATACAGGCCTCCATGCATTATTGATTGAATCCTGACTGATCTTCCAGCTCAACCTGTACTTCTCTATATATTTCTGTCTTCATCATCTTCATTGATTGATATTTGTGACTACATTATATGCTTCCCTAAACATTGCTCTGTGTCTACTGTGTGTTTGAATCAACAACAAGTTGTAAGCAAATAAGTGAAAAGCTCTTTAACATTGAGGAGTTTCCAGTTTAGTGCAGTTACTCTTAACTATAGATGAGCCCTGGGCTCAAGGACTTTTAAAATATACGGATTCTTTTCCCTCAGTAAGTCTTGGCAGGGAATTATATCAGCACCTTAAAATAATTTTCTCCATGTTATTTTAATGCATATTTGCAGTTGGTACCCTTGAAAGTGGAAGATTTGGCCTTGACAACAAGTATAGAAGAATACAACAAATATCATTGTCTGGGTACCATATATAGTGCAATTACAGTTGGGAGAGTGCCTGGCTTTGTGTGGACAGATCACCTGGCTGAGGAAGTAATGTTTGAGCTTGAAGATGATTAGAATTAGATGGGTGGAGCAGGTAGGGAAGGACAAATGTATGCAAAATGCATACAGGCATGAAGTAACTAATACTATAAGTTTTCTTAAACATAGAAATATTCCAGGAGTAGTATAATGAATACATATGTTACCTTCACCTATATTCAAAAATTATTCGCATTCTAAAACAGGCTTTTGAAAAAACAAACCAAACCAAAACCAAAACCAAAACCAAAATTCAAACCAAACCAAACAAAACCAAACAACAATAAACCTTTAACTTCTTTGTAATGCACAAATCTGGGAAATAAGGCAGTTGATGTTCCAGTCATACTTTTTTGATGCATAGATAATATGTGCATTAAAAATTAATATTCCCCTACATAAAATAGTCTTTCTGTATTTAGGAAATAGCATTCTATTTTATCTGCTCACTTTCTTCTAATCCTGAAAGTCTGATTCTGTGTGTGTGTGTGGAGGGAGTGTGTTTTGTCAACAAAATAGAATAAACATATGATTTGCTCTGTATAAATTTATCTATTTTAAGATAATGCTTTATGAAAACCTCTCATATAGCAATGCCAGTTTGTGAGAATATGTTGCCATAATTTCTTTGGGAAACCATTTGATATATTCTAGTGCTGAGCCACTTGTTTGCTCTCCCTGAAGACCTATGGTAATACTGAGGAAGGAAGAAGAGGACTGTCAGTAAAGTATTTGAGACCCAATATACAGCAGTACATTTTCCATTAAAGGTTTGAAAATTAGAGACTATAGAAAATAAGGGCAAGAGTTAATGTTCAAGGTGACAAATTTTTTTTTCTGGCCCCAAAGAAGTTAAATGTCAAAGGTAGACAGTGTATTAGCTTTCATATCATTTTTTTGAGCCATATATTTCTGATATTCAGGAGCGTGCTAGATATTGTCCAGATCCAATCCTGTTTACTGTGTCGACTTGTCTTAATTATGCAATATGCATTATTAGAGCATTGATAATCTCATGAAATAAAGTTTGGACTAAAATGCTTCTCAATTACCTTCTAAGACGTATGTCTCATAACTCTATGTAACATGCTTTAATATTGTATTAAAATATCATCTCAGTTCATACATAAAATGACTAAAAATTTTTTGGAATTATTTAAACTTGTTCATTGATTTTTCACTATATAAGAATATATTTCTTAAACAACACACAATACACATAAAAGAAAATGCTCATATTATGTAAGATTTCTTCGCATTTAGGTAATCATTAATTCAGGAAATATAGAAGTTGTTGGAACCACTGATACAGAATTTAGAACACTTTTACTTAGTGTTAAGCATTGTTTTATTAGTCATCACATTAAATTGAAGCCATTTGAATCTTCTTATGGTGGCTTACTTTTGCTCCGAACAGATAGTGCTTTATGAATGCAGATATGTGAAACTTCTGCAGCATTACGTGTTATTAGGGTTTAATGTTTATGACTGTCAGATCAGAGCTATCTGATGCAAATTTCTCTCATGTGTTCATGCAGTCAGAAATGATTTTCAGGGTATATATCCTAGTTTGAAGCATGAATTAAATAATTTCTGAGGTGATTCCTATTCTCTTCCTTGGGGCAAGACTGAATGGCTCTCTCCACTTTATACTTATGGTGACTCATCAGACTATAAAAATAAAGCTTGATTTGTGACTCTAGAAAAAATAAACAGACTGTTGGTCCCCCAGGCACTCAGACTGCTGCTGGGAAGCAAAGATATTCATAAACACTATCACTTGAGGGGGGCGCTTGTCCCAGATTTTCAGTGTATCCTATGCTGTCTAGATACTGGGACATTTTAATAATGTATACATTTTCTTATATGTTAGCAGGCATATTTGCAAAATGTAGCACTTAGAATAATAATAGTAACAATAACAACTACAACAACAATAATAGTAATAATAATATATTTTCTGTTAACTTCAAAATTAACACTAAGAACGTTGGCTTGAATCGGGCAGTTTTTATATTTTGACTGCCCAGCATCAATTTCTATTTCTTATCAATACCCTGATTTTCTCATGAAAACTGATCTCTCTTCTGTTGTATGTAGTCTTTCTGACTTGCTGAAGCTGAAGTGGTCCCCGCATCTCACTACTCAGGTACAATCAAGGGGTACGTGTGAAACCTAAGTTTATCCAAATAGATTCTCTCTTCTAGAATTTTAAATCTCCAGTGGAATGAAACAGGATGGAAGAAATAGCTAGAGCTCAATTATTTCAGCAGTTTTTCCCTTTCAGCAAAGCAGTTCCAGTGGGTTCTTGCTTTGTTTCTAATCCTGGTTTTTCCAGGATTAGAACTCCATGCATTTAGTAACACCCTGATATCCTTCTAATAAATTTCTTTTTATTTAAGTTATCTAGATAGGTTTCTGTTGTTTGCAAACAAATAACTCTAATATAGGATATACCGAAGTTAAGTCACATTGGTAAGTAACACAAGCAGCTTCAGCAAGGAAATTTATATGGCTTTTAAGCTGCTAGTCCAGCCTTCTGTTGGTGTCTGGAGACTATCAATTAGCAGCCACCGTTTTTGAATCTTTTTTAAACTTTGAAAAGTCCTTTTGCTCTTGACCTTCAGAAATGAACAATTCTAATAAAATATTAAAAGATATGGACCTGATTTATTTTAGTAGAATGACAATGAAAGGAGAGAGGTTTTTTTTGTTTGTTTGTTTGTTTTAGCTTGAAAATATCGATGTCTACTTTCCTCTAATTTTAATGCAGAAGCTGTCAGTGTATATTAGAGACAATTCAGTAAATCTTTACAGAGAGGAGACATTGAAAAATATTCTCCTGATTATCTATTTCCCTCTTGAGACCAGAACTACACTGCAAATGATATACAATATGTCTCAACCAAAATGGAAAATACAGCTAATTACCATTTTAGTAAAACACATAAGGGATTTTTAAAAAGGTAGGTGAATATAGCCTGTTTCTAATTATCCAAGAAGAGAAACTTCCATTTCTAAATGATACATTTTCATCATATCTTCTTCCTCTCTTTGTCACTCTTCTCTGTTTTGTCTCCCTGTCTCTGTATCTGTTTGTATATGTATGCATACGTGTGTGTGTATTATGGCCTATTTGAACTTTTCTGTTGCTCATTTGCCACACACACAAAGAATGTACAAGAAGGATTTGTAGCCCACAGTACTTTTGTAAAGGGTAGATGGAAAGAAATACCTTTTATTGAAATCATGGCTATTTTACTCAGTTTCCCTGATACACATACTTACATAGATAAGCTAGGGAGATTCTTTACTATTCCAGTGATTTTCACTATAGTGGAAGAGTTTGATCCTGGTTACAGTGCAGCTGCTTACTCTCCATGTGCTGTTGAAAACACATAACCTTTACAGGACTTGCTCTTTGTGCTGTATAATGAAGCGCTTGGGTTAGTGATATCTAAGGACTTTTTTCCTCTAAAATGAGAATAGTAGAAATTCTTACAAGTGATTGTCAGTATATATATCCCTAGGATCAGTTTCTTCAGCAGAGTGAAGTCAAATTCCGGTAATTGATTTACTTTTCTGTGGAAAAAAGCCAACAACAAAAATTGTGTATAATTTGCTGTATTTGCTCTGTGTTAGTTTTAGGCTCTAATAGGGGTTCTCTTCTTCATGCGATGCAGTCTTTACTTAAAATATCCTATAAGCAGGATGACTCATCTAGTTTTAAAATTAGAATTTACTAATCTAAGGTCAGGGTATTTGAATCACATCCTCCAAGTTTTAACTTGAAATTGAAGGCTTAGTGCTTGCTATTGCTTTTAGTAGTTTACTAACTTGGATATAGGACCTTTATGTTCTGTCTATATGAGGAAAGTATTTTACAACATAGAACACTGTATGGTTCATCTCTCAATTTTTTAAAAAAATGTTTTTTTTTCTATTTTTTCTCAGAATAAGTTTAATTTGACAAACATTTACTGAGTGCCAGGCATGGTAGTAGAAGATGAAGGTACAAAACAAAATAATTGCTGTATTATGCAACAGTAAGTTACAACAGTCTACTTACTGAATATACCTTTCCAACTTTCAATCCCTTTTCTTCACTATATCCATGCATTAAATTTAAGATAATTTTTAGTTCCTTGATTCTTCAGCTTTCTATTTCTCCATCCTGATTTCATTTTCCTCTGCATTTAATCTTGAAACTTTCTCTTAGTCCTTCTTCCTCCGATAACTTCAACAGCTTTGTCTCCACGTCTTTCTCTCTAGCTGCACTTCGAGGCACAGTTGTCAACCTGGATTAACCGTTTACTACGTCCAGGCAACTGAGCACTGGTAAAGGAAATCACATAACTATGGGGGTATTGGAGAAAGCAGATTTACAGCTTCTAGCTTCAATTGGGTACTTAAATCTTCCTGGAAATCTTTTAAGCTTTTCATCAGTCTCTCTTCCATGCATTATTATTCTAAGCTCCCACAACCCTTCTCAAATTCCCTAAGCTACTCCTATTCTTTGACTCCCAGAAGTAGACTGTGCCTTGGAATTAATGGTGAAAACAGAGTAGATTAGACTAGGAGGATTCTTCTAGTTTCTCAGCCTTTCACCTGCAAAATATCTGTATATACTCTAGCCTTTTTTCCTCTCTTCTCATAAGAAGCAGTCATTTTTTTCTTAAAAAATATCCTTCCTACTTTGCCATGGGTCCCACATCATCCCCATTTCCTCGGGCACTTCATCAAGTATCACGATTGAATCTCATAACTTGAATGTTTCTTACTATACTGACTCCTTTCAGCAAACTTTCATCTCTGCAGCCAAACACAATTAATAAATCCAGAACTCAGTCTCGTATATTATTGCAGGCATTACATCATATCGTTCTGTCCATTAACAACCAAAGAAGTGGAGAAAGAATATCTCTACTTCATATGCATGCCTCTTATATGTAGCTTACTGTAATTAGAATATCACTCCTGGAAATCAACAAAACTACTTTTGCCAAAGTTGCCCAAAACTTCTAATTGCAAAATTGAATGAGTTATTTATGGTTCTCATATAATTAATTTCTGAATGGTATTAGATAGTAGGATTAACTATTTAATTTTTCTTCTCATTGAAATACTTTCCTTTCTTGGCTTCTTTGTTTTCCTTCTATTTTTCTGAGCTTTCTTAGCCTCCTTTTTGTACCTATATCCTCCACCATACTCCATGTTTCAGTGTTTTTCATGGTTTTATCCAAAGCTCTACTATCTTAAAAACATATTGGGTGGGCTTCCCTGGTGGCATAGTGGTTGAGAGTCCACCTGCTGATGCAGGGAACACGGGTTCGTGCCCCGGTCCGGGAAAATCCCACATGCCGCGGAGCGGCTGGGCCCGTGAGCCGTGGCCGCTGAGCCTGCGCGTCCGGAACCTGTGCTCTGCAGCGGGGGAGGCCACAGCAGTGAGAGGCCCGCGTACCGCAGAAAAAACCCCAAAACATATTGGGTAACAAATGTGTGAATTCTGCCAGATTTTCTGTCACCTCAATATTGACATCAGCTGCTTCTATGGTCTCCCCTGTATCAGAAAGGAGAAACTGGGAACTGTGTTTCTCAGAAGACCCATGGCTATAACAAAGAAATAGTTTAAATTGATAACTCCACAATCCTGATTTGAAGCACAACCCACTTGCAGGCATCATGGGATATCTCCAACAGTTCTAAGCTCCTGTTGGCTGCCCAGTGGCACCTCAGCTTTCTGTGTCCTAAATCAGTTGTTTCATTTTATCCCATTAGTAAATGGCACTTCAGTTTGACTTGGTTTCATAAGCTAAAAATTGGGAGTCATTCTGTATTGTTCCAGCCCTCCTCTTTCCTACTGTTCACTAAATCCTGTCAATTCCTAAATACCTCTTCAATGAATTCTGTTCTTTCTGCACTTACAGACTCTATCTTAGCTATCTTAGCTCTGTCCAGCATAATTTTCAGCTGTTATTATTTTAATAGTTTTATAGCTAATGTTTCTGCCTCTCATTTAGCTTCTTTTAATTCTTAAATATCTGATTGTTCACACTCTTGTGTGATATCTTCAAATTGTTTTCAGTTACCTTCCAGATAGAATTCAAACTATTTTGGGTATAAAAGAAAAGACCATCTTTTAGTCTTGTCCTATTTTCCCCACGTTATTCCCTACATGCAGCTCCATAATGATGTTCTTTGAGTTTTCTGTGGCTTTGCATTATAGGGACTTAACCCTCTTCTTCTTTGCTTCAAGAATTACTGTAAATATAATCTCCTTTCAAAAGCATTTTGATGGTCTTCAGCAATCCACTCTCAACCACAGTTGTTAATTTCTTTTGTGTCTGCCCTCCGCACACCTTGGTCTTATCTTCCAACATATCGCTAATTATGCAGTATTGTAAATATATTTTAATAGCTGCAGAACTTTTATCTAGTTTATGAGAATGTCAGATCTCTGAGGACAAGGATTATATCTTTTTCTGAGTGTCGAGTGCCTTGCGTAGTACCTACCAAATATAGCTAATACAGAATAAAAGACTGATAAATGAATGAATTCTAGTGGCTTCCAAAATCCATCAAGAGTACAGATCTATAAAAATACTTTACATATTTGTAAGGTGAGTGGGATTTTTAAAGGTGAGTAGAATTGGTCAGTCATGGACATGGAGCTCTGATTAACTTCTCTTTACCATAAACTTATGAATGACACAGACCTTCTCTAATCTCACATTAGAGAGTTATTTACCTATCTCAGAATGATGTGAACAAGTTGGTCGATGATTAGTGACTTCAATGGAAAAAATGTAACTTGCACTGTTAGGATAGTATAATTTCTTTGCCTAAACAGGTAGTCAAGTTTCACACAGAAGGAGCTAGGAAGATATTTAGTCTTAGTTTTTTCAGCTTGGAATGGGTTATTCAAGTTATCTCCTGAACCTACTTTCTGCTAATGATCACAAGTCATAAAAACTGTTCCACAAAACTCCTCCAGTCTGCAATATTGACTTTCCTGTCCACTAACTTTATTCTGTCTCTTGATTGATCTTATTCGCCCTTTGGATTCAGTACAATTTTCTTGCTACAAACTTGGACAATAAATATTGTGGGTCTAATTCCCAGTTACAAAGCCTCACGCTTCCTTTTGGAGTAACCCTTCCTTGGTTAATCCAGGCTAGTGTTTCCCGCTATAGCTGTATAATATGTAAATATCTGGAGAGCTTAAAAAACACAGATTAGCAGTTTCAAACCAATTAGAGAAATCCCTGAGTATAGGGTTCAAGCATGAACATTTTTTAAAAGCCAGGCATGAGTGTTATTGACAGAGACCCTATGGCCTTACACAGTGACACTTTTGTATTCTAAAAGCAGAATAAAGCCACCATCCTCTATTCTTTGGAATAGGGAGTTGAGAAGAGTCTGTAACTCAGTGTAGAGGTATAGATTTCAATTGAGGCAATATTCTACTAAAGGAATTCACAGATAAGGTAGAGGAAAATAGGTTTTAGAATTGTATAATAAACAAGTCACAAAAATTACAAGATTATTGATTCCATTTAACTGTGTTCTAAGGCACACCGGATTCCTAAAATTTCACCTAAAACTTTCGTTTTGGAAACAAAGCTTTCTAATATTAAGTAAGCTTTTTATCTTTCTCCTGATTACATTGAGTAGTAGATACTTACAAGATTTTTAGTTTTCAGAGATTCAATTAAATTTTTTTCAATTCAAATTTTAAGTTTCATCTGATTGAACTTCAATTTATTTTTATTACTATTACTATCATCATCGTCGTCGTCATTGTCATCATCATTATTTTGGTACCAAACTGTTAAAAAGCTATTAAGAACATATACTCAATGGTTTCCAATAATGGCATCGGTACAAAAAAAAATTTGTTTCCAACATTTTTGTTTCTGGGAAGCTCTGAAATCTGAAAAGCTAAATCTCTGAACGCATTGTTTTTATTTGCAGGACAAAAATGAAATAGGTTTACTTTGAAATTAGAAATTGTTAATCCTATTTCCCAGAGTTGTTAACAATGAGTCACTGTTTACAGTTGGATTATCCACTGAACCAAGGGCTGTATACCATGTACGATGGATATTGAAAACACCTGTATGACTAGCTGCCATTGCTTTTATATTACTGCACAATGGTAAATGGGCCATCTCTTCAGGGCTACACTCTATAGCTATATTAAAGTGTGCTCCCATGATTAGAAGCACATGAAAATAAATCATTTGGTGAGGAGAAAATTAAAAATACAATTATTAATAAGACTCACTTAACTTTTGGCTAACCTTAATAATAATTTTTTTTTTCAGGTAAGCATTTTATAAAAATGTGCAGGTGTTATCAAATGCATTGTTATGCTGGGAGATAACTATTCTTTTTATGTTGTTTCCATCACCGGATAACATATGAAGCATGAACTGATCTCTTGGTCCTCGTGTTAGAATGGAGATATTGTCCTCAGTCCTCTTATATAACAGTGTCTCAGTTGGGGTACTGTAGAGAAAAAGAATGTGTGTGTGTGTGTGTGTGTGTGTGTGTGTGCGCGTGCGCCTGCGAGCGTGCGCATTCATGCATAATGGCACAATACAACATCTGTTTCCGACATTTTTGTTTATCTATCTTTCTAGAAAGATGTTTATTATAACGAATTGAGGAACGGGCTCATGATTATGGAGGCTAGCAAGTTCCAAGACCTGCAGAGTGATTTGGCAAGCTGGAGACCCAGGAGAGCTGAGAATATATAGTTCCAGTCCAAAGGCCAGCAGGCTCAAGACTTAGGACGAGTTGATGTTTCAGTTAAAGTCTGAAGGCGGGAAAAAAGCTACCTTCATATTTTTGCCTTTTCTGCGTATCACTTATACTTGGATTCCCTATCTCTGTCTCTGTCTCTCTTTACACACACACACAGACACACACACACACACACACACACACACAGACACACACACACATTTCACATCCACCCTTTCTCAATGGGTCTTATTTTACTTTCACTTAAATATTGGCAATAATAGAATGTTCACGTAATGATATTTATATACATGTATCTTTCTTTGGGGGGGACCCAATGGAACCTTTAATTCCAAGCAGAGTCCCCCCTCCCCAGCATTATCACATGCATCGTGCCCAGGCTCTGGGCAATACAACCCAGACCCAGAGATAGATATATCTATACCTATTTACATCTGTATATAAAAATTATATACAAATATGTATTTGTAAAGAGGAAAAGCTGCGAGTATGATTAAGGTAGGGCAGAGAGTTAGGTGAGAAATGCAGTGTGAGGGGGTGGTGCTCCAATAAATTACCTTCTTTAGGTATGAGTAGGAGCAGGACCTGGTAGCCAGGACATTCAGAAATGCTCCTGTAGCCTGGCCTCTTGATCCCATCCAAGGGAGTTTGAAGGCCTGGGTTCTGCCCAGGATTTGGGCTGGTACTAGAAGGTAGAGTTCTAGCTGACTCTGCCTGGAGGCTGATGGTGGGCAAGGATTTTGTTTTGGTGACATCTCCACTCTTAGCCAAGGTTTTAGGGGAAGCCACAGGTTTGGAGCAAGAGTCTTTGAAGCTTGGGGGTCGCAAGTAGAGGACAAGGTGAACTAGATAGAGGGCAGGGCGGCCTCCCTGTTTGAGATTTCCCTGAGCTGGAGCCTGCTTTTACTAGAGTCAAAGAGTCTGGAGGTCATGGTGATGGGGGAGCTGTAAAAGGTGAAGTGAGGAGGAGTGCTTGGGTACACACGGGATCCCAGAGCTTTCCCTGCCTGCCTGGCTGCTTCCCACTCTCACCCTCCTCCTTCCAGGGCTGGGGGTTCTACCCACCCATTGGTCAAGACAGCTGACAGGTCTGACCTCTTAAGTGCCATATTTATTTTTCCTTAATTTCCTCTGGGAACCTTCATGTGGGGATGGAGGCAGGGAAAGGTCACAAACATCTACTCTGTGTGTGCTTGAGTCCAGGCTGGGTTTGCCCCATCCAGTGAGGACCAGGGATGAGAGAAAGAGGACTGCTCCCTCATTGTGGGGAAGGAAGTCCATGTCCCACAACCCCAGGGCTGCAGAAGACATGGAAAATACCCTTGAGAAGTCCTTGGCTGACAAATGCCTGTCAAGCCTGGAGGCAACTTCGTTTGCCTCTTACTGGTCACCACCAGCATTTCATAGGGACAGATCAGCAAGATGTCAGCTTCCATTCTCACTCCCCATGGGCTGAAGTCTGAGAAGTATAGTAAACTCAGGGTGGTCCTGCCATAGGCAGAGAGAGAACAATTAGACTTTCCATGGTGTAAGGAAGTATGAAAGGGTGTCCAGTCCAGTAGGGACTGGTTCTCTCTGGATAGGCAATGACTTTTCCATCTCGTCTTTCAAGGCCATCTTTCCCAAGTTGGACATCACCTTACTGAGTTTCTCTCTGTGACGCTTCCTTGAGTGCCATTTCTTCTCTGGAGTCACCATCGCCCTCCTCTTCCTTCTCTTCGTCTGCCTCCCTGTGAGATGCCTTTTTAAAAAAAAAAAAAAACACTTTTTATTTATTTATTAATTTTTAAAATTTTTATTTATTTATTTTTGGCTGCATTGGGTTTTTGTTGCTGCACGGGCTTTCTCCAGTTGGGGTGAGCAGACGCTACTCTTCGTTGGGGTGTGTGTGCTTCTCTTTGCGGTGGCTTCTCTTGTGGAGCACAGGCTCTAGGCGTGTGGGCTTCAGTAGTTGTGGCGTGTTCAGTAGTTGTGGCTTGCAGGCTCTAGAGTGCAGTCTCAGTAGTTGTGGTGCACAGGCTTAGTTGCTCCACAGCATGTGGGATCTTCCCGGACCAGGGATCGAACCTGTGTCCCCTGCATTGGCAGGCGGATTCTTAACCACTGCACCACTAGGGAAGTCCCTGAGATGGCTTCTGCATCCTCCATTCTGTCTCCACAATGAAGAGTCATGGGAGGCAGACCAGTAGTCAGTTTGGATCTTGGCCATCTGGTTGGAGTCAGGAGGCTGGGATACAGGGAACTTGGGTGACTCAGTGATGAGTTCCTCAATGAAAGCCTTACTCTGAGGGCTGCCTACCATGAACTCTCTCTGTTTGTAGATGAGTAACTTCTTGTAGATGTTGGAATCTGGGCAGGTGGTCTTGGGATGATGGAAATGGTAGAGGCTGGTTCTTGGGGCTAAAATCTGAGAGATGGTTCCAGGAGACCAGCTCTCTGCCCACACCTCCAGGGTGATGGAGATGGTAGGGGGGTGTAGATTTGGGTGACAGTGAGCTCCTGGCTTCTGGGCAGCTCCACGTGTTCCATGAGGGAAGGTAAAGTGGGGCTTGTAGATTGTGAGGTTAGGCCGCCCCATGTCCAAGATGGCCTTGTCCTGGGGGATGGCAGCCAAGTCATTGTGCCCAGCATGTGACTGTCCATTGATTTGTGTGCTAGTTTGTGTGCTAGCTCTATATTTCCAGCTGCCATTAAAATAAATCACAAAATGTTTATTTGTGTACCATATAAAATAAGCCAGGTTATCATCAGCAGTTTGAGAGAGATTAAAGTTTCTGGAAATTACTTTTAAAGGATCATAATACCAGCCATGACTAGATAAGTTTAAAGCAACTGTTTTTGAATTGAATGTAAATTCCCATAAAATAGGCTGTCTGTGGGGTTTTGTAAACTAGATGCCACATAGTAAGAACAATGAATGGTAAATTTGATTATATAACATTAACAGTATTATATCGGCAGTTTAGTCCCAAATAGATGAACACTTATGTACTTATAAATAAATTTAACATAATATGATATTAATGTAATTTTCTGAGTTAGCAAACATACACTAAAATTAAAATTTTTAAAGGACGGTTATATAAACTTGAATAGAAATAGATTTATAAGCTGTTTTCCCCACAATTCAGTTGCTAGTCTTGAGCAATCCTTAGTGCTTATACTCCATTGGGTCAAGTCTGTGACTCAGCATCAGAATTTGACTGCTTAGATGAATCAATGATTTTATATTTTTTAAAGACTCCATCTTTTACCTTGATCTCTGAGATAACATTGTTTATTTTATTACCTCCCCTCCACAATTTCCAATTATTTGGATACTTTTATTTTAGTTGTGTCATAGTGGCAGCAGAGCAAAACAGTGGATCATGAAATCAAGAGAACAGCTGAAAGACCAGTACAAGCAGATTTAGGTCAAATTAGTGGTATTCAATAAGGTTAAACATAGATGTACTTTCTAGGAAAGCTATAGTTAAAAACAAAAGCAAAACATGGATAGATGAATTGGCAAAGAGGTACTTTGCAGACCACCGACTCAGTATTACATTACCTTCCAGTTGTTTACTTAAGGATAAACAGGGCTCCTTCAGTTTTTGCTTATGAAGACAAAGGGGAAACCTTCTGTTTTAAGTAGGGTGTGGCTTATAGAAGCATCTTATTAAAATGACTTTCTCCCTGTGGGCATATATATTAAGAAACAGTTCACCCAGCCTAAAATCAATTACTCCTATGGCAAAGAAATTCTGAGTTAAGCATAATTCTCAGAGGTAGTTAGCATTCCACTGAAGGTTACTGCTACCATCCAAGAGAGGAGTTACCCAATTTAATCAACTCTGAGTGTTAAACCTCAGATAGTAAACAACTTAGATTATAAACAGTGCAATTATTAAGTATAATCGTTAAGACACTGTGTTTTAACTAGATAATTCACAGAATAATCAGTGGTTATCCAGAGAGTTCTGATTGTTTAATACTTAGTTGAACTTTTATTCAGAAGTAAACACAAAACAAGTTTGAGTATTAACCTATTTCCATGATTCTAGACCCTCCCCACCTCATATGTTCTGCACATTGCAATCAGTTTTCTTTCTCAAGGAAAAACTTAGGTCTCTCTCCTGTTTAAAATATTCATCTGTTCTTCTGTGTTCTCTTGGTAGAATTCAAACATGTTTACATGGCTTAATGCACCCTTGATCTGACCCCTCTTTACTTCTCTAGCCTCATCTTTTATCTCTGTACTGCTCAATCTCCTTTCCCTTTCTTCTACTTTAATTCTATACTGTGGTCATTCTGGATTTCTTTAGTTCTTGAAACATTATATAATTTCCCCACCACTGGGCGTTAATATAGACTGTTGCCTCTGTTGGGGACTTTATTCTCTTCCTTTTTGCCTAAGTCGTTTCATCATTTATGTTTCAATACAGATTCCAATTCCACTGGACATTTTCTGTTGACTCACTAAGACTGGGTTAGTGTTTTTTCTGCATAGTCCCATAATGCTCTGTTTTATACCTATCATAGTTCTCTCCATGCTGAACTTGCTGGCTTATTTAATACTGTGTCTATTTTCCACACTGTTGTATTCCTAGAGGCTAGGTGCTGGGCAGGTAGTAGTTGCTCAAAAAATGTTTATTGAATTACTGCATAATTAAACTCTTAGTTGATACAAAGGTGTTTCTCAATCTCTTAGTTAATACATAAATAATACACCCTAGAAATTTGATCCACTACCATCAGAAGCCATGGCTTACTTTGTAGTGGTTTTAATGGCAAATGGCAGATATAGGAAGATTTCCATTGCATGAGGTATGTGTTGGGGACTGTATTTAGTTTAAAAAGTTCCCAGGTAACTGTGTTATGTTCCCCTGCTGCAATATGACTTATGGGTTAGAATCAGTAATTTAAGCATAGAAATTCTAGCTCTTCCTAAATCAGCTACGAGTTTTAATACAATTTGAAAGTCCTTAACACCAAGACATTGGGGAGGAAAAAAGAAGACCTTATAATTACAAAAAAAAAAAGGAAAAAAAAAAAGGAGAAGAAGGAAATGGCTAACCAATTACTTGTGCCTCAATTTTTCCCTACTTAGTTTTAATAGCATCATTTCTCACCTGGGAATTATTTTACTTACCATTAATGTGAGACCTGAGGGTACTACTGTTAATGCCTCCTTCAAGAACCTGTACTAGACCCCTTCTAAAATTTCTGTTTAATGGGTATATGGAGGTGTTTATTAGGTCCCAGTGTTCACCCAGATAGCATGAATTTTAAACTATAGGTGTAAATCTTACCAGTAAACAGCTACGGTCTCTTTTTCTAGCTACAGTCCATTAAAAGATTTGGCCAATGTATTTATATTAAAAAAGAAATAAGTTATGGATATTATTAAGTTGTTTAGAAATAAAAGAAACCAAATTGTGGTTTTTGGACTCATCAGCTTTTAGGGATAATATAGAAGAGAGCTTCAGATTTCTCTTACATCTGTCTTAATTCTGGACAGGATTTCCTAAAGTATTCAGGGAAACACATGGGGAAAATGTTATTTTTGTTTTTGTTTTTTTTTGCATTGGAATTTGAATCCTTTTATTTTTATTTTTTTATTGAAGTATAGTTTATTTACAATATTGTGTTAATTTCTTCTGTACAGCAGAGTGACTGAGTTATACATATATGTGTGTGTGTGTGTATATATATATATGCACACACACACATTCTTGTTTATTCTTTTCCATTATGGTTTAGCCCAGGACATTGAATATAGTTCCCTGTGCTATAAAGTAGCACCTGTTGTCCATCCATTCTATATGTAATAGTTTGCATCTACTAACCACAAACTCCCAATCCTTCCCTCCCTCACCACCCCTCCCCCTTGGCAACTGCAAATCTGTTCTCAATGTCTGTGAGTCTGTTTCTACTTCATAGATAGGTTAATTTTTGTCATATTTTAGATTCCACATATAAGTGATATCATATGGTATTTGTCTTTCTCTTTCTGACTTGCTTCACTTAGTATGATAATCTCTAGTTGCTTCCATGTTGCTGCAAATGGCATTATTTTGTTCTTTTTTATGGCTGAGTAGTATTGCATTGTATATATGTACACATCTTCTTTATCTATTCATTTGTCAATGAACATTTAGGTTGTTTCCATGTCTTGGCCAGTGTGAATAGTGCTGCTATAAACATAGGGGTGCATGTATATTTTTGAATTACAGAGTTGCCCAGATAATTGCTGGATCACATGGTAATTCTATTTTTAGTTTTCTGAGGAATCTCCATACTGTTTTCCATAATGGCTGCACCAACTTACATTCCCACCAGTAGCATAAGAGGGTTCCCTTTTCTCCACACCCTCTCCAGCATTTGTTATTTGTAGACTTTTAAATGATGGCCATTCTGACTTGTGTAAGGTGGTACCTCACTGTAGTTTTGATTTGCATTTCTCTAATAATTAGTGATGTTGAGCACCTTTTCCTGTACCTATTGGTCATCCATATGTCTTCTTTGGAGAAATGTCTATTTAGGTCCTCTGCACATTTTTTGATTGGGTTTTTTGTTGTTGTTGTTGAGTTGTATGAGCTGTTTGTATACTTTGGAAATTAAACCCTTGTTGGTCACATCATATGCAAATATTTTCTCCTGTTCCATAGGTTGTTTTTTCATTTTGTTGATGGCTTCCTTTGCTATGCAAAAGCTTGTAAGTTTGATTAGGTCCCATTTGTTGATTATTGTTTTTATTTCTGTTGCCTTGGGAGACTGACCTAAGAAAACATTGGTACGATTTATATCAGAGAATGTGTTGCCTATGTTCTCTTCTAGGAGTTTTATGATGTCTTATAATTAATTCTTCAAGCCATTTTGAATTTACTTTTGTACATGGTGTGAGGGTGTGTTCTAACTTCATTGATTTACATGCAGCTGTCCAACTTTTCCAGCACCATTTGCTGAAGAGACTATCTTTTTCCCATTTTATATTGCCTCCTTTGTCGAAGATTAATTGACCATAGGTATGTTGGTTTACTTCTGGGCTCTCTCTTCTGTTCCATTGATCCGTATATCTGTTGTTGTGCCAATACCACACTGCTTTGATTACTGTAGTTTTGTAGTATTGTCTGAAGTCTGGAAGGGTTATGCCTCCTGCTTTGTTCTTTTTCCTCAGAATTGCTTTGGCAATTCTGGATCTTTTATGATTCCATATAAATGTTAGTATTATTTGTTCTAGTTCTGTGAAAAATGTCATGGGTAATTTGATAGGGGTCACATTAAATCTGTATATTCCTTTGGGAAGTATGGCCATTTTAACAATATTAAGTCTTCCAATCCAAGAGTATGGGTTACCTTTCCATTTCTTTGAATCATCTTTAATTTCCTTTATTAACACATTATGGACTGGAGACATATTAGTATGTCTTTTGTTACCCAAACGTTATTGACTGGAGATGTTATCAATACGTTTATAGAGAGTGCTACAACTAACATCACTGTGCGAAGTTGTTAGAGCTTACAATTGATGAAGGGTTCATTATACAACTTATGATTGTCATTATCATTCGCATTCTGCTCCATTAGGTTTTTGTTCCAACCTTGTGTATGTTATAAACGTAAAATTTTCAAAAATGACACATCACGAAAGTTTGAGTGAAGAAGAATTTTTCGGTGAATTTTATGCAGATACTTTCTCTGATTGTCCGAGCGACACATATACTAGTGTCTCAGAAGATGATAGTTCTTCAGAACATAGTTCTGATTCAGACGATGTGACTGTTCGACCAATAAAAAGACAAAAACTTTAGTGATTGATTCTGATATGGAAAGTGAAAATGAAACTCACAGTGCTGGAGAATGCTCCTTTGCTTCTACAGAGGAGTGGATTGAAGACAACATTTCACAAAAGTTAGAAGACTTTACAGGTGTGTCAGGTGTAACTATTGAATGTAATAACCAACAAGGTGTTAGTGAAATAACAGAATCAATTTTTGGCTGGCCAAAATAAAAATCTCTGGCCACAGGCATTAGTTTCTGCAAAAATCCCCTGGGCAATAATGAGTTAATGTTTTATAGTTCTCAGCATATAAGTCTTTCACCTCTTTGATCAGGTTTATTCCTAAGTATTTTATTTTATTATTTTTTTTGGTGTGGTTTTAAAAGGTATTGTTTTTTTTACATTCCCTTTCTAATATTTCATTGTTAGTGTAACAAAATGCAACTGATTTCTGTGTGTTAATCTTGTATCCTGCTACCTTGCTGAATTCATTTATCAGTTCTAGTAGTTTTTGTGTGGAGTCTTTAGGGTTTTCTATATATAGTATCATGTCATGTGCATATAATGACAATTTTACCTTTTCCCTTCCAATTTGGATACCTTTTATTTCTTTTTCTTGTCTGATTGCTGTGGCTAGGACTTCCAATACTATGTTGAAGAGAAGTGAGGATGAGCGTCCTTGTTTTATTCCAGATTTTAGCAGGAAGGCTTTCAGTTTTTCACATTGAGTATTATATTGGTTGTGGTCTTGTCATAAATAGCATTTATTAAGTTGAGATATGCTCCCTCTATACCTACATTGGTAAGAGTTTTTTTTTTAATCACGAATGGATGTTGAATTTTGTCAAATGCTTTTTCTGCATCTGTTGAGATGATCATGTGGTTTTGTCTTTTCTTTTGTTGATGTGGTGTATCACATTGATTGATTTGTGTATCTTCTATGAAGATAATTTTATTATATCTATTTTAATATTACTTAAAATATTCTCTTTTCCCAAAAAGCCCTTACCTTTTATCTCTGTTGAAATTCTTCCATTTGTCTGAGATGTGTCTCAATATTATCTTCAAATTTTGAAAGCATAATTTTTAATTAAAATTTTTTATTGCTCCAATTATTTTTTATCTCTCTTATGGCAATTAAATCTTCATATATTATATTTGTGCTTTTCTGAAGATGTAATTTCCACTTACAGAATAAGTTTTTTGATGATATGGACTAATGTCTTATTTATTAGTTTACACTGTATAATTCATAGCAAAACATCTTGAATAGAGCAAAGAGTTTTTGAATTACTGAGCTATTTTCAGAAAAAACTCAATTATAGTCTTACTTATATTGAAGAAAAAAGGAAGGAAATATAATGTTTATAAAGTAGATTAAAATTCTGAGGGGAAATTTCAAAGATATTTTGCAAGTTTTTATTTCACCTGCCAAATTGTGTTTATGTATATACTTAAAAATTTAACAAATTCAAGTGTAAAGCATTGGAACTGGGGATTTTTTAAAACTACTGTCTTATTCTACATCATTGTTTTGTTTCATCTTATAGTAATTAATATATGTCAGTGATCTTACTAGATTACACGTGCAGGAGTCATAGTAAATGTAATTTTGAAGCTAGCCTGAGTAAGAGATTGGAACTGATATATGCCCAAAGAAGTTTTGTGATTTTCTGTAACTTGCAAATATCTGAAATCTTTTCAGATGATCCATTTGAGAATTTAAGACCAGAAAGTTTAGATAAGCATCTTAGGAATTATGACTGTGTTTTCTCAAATGTGGCAGGTGTGCAGCACTTTATTTTGGCTTTCATACAGAATCTTAATCCATGAGGGAAGTATGCCACTTTATCCGTCTCAGTCATTAGTTCTACTGACACCACTAAATTGCGAGATCCAAATGCAATCACGGATAGCACACACCTGTTTAATACTTAACAGCTCTTGTCATGGTGGTCATTTAAAAATAGTGTGGTTCTAAATGCATCCCTATTTCCTGGGTAAGGCATTGTCAGGTTGGCAGATTTCCCCACCACGACACTTGTCCGACACTGCTTCTGTGTCCATCATGTCCTTTCATTCCTCCATTAGCAAGCAGTCATTAAGCTGTGAGTTCCCTGTTGCCTCAGCTGGACTCTTAAAGCTCTCCAAACTTATAATACTCAGATGCTCCAGGATTGACTCTTTCTATTTCTTTTTTTCCCCAGGAATGGCCAGGTAGATATGTGTAACGCTTGGGTTTACGAAGGAGTCAAAGCAAAACAGCCTGCTCCGGAGTTAAAAACAGGGAAGTCTCACAATGAGTTGTCCCAACTCTCTGAGCTGGGGATAAACAGGGCTGATTTATTGATATTTTGAAAGCTTTTTTTGCTCAGATCTCATTACAGTGCCTAAGATGCTGCCCCAATGTCCTCTGGTGTGAATAGCAGAGTAAACTACAGCCCCGGGAAAGGGTTGAGCACAGCCTTCCAGAGGGATCAGACCTTTTTCTTTATTAGCAATGGCAACAACAATAAGAGCAACCACCACCACAAAATGAAAAAGATATTTTCTGTTTTTTACTTATACTCACAATGCCTGTCTAGTCAGGTCACACACTTTGCCTAGAGAATACCCCTAAAATCCTTTCAAACCAGTTTTTGATGTTACTCATGTCATTATGCTGTAATGTCAGAGATGTGATCATGGATATTTTTAAAATGTAGTTGTATTGTAATTTAAGACAATGTGTGCCTGCAGCATTCATCATTTAAGAAAATGGTGTTTTTCTCTTTCAGACCCCAATTTCCCCTCATTATTAGAGAGCTGAATTCTAAATCAAAGACTGTGGAGAAGAGATGTGCAAACTGAATAAAACATTTCCAGAAGAGCCTGAATAATGGTTCTGAATAAAGGGAACTGAAATGTTCTTGAATTGTAATTGGAGAAATTCAAGTGGGTGTACCCAGGAGCACATCTACTAAGAAGAGCTTAGTTATTATTATTCTTAGTGCTATTTAACATTTATGGGGCCCCAATAGTATTTTTAGTTATGAATTGAACACAAGTGGTCTAAGTGATCTCCCATCCAAATTATCCATGTGGAGATTCACCTGTAATCTTTCTCCGTGCAGAGAGAGACAGCACTGATAAACAACCCAGAACAGGTGGACTGTTAATGCAGAATAAAGTGATTAGACAAATATGGCCTTTGAAAATATCATTTCATACTTTCTTTTCTTACCTGATTTCTCCATGGCTGGGCATTCAGAAGTTAGTGAATACATTTGTTGGACTCATACAAGGCTGCTGAGAAGTTGAAGAAGGAAGTAAAGGTAGATTGAGGAGGACTGAAGATTAGGGTCAATCTCTGACCTCAAGGATTTTATGCTCCACAGATAAGTAATGGAATGTCTTTTCTTCTTTGTCTCATGTCAATAATATAGAAAAAATAGTGAATGCTACTTTTGAGAAACTGTCTCTGATACTTAATTCTGAAAAACCATAGTAGAAAAATTTCTGGAGTAATGAATATTATTGTCCAGAGGAAATTAAAAATAAGAAAGCATAATCCTATGATAATTAAATGTTAGAACTGAGAAAGGTAGATTTGTGAGTCATGATAGAATCTATAAGAATGAATTCATACTTCTAGTAAATTTCTGTGCCAGTTGCTTTCTATGTAAAAAGGAAAAACTGGTTCCACCACCTAAGAAGAAACTAAATATCCAACAATAATTATAATACAGGGGACAGTTTGAATTTTAAGCTAAGAAATAGAGACTTTATTCTCTAGGCTTACTGGGGAGCTGCTGAAAGTTTTTGAGCAGGTGAGTGACATGCCCGGAATTGCATTTTATGAAGATTAACCTGATGGCATTTTCAGGATTGATTAGCGTGAAGTCTGTATTGTGACAGAACAGATTGTGATAATGCAAGTCTGAAATGTGGTGTTGGCAAAGAGAATAGAAAGGAAGAAATTGATTTGAAAGATCCATGACAGTGGAACTTCGGGACTTGATTATTAAATATGGGACCTGAAGTTAGGGAGACATCAGAGATGACTCCAGAAACTTTGAGCCTGATATGAGAAATCAAGAATGTCCTGACTGTCACTGGTTTATTATTACCTCCTGGATGCTGTGAATCATGTAATCAATTGCATTTCTAAAATCTTGGGTCCAAATCCCAAGTGGATTTGGGATCCACATCTACTTAGCAGACTGCGTCATCCTGGCATCTATTTTTTGCACAGTGATCCATTGCCAAGCATAGGTTTTATATTAGTGAAAAGTACAGTGTGTGGCAAAACTAAAGTTGACTAGACCAAGAATGCAGAAAAAAAATTGCATTTAATATATTTTAAAAAGTTAAACCTCAGGAAATAAAAATTATAGTAAAAATCCATTTCCACAATAAACAAGATCAATCTGAGTTAGAAATTTGCTTTAAATTTATTCATCCCATTGAAACCAAACCACTAGTTAAACACACACACATATACACACACACTAGAGGTAACTTTTCTCTGGAATCACTTTTAGTTGTTCAAGAAATATTGCTGAAGTGGTGTAATCTGCTGAGGCAGATTCTCCTAGAAGTTTTAGATTATGCAAAGTGATTTCTTTTTAAAGTTTTCAAACCAACCCTTACTGACTTGAAATTTAATGTATCTTACACTTAAATTCGTTTTTGCCTTTTTAGTAAGTCTCAGCCAAATGCTTATATAACTGCTTGGCATGTTCACAAATTATGAAGATCCTGAAGGACATGTATTTATACTTTTCTATCTATATATTGAGAACATGTGGTTTAAACAGATGCCTTATACCTGCAGTATCCCCTAGACTCATTTATGTGGCCCAGAAAAGTGGGGAAGTAATCATTCCAGTAGACTATTTGCTCATGGGGATTGGAACTATTCTATGTAGAAATATATGCATGCAGTTTAAAAATTTTATGCAGATATATATAATGGCACAATATACAATAATATATATTTTTCCATTCTATAGAAAAATAAAAACATGATTGCCAAAGCCACAGATGATAAGACATTACTGTACAAACTGCATTCATTCATGATTTCAGATATTTTCCACCTTTATTTTCCTGTTTTGAATTTCTCATCTTTACTGAAAACTTTATTTTCTTTTATAATATGTGGTTTTGTAATTCTTATATATCATTTAGCTGACATTCTCAAACTGTAGAGGTGTCATAGAGGCACATAAAGCCAGAGGATAAATGTCACCATCTTCATGGAAAGCATGAAACTGTTGCTCCGATTTTTTTGGAGAGTTTCCAAAGGTTTAGCATTAAAATAAACATTTACCCTTCCCCCTCCCCATGTCCTCAAGTCCATTCTCTATGTCTGCATCTTTATTCCTGTCCTGCCCCTAGGTTCTTAAGAACCTTTTTTTTTTTTCTTAGATTCCATATATATGTGTTACCATATGGTATTTGTTTTTCTCTTTCTGACTTACTTCACTCTGTATGGTAGTCTCTAGGTCCATCCACCTCACTACAGATAACTTGATTTCATTTCTTTTTATGGCTGAATAATATTCCATTGTATATATGTGCCACATCTTCTTTATCCATTCATCTGTTGATGGACATGTAGGTGGCTTCCATGTCCTGGCTATTGTAAATAGAGCTGCAATGAACAGTGAGGTGCATGTATTTTTTCAAATTATAGTTTTCTCTGGATATATGCCCAGGAGTGGGATTGCAGAATCATATGGTGGCAGTACCGGTTTACATTCCCACCAACAGTGTAGGAGAGTTCCTTTTTCTCCACACCTTCTCCAGCATTTATTATTTGTAGACTTTTTGATGATGGCTATTCTGATCGATGTGAGGTGTTACCTCATTGTAGTTTTGGTTTGCATTTCTCTAATAATTAGTGTTGAGTAAAATATTGTTAATCACCAATTTAATTTGTGTATTTCCATCTTGGTAGAAAACTGAAATACTTTATTAACTTGGTAAAGTTATTTATATTGAGGTTTAGTCACATCAAAGTAATAAGTTTTAGTGAGAATATAGAGCTAGATTACACAGATATCTCTATTTCATGATACATGAGCAGAACAGTGGGTAATTCTGAAAAGACAAATGGAAGGTCTTAATCTCTTTAATCTTATGAGATTAAAAATTCCCATTTTAAGTGAATAAAAAATGCAAATGTTTCAAATAGATCATGGTGCAGTTCACCGTATTAGTTCATCGGCAAAGGTTGATAATTGAAATACTATTCAGTTTCCTCAATGGACCTGATTTATTATTTTGAGATTAGATACAAATTAGTTTGAAATAAAAATGCTGCCCTATTAAACTTTGCTCCTCAAACGTCTACAGATGCAGGTAGTATTTTCAATGGAAAGATAAATTTCAGAAATAATCTGAAGGTTGAGGGCAATTCTTTTTTCCTTACTCCTGAGTTTTTTTGTGATATAAAATAGAAACATACATAGCCTTCTTACATACTTGATGACACTTAAGCCAATTATCTGTTTTCTTCTAAGCTCCAAACCAGACATGAAGTATAAATAACTTAGGTAAAACTTAAGACAATAAAACAAACCACAAACAAGGTAGACTTTTAAAACAAATTAGGAAATGTGACCCATTGTACTAAGGACAATTCTCCTTATGCAAATCTGTGGGTAGAGATGGTTTTGTCAGTAATTTAGAAATAATGTCCACCTCATTTTAGTCTGAGTTATCTTGGCAAATTGGATCTTGTAGATTTAAATTTTTCCCCTCTATAACATGGAGAGTGATCCTAGAGATTTTCTGGGGACTCCTTCTTCAACTTAACCTTAATTTTGTAAGTGTGGCAGAGGTGAGAACAAAGACATTTAAAATCACCACTTATATTTCTCCTGTCAAAGATCACTGGGAAAAGATGTTTGATTCTTTAAGGTTAAAGTATTTTAAACATTTTAAGACTTTTCTATACATGGAAACATTTGGAACAGTCCTTCATTCATAGGTGAGTGTGAGAGTATCTGAGGGGCTTCTGGGATTGGGACTCTGAGCATAGTTTCTCAAAATGCTGTGAATAAACCACTGCTAGGTCATGAGCTAATTTTAGGTGATAGAAGAACAAATACTTTTTCACTTTAGTAGCTGAGGTTTTCTGTTTAAATGTGGGGTAGGGAAATACAGCTAACAAAATATACCAGAGATTTCAGAAGATAACTGGAGTTAGTGTGAAATATTTGAAACAAAATAGGTAGTGTCTCAGCAAACCTTTCTTTTTCATGATACATTGACATACATATCTTACAAGGATATGGCCAAAATTATGAAAATATTATACAAGTAAAGGAACTTTGGGAAACACTGCCTTTAAAGGGAAAAATTAGGTGAATTATATATTTTTCATTCTGTCTTATTTCAGTGATGACTGAGCATTTTGTTGCTTTCACCACCAATGAACAAGAGTGAGTGCATTAGATTAGTGTCTTCCAATTGACAAAACATAAGCAACTTTGTATGGACTGCCTGCTAATATATTTCGTTTGATTTAAGTAACAAAAGAATTGATTTTAAATTGTACATTGTGAAGAAAGTTAATCAGTTTTACATAGGGTTCTTATTCCAGGTTAGTAATTTTGAGTATCCAGAGAGCATGTGTTGGGTAAACCTGCTTACACATGTATTCTTCCATTTGTACATTTGTTGTACATCCAGCAAATATTTATTAGGTTTCTATCATCTCTTTCAGTTAACTATAAAATACTTATTATAATATTTATTTTTTTAAATTGCTTGCTTGATTTTTGTTACTATCAAGGAAAAGAGAGCTACCCACAATTGTTAGGTAAAATTATCTTGGATTTGGGCTTTTTTTGTCATAAAGGAATCTAAAGCAGTATTTTTCAAGTTGTGGGAACTGAACCTTCTAAAGAAAAGTCTCCTGAGATACCTTCCCAAATGTAAGCTCCTCAGGAGCGGGGCCAGGTAGTCCACATTTTTAACAAGTTTTTAGGTGATTTCTGTTTGTACTTCAAAGATTGGGAGCCACTCAAGAAGAGCAGGGACTGAGTCAAGAGTTTGTGCAGAATTCCACATGTGAATGGATGTAAAACACACTCCTTAAATTATTAATAAATATGGGCCTATAATTTGAGGAATAGTGGATTGCTTTTTTCTTCTTTCATCCTCAACTCCCCTCCTTTACTTCTTCTTTCTCCCTTTTGCTTCAACCCCCTCCTAAAGCAAACACACATAGGTTTCCAACTTTTAAACCTAAGACTACTTTGAAAAAGATGACTCCTCCACTGTTATATCTTTATATAATCTTGGAGATCACCCAAGTGCAATGTTTTAATTTCATATCATTTTCAAAAATGCTTAAGAAGTGAACAAAACACACTCACAGGCCCTAAATATGGAAGCTGAAAAATAAAGTGCCTTGTTTCACAGAATGCTACAGCTTGACTGACTATGCTTTAAGATATTTTCATTGATTCATATGATTCATTTTCTGTTGAGCTGATCAAAAATTGTCAGAGAAATTGTTAGTTTTAGGATAACTTTTCTGCTACCTCTATCTGTACCCTGGTGAGAAAAAAAAAAAGGTTGGGGAGAGTTAAACACATCTTGTTCTAATGCAGAGATGAATAGCACTGAAAGAGTCCCAGTGTGACACTTCTGGCATTGGTCAAACAAAGCTGAAAAGCAACATGGGACAAACAAGGAAAAATGGGGGGGGGGATGTTCCCATAAATTCAAAATTAAGTTCCTCCTTCAATTTCCTTGAAGCAAACTCCCTGTGGTGAACATCTGGCAGGCCATTAACTTTTGTTACTTTATTTTATTTATTTATTTTTTTGTGTGGTATGCGGGCCTCCCTCTGCTGTGGCCTCTCCCGTTGCGGAGCACAGGCTCCGGACGCGCAGGCCCAGCGGCCATGGCCCACGGGCCCAGCCGCTCCGCGGCATGCGGGATCCTCCCAGACCGGGGCGCGAACCCGGTTCCCCTGCATCGGCAGGCAGACTCGCAACCACTGCGCCACCAGGGAAGCCTCCTGTTACTTTATTTTATTAAAAAATCTTAAGGTGAGAGAAATTTCTCCAGTTGGAGACTTGAGTTAGCATTGAGACTGAAGTCTGGGCCATCATGTTGTCATTTGCTGAGGACTCATGAGCCTACAGAACATATTGCCCTCACAAACTTTACTAAGTTTTCCACCAAAGGTTGCAGTTCTTTGTTCTGAGAGTTGTTATTTTTTTTAAATATATAAATCAGCTGATCAGTGGCCTGTATCTGCTGAGGGAAAAGTGACTGCCAGATTCTTTATGCTTTATAGCTTCTTGCTTGCATGTTTTTTACTGTATTATTTTCTACAGGAGCTTGAATGTCAAAACTATTTACATAGAGCTTTTTCAGTGATCCATCAAAAGGATGTGAACTGTTGATTGCACCATTTTCTTTATTTGTACAGCTGCTATAACCTTCAATCTAAATCATTTTCTTACTGTGTCTTCCCTTTCTCTTTTCTTTTTTCTCCTTTGTGAGCTAACCATCACTTTCTAAAGTAAACGTTTCATACTCCACCATCAAAACTATTTGTGTACATTAACTTGTAAGCCATGAAGTTACTTATTAGTTATTACTTATTAGGATATTTTTTATTAAAAATTCTGGGTAAATGTTAGAGAAAGGAGTGCAAATGGCTTATTTTTTGTTGAATTTAATGTAATTTATGAACTTGCATCCTTGTTTCTTTGATTGCATGTATACATCTATTACATTTCTATCTATCTATAATATATCTATCTTAATTATTTAACATAAGATTTTTTAACCTAAGCAACTTTAAGTTAAAATATTTACTCAGTTTTATGAATGATTCTAATAGATTTTTTCAAAGTAACACAGATATTCCTGTTTATTATAATTAATTTGTTTCTGAACATTCATACAATAATTACAACAAACTGCTAACAAACTCTGAATGTTTTGCTGAGAAAAACTTTTGAATGTTCTTCTTTTAGTCTTACAAAGGCTTTTTTGATTGTAGGCTTATAATAAAACTTCTGAAACAGTTCCAATGGCTTTTTTCCAGTTTATAAACAGTTTTTGATGATAATATTTTTGAGATGTAAAAAATTAAATGTAAGCAGCTGAATCTTGAGTTTTCTCTCTAGATTCTACTATAACTGCTTAGTAAGTTACATTAAAAAATAGTTGTTATATATTTTTCTTTAATAGTTTCAGCTTAACTAAATATCTATATCTGCATCTATCAATGTATAAAATGCTGTGCTGTTTGCAAAGTGAATTTTATAGAATTCTTTTGCATTTGACAGTAGCTCTGGAAGTTGAATTAGGGTGGATATGATTATGGAAATGAGAAGTCAAGCAGGAAAGATATGACTTTGAATAAGGAAAACTGAGGTTCAGACTTCAAGGGATTTTTATAAAAGTTTGTGTGAAGAGTAAGTACAAAGTTCTATGATTCTAAATGTGCACGTCTTTCCAGTATAGTGGGGTTTATTATATTTTTTGAGAATTTTTAATTTCATTGAGCCATTTTTAAACACATATACAAAATAGGGTGTAAAAATTCAGACAGACAATTTTATATGTAAAATTGAGTCCAATAAGTCATTGAGAGAAATATAGAACACATAAAGAATTTCATATTTGTGTTTTTTTTAACCACATGAGTAATACAGAAACACTTATAAATTATTTCAAAACCCAGAAGTATATGGAATTAAGACTAGGGTAGCCTACTTTTTACATTCTCAGCAGCAGATTCTATTTCCTTCTGCTGATGTAACAATGCAGTTTCCTTATCTATTTACTACTACTTGATTTTTTTCTTTTCTGAAAATGTGTCTTGGAGTTCTGTTCATATGATTCATCTTGTTCTTTTTAATTACTTTAGAGTTTTGCATAATAGCAGTATGATACAATTTATTTACAGTTCCCTCATTGTTGAGCAATTTGCCCATATTTTTGCTGTTAAATTGTGCTCACTTGCTTCTTTTTTTGTATGCCTCCATACACAAGTGAGTATTTCTTACAGATATTTCTAGAAACAGAATTAATGGTTCTCCATCATGCTCACTTTGAGTTTGATACATCCTGCCACAGTGCCTCCCCTGTCAACAACATGTAAGTGATCATTTGTTTCCACCAGTGCCAAGTCAGATATAGTCAATTATAATTATTTTCTATAAATTATCACATTATTATTTTAATTTCCATTTCTTTGACTAATAATAGTGCTGATAAACTTTTCAAATATTATTTTTTCCCCGGGAATTGCCTATCCCTATGCTTTGACCGTTTTTCTATAAAGCTTCTTTCTTATTGACACGTAGAAGTAGAAGTACTTTGTATAAGTACTTTGTATAAGCTAATTGAAATCTAAACATAAAGAAGACAGAAGAGTGAGGTAACTTCCCAGTCCCATGTTCTGCCATCTGCAAAATAGGGACAGTAAGGGACACTTCTCATAGTAAAGGCTGAATAGTTGGTAGTTGTTTTTATTAACTTTCTATGACTATGTATCTGAATCTACAGTGTTCTTTCTAAAGAAGTCTATTAAGACTCTTTATGGAGCACAAGAGTACAAACTAGGGTAGACAAGTTCCCAAGATGTTAATTATGTGTATTTTTGTTACCTAACTTGCAGATCCCTAAAGGGAATCTTTAAGAGGGTCTGTGGGTACTTGTCAGATATTAAGTAGAAACTCATTTTCTGATTCATTTAATCGATACTGACAAAGAGAGTTTGCTCAGGTCCCCTCTCCAAGTATCTATCTGATTCAATTGAATTTACTTCTTGTATTAATAATTTAATCAGATAGTTGCTGATCTCTAATGAATTTATTATTTGTAGATATAACTAATATACTTATGAGATTTATGGAAATTCATTTCAAATTTAATTTCATGAAATTCCAACATTAAGTCTATTTTCTTTGACTCTCTTTGAATTTTCAGTTCCATTGTTTAGGTATATAAGTCTATTTTCATATTTCTTCAAATAGAGAAAGATTATTTAGAGAAATGAAGAAAGATGAAGCCAAATCTGATCAGAAGACATACCTTGTTTTTGAAGAACAGGAATCTAACTCTAGTCCAGGTAGACAGATTTTGACAGGTGATTTTTCTTTTATGAAAGACTATGTAAAGACTTTTTTTCCCTTACAACTTTATTATTGTCATTCCCTAAAATTCTTAATAACCTCCAAAGACTCTTGCATACTTTTAGCACCTTGCTCTTTTAATCATCCTTGAAGTTGCTTATCTTATTGCTTTTTTATTCTAAAACTTGCTTCTTACACCTTGATCTGCTTATTGGGGTTTTACCTCTAAGGTTCTTAGAGCTGCCTTTTCTTGCCACCTGACTCTGTGTGCTCTCAACATGCTTCTTTACAGTTACCCTCTGCCTTTTCATCTTTCAATTTATATCATCTCTCTCATTCCTCTTTTCTTCAGCTGCATTGAGCTCGTTTTATTTTGTGTGCGTAGACGACAAATGCCCTCATGACATGTCACTGCTAATCTTGTTTTCCTTTTCTAGTGTGTATTTTATTAATTTTTTTTCTCATTTATTAACCTACATACTGACCCAGTGCCAGGCTTATTTCAAGATTTTTAACTCAGTCAACACCAACTGGCATGTGTTAAACTAGGAGAAAAAAAGAAATCAAACAGAATAAGAATTACTGGAAATCAACTGCACTTTCTGGATGAAGAACTTTGGTAATTGAATTGTTACATAGCCACTAGGTGTAGGGAAAGGAATACAAAATGCCCAAGATAGAACTGAGGAGAACTATTGAGTCTGTTAAATTAGATTTGAATAATTTGCTCCTGTGATAGAACCTGTTCCTATAGGGAAGCATCATATGACTGAACCTGAGAATAAAATTACCATCAGACTTAAAGCTCACTTGACAATGCACAGTATTGCCAGATACGTAGCACAGTAAGTAACATAACCAAGTGCCTGATCATGACTGACCATCAGCATCGGGAAACAAACATATTCCATATGTGTTAGGCTTAGAGTAGCTTTTTTCTTTTTCTGTATGTGTGAATAAGAATGAACAAATTGAAATATTTAAAGTTTTTCTGTTTCTGACATTTTACTGAATATGTTGAGGCTTGCTTGGAATTTTAAAATCTATTGAAAATATATTTTCAGTGTTTCCATTACAGGCTAACTCTGCACATTTTGGTGTAAACAGTTGTTTAGATAATCCTGCACATGTGAGGGTATGCCAGGAGGTGAAGAAAAGAAAGAGAGTGTCAAATAGGATAATTTTGCTGCAGAAAGAACTGTTGGTTTATAGTGATGAAAAATGACATTAAATATTAAATACAATGAGGAATACTTGTTTAAGCTGTATCACAACAGCGAATTGCAATTATCTTTTCCAAAGGCAGAAGTCATCCCGGCATAATTCTAGTGTTCCTGAAAAATTATTTATACCTTAGAAGCTCTCAAAATAATCTTCTCTTCTTTTTGACATTTGCAGAAAAGCGCTCATTTAAGTGCTTTAAAACAGTCTTTGAGGGCCAGGTTGCTTGTTTTAGCTGTAAGGATGAGTTTACTGGTCTTCCATAAGAACAACAGCTTTGGGTTAAATTTTGATGTCTTAACCTCCTAAAAAGAAAAAAGAGAAAGTTTGAGTCTTCATTTTTCTATAAAAGGTACGGTAACCTAAAAAATGAACAAAACACAGAGTCGGGGTGAAATTCAAATATATTCCTACATAATATGGATAGATTTTTATGAAGCTTATATCACAGTATTAATCTTTTTTATCAATCTGATGAAGATATATATCTCATAAAAATGTTGTCATTTCCATATATCTCAGTGTAATTTGACTACTGTCACTTCGAAAAGCAGTTAGTTGCCTGGTGAGTTTTGCTAGTTAGGTCTTGTGAAAGAGGAGAATTTATGCTAAGCCCATCCCAATTTCCCTTCATTTACTGAGGATTAGCAATTGACTGGTAGATAAATGATACCCATGGGAAGTTAAGTGCACTTTGCACTTAAAAAGCTGCTGCTTTTTACAGGGTTAGGCTTGCATCAAAAGCCTGATATGTCTGCTTCCAGTGTTTTGCACTTTATCTGTATAACCAAGAAAGACTCAAGCCTGAAATAGCAAGTAATGAGTCAAGTCCTTAATTCAGGTGCAGTGCTGGAGGTGTAGGTGAAAACCTCTGCTTGCTTAGGGCCCTGGGCTCCAATTCTCCTGTCACTGTGCTTTCCCAAATGTTAAAGATTACAATTGGAATAACATTCTGCGTGACTGTTGCACAGGGTAACAGTGTCAATACAAAAGGTACACCATAGCTGGTCCCACATATTTTATCATGAAGTTGAAAGAGCAGCAGTAGCTAAAAATAATGACACATAACTTTTGTTATGTGCTGAATACGGAGAAAAATAGGACGTTTTCTTATATTGATACATTCTGTCACAGAGGTAGAGATTCAGAACACTTTTGAAGTCCTTATCGTTGTTGACATGAAGCAAAAAGGTGGTGTTTTAATATATAACTTTTTTTTCCATTTTCTCCAAACTGGTAAATGTTTCATATCCCTTTTCAGCTGACAATAACACTACCTTTTAGATGATTGAGGGTGTCTTCCTTTTAGGAGCTCAGATTATAATATAATATTTATGTAAGACCTTACAATTTATAAAAACTTTCTCATTCACCATCCACTTAGTAGAGTCTTTATTGTTTGTATTTAAGGACTAAAAGTAAGGCAGATTATCTAATGTACTCTAGTATTCACCAACAGTATTTCATACTGTTTTCTGTAAACCAGATTATTGATTCCCATGAAAATTTCCAAAGCTAGAAACCATAAAGAAAATAAAAAGACTAATCAATTCAAATAGGTAATACATTTTTTTGAATGGGGGAACATAAAACTCACATGGAATGATGAGGAGAATAGTGATGTGATGGCACATTTTTGAATTTTTCTCTCTATATATATTTTTAATTTCTTTCTCTTAATAAAGTTTTTTTATTCAGACAGCTAAGCCCTCAGTGATTTTGCTTCGGGAAAGGTATGAGACCACGGAAAGCAGAGAAAACAAAGCACATGAATTCTTGAGTTTTGGTATTAAGATTGCCAATTCAAATTAAGAGCCAAGAATTATGGTTCCTGTTTACATCCTATACTCCAACAGAGAAACAGAATTGGAGGAGAAATAATTGTGTCATAAAAAAATAAATAAATAGGTGGATATGTAGATAGGGTGGATCCCTGACAAAAGGGCATTCAAAATCACCGCTTGCCAGTAATGGGCCTGGGTAAAGCACTGTTGTTTTGGGGCAATTTGAGGGCAAAGATGGTCTGCCCTTCCCTTTCTGTACAAAGTTTAGATAGCATCAGGATCCAGAGGGGAAGTGGCTGTGAAGTTTCTGTAGTCAGAAACAGATTGAGTCAAGAAGTGTCAGGCTCTCCAGTGATGTTCCCAAGTAACGGAATGAACTCACATGCCTCTGGCCAAGTTGCATTAGTAAATGAGTGAAGAGGAGTTTCTAAAGAGGCTCTGTAGTTGGGAAAAGGGATGGTTTAACAGCCTACAGGTATGGACATTTGCAGTCCCGATGGAGCTAAGTACGGATTCAGTGCCTGCTTAGATGGTTCTATCCCAGCCCTGGCGGAATATAAGCCGCTTAAACCTAATAGAACCCTGGATATAATAGGAAGAGGCCTAAATTGATTCAAAATATGCCTCTATTCCTGAGTGGAATGGGGATTAATAAGTAGATGTTTTTTGATAATATAGATTTAGCAGATTGTTTTTACCTGTTACAGGAGCAAGGTTTCCATTCCCTGGGACTAAAGCAGATTTGTTAACAACATGGTGAGGCAAAATCTGCTCTGTACTTTTTAGGAGACCCTGAGGGAACTGTGCCAGAAACCCCAAGTAGGATGAGTATACAAGTACTCCTAGGACCTATTTTTTCCTCACTTCTAGCGTAATGCTCAGGAAACTGCAAGCATGACATCAGGAAACAGGCCCTGGGTGGAGAGGTCTTAAAAAAACTTGGCAGGTTTTCTGGGTACCTGGAGTCTCACTGGAGGGACAGAAGATGCATACATAAGTGACAGGGGAATAGACAGAACCTTAGCTTCACAGGGTTGAATGGAAAACTTTCTTCAATGGGAATTCTTTTCTAGAGAAAGAATGGACCTGTGAACTCAAGAAGGATAACTGCTATAGTAGAAAAAGCTGGACTTGACTTAATATTTTGGTAGAGAATGGTTTGGTGTGATTTGTGTGAGCTGAAATTGAAGGCCAGATGTGAACAGAGGTACTTCAGTGGATGCTCAGGGGACAGCTAATGACCCAGGCAAAGTGCACCTTCACTCCATCACTCAGTTCTTCTAATCTGTGAACACATACCAGGGGTGGTGAGTGGGGAAATGGAGAGATGATGGTGATCGGCTTGGATTAAGTTCTACCACAAGGAGGAGTGTGAGTTCAAAAGAGAAAAGTTGAGTTATTCTATGGAAAAATAGCTCATTTTTTATTGTTATAGAAAAGTTAATAATTTCTTGATCAACTGAGTTTATTGAATGTGATTTTAATGTCTTTTATTTACACATCATTTTATACTTTTCAAAGCATATTCGTTTATTCCAAATGCATATCAGCAGCAGTAAGTGATAGAGAAACATTTTATTTTACCCATGCTTCTAAAATAGGTTCTTCAAAATTGAAACCTGCTGAAATTAGCACATTCCAAATGTCTGGAATTAAAATCTCTGTTCTTTCTTTTTTAAAATTTTAGAAAAGTCTAGTACCTGAAAATCTATGTAAACCTTAACTTTTTTATCTGTTTTTTTAAATTGAGCTATAGCTGGTATACAATATTATGTTAGTTTCAGGTGTACAGCAAAGTGATTCAGTATTTTTGCAGATTATACTCCATTATAGGTTATTATAAGATAATGAGTGTGATTCCCTGTCCTATATAGTATATCCTTGTTGCTGATCTATTTTATATATAGTAGTTTGCATCTGCTAATTCCATACCCCCAGTTTGTCTCTCCCCACTCTCCTCTCCCCTTTGGTAACCACAAGTTTGTTTTCCATATCTGTAAGTCTGTTTCTGTTTTGCATATACATTTGTTTGTATTGTTTTTTGACTTCCATATGTAAGTGATATGATACAGCATTTGTCTTTCTCTGACTTATTTCACTAAGCACAGTATTCTCTAGGTCCATCTACGCTGCTGCAAATGGCAATATTTCATTTTTTATTACTGAGTAATATTCCACTGTATATATCCCATATCTTCTTAAACCAGTTGTCTGTTGATGGACACCTGGCTTGCTTTCATGTCTTGGCTATTGTAAATAATGCTGCTATGAACACCGGGGTGCATGTATCTTTTTGAATTAGTGTGTTTATTTTTTCTGGATGTGTGATATACCCAGGAGTGGAATTGCTAGATCATATGGTAGTTCTATTTTTAGTTTTTTTAAAGGAACCTCCATACTCTTTTCCGTAGCGGCTGTACCGATTTACATTCCCACCAACAGTGTAAGAGGGTTCTCATTTCTCCACATCCTTTCCAACATTTATCTGTAGACTTTTTTTTTTTTTTTTTTTTTTTTTTTTTGTGGTATGCGGGCCTC
>NC_041221.1:102494883-102495688 GCF_002837175.3 Physeter macrocephalus
TTATTTCTTTTTCTTCTCTGATTGCCATGTCTAGAAATTCCAAAACTATATTGAATAAAAGTGGTGAGAGTGGACATCCTTATCTTGTTCCTGATCTTCGAGGAAATGCTTTCAGTTTTTCACCATTGAGAATGATGTTAGCTGTGGGTTTGTCGAATATGGCCTTTGTTATGTTGAGGTAGGTTCCCTCCATGCCCACTTGCTGGAAAGTTTTTATCATAAATTGGTGTTGAATTTTGTCAAAAGCTTTTTCTGCATCTATTGAGATAATCTTGTGGTTTTTATTCTTTAGTTTGTTAATGTGATGTATCACATTTATTGATTCGTGGGTATTGACGAATCCTTGCATCCCTGGGATAAATCTTACTTGATCATGGTGTATGATCCTTTTAATGTATTGTTGGATTTGGTTTTCTAGTATTTTGTTGAGGATTTTTGCATCTATGTTCATCAGTGATATTGGCTCGTAATTTCTTTTTTTGTGATATCTTTGTCTGGTTTTGGTATCAGGGTGATGGTGACCTCATAGAATGATTTTGGGAGTGTTCCTTCCTCTGCAAATTTTTGGAAGAGTTTGAGAAGGATGGGTGTTAGCTCTTCTCTACATGTTTGATAGAATTCTCCTGTGAAGCCATCTGGTCCTGGACTTTGTTGGGAGAGTTATTTTTTAATATATATAAATTTATTTATTTTTGGCTGTGTTGGGTCTTCGTTGCTGCACGCAAAATTTCTCTAGTTGCGGCGAGTGGGGGCTACTCTTCTTTTTTTTTTTTTTTTTTTTTGCGGTACACGGGCCTCTCACTGT
>NC_041221.1:102500572-102504220 GCF_002837175.3 Physeter macrocephalus
TCCCGTTGCGGAGCACAGGCTCCGGACGCGCAGGCTCAGCGGCCATGGCTCACGGGCCCAGCCGGTCCGCGGCACGTGGGATCCTCCCAGACCGGGGCGCGAACCCGGTTCCCCTGCATCGGCAGGCGGACGCGCAACCACTGCGCCACCAGGGAATCCCCTATTTGTAGACTTTTTGATGATAGCCATTCTAATAGGTATGGAGTGATATCTCATTTCTCTAATAATTAGCTATGTTGAACATTTATTTATTCATGTGCTTGTTAGCCATCTGTATGTCTTCTTTGGAGAACTGTCTATTTAGGTCTTATGCCCATTTATTGACTGGGTTGTCTGGTTTTTTGATTTTGAGCTGTATGAGCTGTTTGTATGTTTTGGATATTAACCCCTTGTTGGTCACATCATTTACAAATGACCTTAGTGTTTTTTTGGACTTTTCTGATTAATGGCTATTTCTAATTAGAATCATTTAGGAAATCATTACAATAATGAAACAATTTTGGTCTAAATTTAGGAGATAAACATCAGAAGTTAATTCTGGCCGTTATATTGCCATTAACTGGCTTTTAAAATAAATTATCATCATCTTGCTTGGATACTTATTACTATGAAAAAAATGTTGAGTCGTAAACATAAATCATTTTTTCACAGGGAATTGCTATTTCACCATTTTTGCTTAAAACCTTTCTCAGGTATGGAAATTTTATTTAGTCCTGGTAAATGTTATAATACAATCTACACAAAATTAAATTAAGGGTTTGATATATTTGGTATTAATTTAAAAGGTTTAGAATTTAAGTGAAACTGAAATAAACAACAACAATAACAACAACATAACCTGGCATATACACTGGCCTGAAAGGAGTTACCAGTTACTTGTAATTAAATATTTAATGCCTACTTAGATGTGATTACTGTGATATAACTAAGAAGGCATGATATAAAATAATGTTTAAATTTGTTGATAAGTTATTTAAAGTAGTATCTTATTAGTCTTAGTATTTTAATAGGTTTGACTATCAATTGGATACTAACTAAGCTTTATATTTCTGAATTTTATCTCATGGTTTATTATTTAGATTTTAATCTCGTGTTCTGAGTGTAGTCTTTTAACTGTTTAAAAGGGTTATTTTGTACTTTTGCTGGAGTTTTGCTTTTGTTGAACTGTGTTTTTAAAATGTGTATTCAAATCTCCTTTTTAATTGTCCCATATAATGATTTTTCTATAAATTATATCATTTTAAAATGGCTGCCTATTACTTCCATTTCTAATTTCTTTTCATTCAGCTTAGCTGACGATAGCATAATTTTGAGTTTCACAAGCATACCAGTTGGTTTATTTCAGTTGGAAGCTAAATTTACAGTAACTTATGGAAACTCAAGGAAATTGACATTATTCAATTACTTGACTTTCCCAACAGCCTCATCTTCTTCATGAAGGAAGATTTATATATAAAAAGATCTAAAATACCTTCAAGTGGATATGGAAAGAATATGGATAACAGGTAAATACATGCAGAGGCCTGGGTGATCTTTAAAAAATGCAAATTTTTCTCTTAAACATATTGTCTTCTTGTGGCAATTGGAATAAAGGGGGGGAAATACTCACCTGTACCTTCAAGGCCTGGCATGCTCTGGTCCCTGCCTACATCTCAAACTTCACTTGGTGTCTCTTTGTCTCCTTCTGCAACTTTATTGCCCTACTGTGGTTCCTTCAGTGTCTCCAGCCCTTTACTACCTTAGGCTCTTCATGTGTTACTGCTTCCCGTGCCTGAGAGCTCTCCTCCCCAGTCTCTTCCGTCTGGCTAACTCTTACTCATCTTTGAACTCTCAACTTGAATTTGGATTCCTTTTATTTCTTTTTCTTCTCTGATTGCCATGTCTAGAAATTCCAAAACTATATTGAATAAAAGTGGTGAGAGTGGACATCCTTATCTTGTTCCTGATCTTCGAGGAAATGCTTTCAGTTTTTCACCATTGAGAATGATGTTAGCTGTGGGTTTGTCGAATATGGCCTTTGTTATGTTGAGGTAGGTTCCCTCCATGCCCACTTGCTGGAAAGTTTTTATCATAAATTGGTGTTGAATTTTGTCAAAAGCTTTTTCTGCATCTATTGAGATAATCTTGTGGTTTTTATTCTTTAGTTTGTTAATGTGATGTATCACATTTATTGATTCGTGGGTATTGACGAATCCTTGCATCCCTGGGATAAATCTTACTTGATCATGGTGTATGATCCTTTTAATGTATTGTTGGATTTGGTTTTCTAGTATTTTGTTGAGGATTTTTGCATCTATGTTCATCAGTGATATTGGCTCGTAATTTCTTTTTTTGTGATATCTTTGTCTGGTTTTGGTATCAGGGTGATGGTGACCTCATAGAATGATTTTGGGAGTGTTCCTTCCTCTGCAAATTTTTGGAAGAGTTTGAGAAGGATGGGTGTTAGCTCTTCTCTACATGTTTGATAGAATTCTCCTGTGAAGCCATCTGGTCCTGGACTTTGTTGGGAGAGTTATTTTTTAATATATATAAATTTATTTATTTTTGGCTGTGTTGGGTCTTCGTTGCTGCACGCAAAATTTCTCTAGTTGCGGCGAGTGGGGGCTACTCTTCTTTTTTTTTTTTTTTTTTTTTGCGGTACACGGGCCTCTCACTGTTGTGGCCTCTCCCGTTGAGGAGCACAGGCTCCGGACGCACAGGCTCAGTGCCCACGGTCCACGGGCCCAGCCCCTCCGCAGCATGTGGGATCTTCCCGGACTGGGGCACGAACCCATGTCCCCTGCATTGCCAGGCGGACTCTCAACCACTGCGCCACCAGGGAAGCCTGGGGGGCTACTCTTCATTGCGGTGCACAGCCTTCTCACTGTGGTGGCTTCTCTTGTTGCGGAGCACTGGCTCTAGGCATGTGGGCTTCAGCAGTTGCAGCATGCAGGCTCAGTAGTTGTGGCTTGTGAGCCCTAGAGCACAGGCTCAGTAGTTGTGGTGCACGGGCTTAGTTGCTTCATGGCAGGTGGGAACTTCCTGGACCAGGGATCGAACCCATGTCCACTGCGTTGGCAGGCGGATTCTCAACCACTGCACCACCCGGGAAGCCCTTGTTGGAAGATTTTTAATCACATTTTCAATTTCATTACTTTTGATTGGTCTGTTCATATTTTCTATTTCTTCCTGGTTCAGTCTTGGAAAGTTGTTCCTTTCTAAGAATTTGTCTGCTTCTTCCAGGTTGTCCATTTTATTGGCATAGAGTTGCTTGTAGAAGTCTCTTATGATCCTTTGTATTTCTAGGTTATAGCTTTCGAAGAATTTGTCCATTTCTTCCAGGTTGTCCATTTTATTGGCATAGAGTTGCTTGTAGAAGTCTCTTATGATCCTTTGTATTTCTGTGGTGTCTATGGTAATTTCTCCTTTTTCATTGCTAATTTTATTGATTTGAGCCCTCTCCCTTTTTTTCCTGATGAATCTAGCTAAAGTTTATCAATTTTGTTTATCTTTTCAAAGAACAGGTTTTAGCTTCACTGATCTTTTCTATTTTCTTTGTCTCTATTTCATTTATTTTGGTTCTGATCTTTATGATTTCTTGCCTTCTACTAACTTTGGTTTTGTTTGTTCTTCTTTCTCTAGTGGCTTTAGGTGTAAGGTTAGGTTGTT
>NC_041221.1:102504357-102528244 GCF_002837175.3 Physeter macrocephalus
TACTTGAGATTTTTCTTGTTTCCTGAGGTAAGATTGTACTGCTATAAACTTCCCTCTTAGAACTGCTTTTGTTGCATTGCTTTTGGATTGTCGTGTTTTCGTTGGCATTTGTCTCTAATTATTTTCTGATTTCCTCTTTGATTTCTTCAGTGATCTCTTGGTTATTTAGTAGCATATTGTTTAGCCTCCACGTGTTTGTGTTTTTTCGTTTTGTTTTTTTTTTTCCTGTAATTGATTTCTAGTTTTATAGCATTGTGGTCAGAAAAGATGCTTGGTATGATTTCAGTTTTCTTAAATTTACCAAGGCTTGATTTGTGGCCCAAGATGTGATCTATCCTGGAGAATGCTCCATGTGTACTTGAGAAGAAAGTGAATTCTGCTGCTTTTGGATGGAATGCCTATAAATATCATTTAAATCCATCTGGTCTAATGTGTCATTTAAGGCTTGTGTTTCCTTATTGATTTTCTGGTTGATCTGTCCATTGGTGTAAGTGGGATGCTAAAGTCCCCCACTATTATTGTGTTGCTGTCAATTTCCCCTTTTATGGCTGTTAGCATTTACCTTATATATTGAGGTTCTCCTCTGCTGGGTGCATATATATTTACAATTGTTATATCTTTTTCTTGGATTGATCCCTTGATCATTATGTAGTGTCCTTCCCTGTCTCTTGTAACAGTTTTTATTTTAAAGTCTGTTTTGTCTGATATGAGTATTGCTACTCCAGCTTTCTTTTGATTTCCATTTGCATGGAATTTCTTTTTGTATCCCCTCACTTTCAGTCTGTTATGTGTCCCTAGGTCTGAAGTGGGTCTCTTATAGACAGCATATATATGGGTCTTGTTTTTGTATCCATTCAGCCAGTCTATGTCTTTTGGTTGGAGCATTTAATCCACTTACATTTAAGGTAATTATTGATATGTATGTCCCTATTGCCATTTTCATAATTGTTTCAGATTTGTTTCTGTCGATCTTCTTTCTCCCCTTATTTTTTTCTCTTCTCTTGTAGTTTGATGACAATCTTTAGTGTTGTGTTTGGATTGTGTTTCTTTTTTGTATGTGTGTCTATTGTAGATTTTTGGTTTGCAGCTCCCATGTGGTTTTGATATTGCACTCTATATATGTACGAGGTTGTTGTAAGTTGCTGGTCTCTTAATTTCAAATGGAGTTCCCATTTCCTGCATTTGTACTCTCCTCTTCTCGTGGTTGCTGGTTTTGATATCATATTTGTGTGTGGATGATTTCCTACCTTTACTTTATGTTTGCCTGTACTGGTGAGCTTTTCCATTTGTGATTTTCTTGTTTCTAGTTGTGGCCTCTTTTTTTTTTTTTTTTTTTTTTTCCCACCTAGAGAAGTTCCTTTAGCATTTGTTGTAAGGCTGATTTGGTGGTGCTGAATGCTCTTAGCTTTTGCTTGTCTGTAAAGCTTTTGATTTCTCCATTGTGGAATCTGAATGAGAGCCTTGCTGTGTAGAGTATTCTTGGTTGTAGGTTCTTCCCTTTCATCATGTTACATATATCGTGCCACTCTCTTCTGGCCTGCAAAGTTTCTTCTGAAAAATCAGCTGATAACCTTATGGGGATTCCCTTATATGTTATTTGTTGCTTTTCCCTTGTTGCTTTTAATATTTTTTCTTTGCATTTAACTTTTATCAGTTTGTTGAATGTGTGTCTCAGCATGTTCCTTCTTGGCTTTATCCTGTATGGAACTCTCCGTGCTTCCTGGACTTGGGTGACTGTTTCCTTTCCCATGTTAGGGAAGTTTTAGGCTATAATCTCTTCCATCTTTATGTGGGAGTTACTGAGATCTCTGTTTCTTATTTTACTATCTCATCATATTTCCTATCCCAAAACTTCCATTCCAGATTAGTATTTAGGTGCAAGTTCAAGAGCTCTTGATCTCCAAATTCATTGCTCTAACCTTCAGAACTCAAATTTCAAGTCTTTAATCTTTTTTCTCTTTCCCTGATGTCCATCTTAAGGATTAACGGGAAGGACAGAGCCAGGAAAAAGAAGTTGAGCATAGGAGCTCAAACATTCCTCTGAAAAATTCCACATTTCCGGCCCTCAGAGATTAGGCAACAGAACATGCTCATTTCAACCATCAGATATAGGACCTACTTCTTAATGTTTTATGTCCTGATATAAATGAGTGCAAAAGTATGAAGACAGACAGGAGTAGATTAATCAGTCTGTAAAGGTACCTAGAAGCTTGACGGCAAATATTACATCATGGTGTATTTATAATCTATCTGTGAAAAAAGAAACTGCAATTTTAATTTGTTTTCCATTGTTTTATTTTCTAGTTTAACTTTCTTTCTCTTGCTTAATTCATTGTGCCAATAGAGTCCCGATGGATCAGTTGGTGAAGCAGCAGTCTGGAAACTCAGGTGCTCTGTAGCCCATCCCCTGCTGGGTGTTTAATTTGCTGTGTAACCTTGAACATGCCTCTTAATATCTCTGTGCTTCAGGATCAGGATCTGTTTAAAAAAATGGAAGAAAAGTATTAAACTTCAGGCATATTGTGAGGAAAAATTAGTAAATGTGGTTGGAAAGCACTTTGAAAATAGAAAGTCCTAAGCTTAATAAAAAGGAAATCAGTCAAACTCTAGAATAACTGAGAATGGCCTTAAATGTACTTAGCTGTTAATGGAGAGATTTAGGTTTAATGTGAGGAAAATTTTCCTGAGAGTGAGTTGTTAAAATAGTTTACTTCTTTGCCTTATATTTTCCTGCTGTTTCACATTTTATTATGTCAAAGCCAATCTTCCATCAAGGTATATGTGGAAACTATAAAATAGAAGTCATGCAGTAACTATAACCAGTTGTATGAGACATGGCTAGGCTCTCAGTACACAGCCTTCATTAGTGGTCAATTTTTATGTATAGTCTAGATAATCACTAGGCTGATACCAGACAGAATTTGTCAAGTAAATGATGCTGTTTGGTTGCTTAAGAATTTTACAGCTTAAAGCATTTTTTTTTTCCTGAGAATGTTTACTTAATCAAATAGTTAATCCAGAAATCTCAAATTATAGAATTTCAGGCACTTGAGAATGTGGGAAGGGTATCTTATTTATTTACTTTTTAGGCAGAGAGTCCTTCTTGGGGCTACAGGAACCACATCCTAAGTGGTCATTTGTTTTCTTCTTATTTCTAAATTTATTACCAGACCTGTTTAACCTCTTTCTGGAGTACATGGTAAAGAGTTGGCATATGATATGGGTTGACTTTCTGGAGGGAAAGATGAAAATAGTTATTTAGGAACTGAAATGTATACATGAAATATTGTTTAAAGGGACTTCTAAATATTTGCCTTTAGAGGTCATATAATGAATTCATCGAAACACATTAGTTTGCAGAATGCTAATGTTCTTCTCTTGAATTGTAATATTAAAATTTTTTTAGATCTACTTTTTTAGAGTTGGAACATCAGTCTACTGAATCTTTGCCTGATCAAAAACCCCACCTTTGAAATCAATGTTTTTGCAATGGTACCTGAACAAGATTAAGATGTTGCTAATGATTTTGAAAGTTTCAATTAGATATAAAACTCAATATAAAAATTCTGCTATATTATCATATAATTAAGAGATTTGCTTTGCATTTTTAAAGATTGTCCTAAATATGTCAAACTTGGATGGATGTGCATATTTCCATCAGTTTATCAGAAGTAAATCTTATGGTTCTTACATAGAAGAAAGGAGATTGAAGATCATGAGATCAGTTTGGTTTATCCATTGCTTTTAAATTGAAATTCTCACTAGTTTATTTTAAGTTTCAGTCTCTAACTTGTCCATCCTGGGTGAAGAATTGTCAAATAATTTAGAAACGTGATTCTCAATAAATCAGTAAATTTGCAGTATTTCCTAATTGAAATCTAAAGTTTTAGGCATTCAGCTTTTAATTGAGACTATAGTATGTTACATTTGATTGTTTAATTGTTGAAAATATAGTGCAGGCCTTCTTTAACCTAATTTCATGTACAACTTTCAGTTTCTGAACTATGGTCATAGCTTAAATGGATATCAAATCATCTATCACTCTTGGCCTTAAAGTTTTTTCTTAATATGATCCTTTTCTTTCTGTTTTCAGTTTCCAAATCTATAAAAAGCAATAGTGACAAATGCTTCCCTTTGCATCATGGTGTGATTAAAAAATCCTTAATTAACATCCAATACAGCATATAATATTAATAACATCTTAGGTTCTTCATTGAGTTTTTTTTATGATCAGAGTAATTGTATCATTTTCCAAGAGGAATATACAGACTTTTCCCTTTAAAAGCATAGGTTAAAATGAGAGAATCTTAAAGAAAGAGTGGGAGAAAAGCAGAGCCAATGAAGACAGAAGTTATATTTTACTTAGAGAACAAGGAACTAAATTTTTAGTGTACTCTTTAAGTAAAATATTAGTTTGACTCCTGCTGTACTATAGATTTTCATATATTTAATCTCAACTTGTGGACTCATTTATATTTGGACCAAGTTAGTCTTACCTGTATCTCTACCAAGTGAAGTAGCTGCTACATATAGGAGAGGAAGGAGAAGCAGTAACTTATATATTTCACTTCTCTGAGACTAGTTGAGTCTTATCGACTTACAACAAAACATTTGCAGTGTATAGTGTGCAAAACAGCGATCAGTATGTGAAGATTTCCTCATGTGGCATAAATTCTATCGGTAGTTAACAATATTAATACTTCTGTAATTCACATGATTACTAAAATTGAAATCATGTGCTTTGTGACAATGGGAAGTGAAGAACTGACCATTACATCCTGAAATATACTCTATATACTCTATTGGCTGAAAATAAACAGCTAGATAAACATGTTGACTTCAAATTTAATCTATAGGAAAGCTCTTTTCCTAAGACCTGTTTTACACATACCTATCAGTACATCAAGTTCTTTTTTTTCTATCTTGGTGAGGATTGACTAGTTAATGTTTACAAAGTATTTTGAAGGTATAAAGTACTATGCAAGTGCTAAGCCCAATAAAAAGTATTTTATATTGAATCTGAGAGCTGACTTGTGCAGCACCCAGCTTTGTGAGTGAATTGAGCAATGATGATTAAAATCAACATCATTTGTAATTTAAAATACTGTGAACAACAAAGAAGATCCAACCACGGCTTTCGTTTTGGCAGGCTGCAAATATAGATTGCTGAACAGCGGTAGTCTGTCAATATAAAGCATTTAGCACTTCACTAAGCAACTTGAGAGTTTTCTACTTAAGCAGAAAAAAATATATATGAAATCAGATTTGGTGTAACATTATTTTGATGGATTGGCTGTATCATTATTAAAAAGAAAACTACAACTCAACAAAATCTAAGAAAGAGTCGTCAGTGTAGAACTTATCAGTGTGGTGAATGTTCAGAAAAAGGAGACCCTCTCCATGAAGCTTCTCCTCGCCCCCACCCTGAGTGTGCAGAGGGATGAAAAAATAAATCAATTGCACAGGGATAAAAGGCATAATAATCATGAGGAAAGATTGAGAATAGATAAAAGATTGACAGCCACTCATATGAGAAGTAGCTTTGAAAAATGTGTTTGGCTGGTTTCCACAGTCTAGTTTCACAAAGTGCAAACTATTTTTTTATTGAAGTAATAAATGTTGATTGAGTCCACAAAATATTTTCAGAATATTTGGGGGAACACTTTTATTTATTATATTTTTATAATGCCAGCCTTAAAAATAATTTAATTCTGCTCTTAAGGGATATAAAATGAGTAAGACACAAATAATGAATTCACAGAACTAACAGTCTGAGAAGTATAATAAAATGTCTAAGTAAATATCTATACTACAGAAGAGAATGTGAAAGTTACATGATTAAGATACTGATTTGATATTTTGGGAATTCAGAGGAAGGAGCTTTGCATCCATTAGGGGAAATCAGAGAATACTTTAAAGTGATACAGTTCTGCCAATTATCTATCTATCTATCTATCATCTATTGAATTTTTCTTTGGAGAGAAGGATTTAAGGTAACAACTGCAATAAAAAAAGATTAATTTGGTTCATTAATTCAACAAGTATTTATCCTGATTCTTATATTTAAAAACAAAGGTCTTGGATTTAGAAAATGCATTACTTCATTAGTAAATCAAGGCTGTGTATGTATAGTTCACAGATTAATTTACTTTTTTCTGTTGTGAAACTAGTACATTTAAGGACAATCCACACATATTTTGTAAAAAATTGCAACAAGATTAATTCCCAAATTTTTGGGCAAATACGCTAAAATCATTATGTGGATACTTCAGTCATTACATTGGCCAGTGGACTTTCTCAGTAACAAAATGGGAGATATGACTTGCCAAAATATAAATGGAACTAGATACTATAATAGTAGTAAAACTACATTTTATATCATTCTAATCCCTTCTACTGTTGATCTTATTCTTCAACTTGTAACCCTCAAATACCTAGGACCCTTATACTGCTTCTTAATTTCTTATCATCCGTATTCCTGGGCCCCCTTCCCTCATCTGTTTCCTTTTTCCTATTAGAGTTCCTTGTATATATCTCTCTCGTTTTTGCTTTTTTTTTTTTTTGCGGTACGCGGACCTCTCACTGTTGTGGCCTCTCCCGTTGCGGAGCACAGGCTCCGGACGCACAAGCTCCGCGGCCATGGCTCATGGGCCCAGCCGCTCCGCGGCATGTGGGGTCTTCCCGGACTGGGGCACGAACCCGTGTCCCCTGCATCGGCAGGCGGACTCTCAGCCACTGCGCCACCAGGGAAGCCCTATATATTTCTTTTATACGCACACTCATTAAGAAGAATTTGAAACATTAAAAAGTGTAAGGATATTAACAAAATCTCTCATGGTCTCACCACCCAGAGATATTCATTTTTTAATATTTTGGTGTGGATCTTTCAAAGCATTTTTTTTCACCCCCAGATACTTTTAAAAGTTTGCATAATATTACATAAATACATATTAAGCCTCATGTCATCAACCTCCTAGATATTTCTTCTGGGAGATGGTAGCGGTGTCTTTCACCATCCCTTAAATCCCAAGAAATAGGAAATACCAGTGTGTGTAAATCTACTCCAAGATGAAAAGAAGTTAATTTATAAAGATACAAACCAAAGAATTTTGTGAACAGGTCAGCATTACTATTCTTCTGAAATATTTGAGTATTAGTAGAACATTAATCAACATTTTTTGAGTGCTCACTGCATGCTTTGAGGAGCATTATGTTCTAGAATGGAATGTGGTACAATGGGATGGCAGGAGTATTGCCCTGTCAAGCCCTGTCTGTGTGGTAGTGGAATAACTGTTTCTATACATGTCAGCTTTTCCACTGAACATTGGGCTTCTTTTTTTTTTTAGAGATTTTTTTTTATGTGGACCATTTTTAAAGTATTTATTGAATTTGTTACAATATTGCTTCTGTTTTATGTTTTGGTTTTTGGTCTGTGAGGCAGGTGGGATCTTAGCTCCCTGACCAGGGATCGAACCCCCACCCGCTGCATTGGAAGGCGAAGTCTTAACCGCTGGACCTCCAGGCAAGTCCCACATTGGGCTTCTTGAGGTTAAGACAACTTCATTCATTTTTGGATCACCAAAACCTTGCACAATATGTAACACATATTGGGTGGTTAATGAAAGACTTAAATTGAATGACAGTGCTATACTAGATAACTTTAAGATTACTTAAAGCCTATTTTTGGTGACTGATTTCTTAGCTACATGTGAATCCCTCATAACTAGGAAAGTTACAGTTAATTCTGGTCTTTCACATACGTCATGTCCTTAATCTGTTAAGCTCAATGTTCTTTATATATACTGGCTGATATCATTTTCACAAATCTTAAGGAGAAAGTAACCTTATTTTCATGATTTTACAATAACTGAGGTTCAGAATCTTAAATTTTCTCAAGTTCATGTAGCGAGTAAGTGAGGAACAGTATGTGTACCCAGTTCTGACACCAGAGTAACCATGATGCCAGTCTGCATCATAGAGGGAACCAACTAAAGGAAGGCTCCAAGGATAAGAGAACCAGAACTTTGGGAACTTAAAATCACCATCAACTCAAAAGTGATCTGAAAATGTCCTTAAATTTGTTTGCAGCTTTTTTTTTCAGCCACAAATTATGACATGCTATTCTCGATGAAATAACTAAGTTTTGTTAAATAGAATTAAGGCATACTAGGGTGTTTTCTTGTAGTGTATTCATTTCTCAATGCTGCATTTTAAGAAGAATATTTTCAAATTGGAACTTATCCCAAAGGAGAGTGAAGAAACTAAAAACCCTTTTATTAAAGAGTACAGTAACAGGGTTTTAAGAGCTTGGAGGAGAAAAGAATGTGTGTATGATATCGAATAAAGTTTATTTATAGGACACAGGGAGTGCAATGAGGGTTTGGAGATGGAAGTTAAAGGGAATATAATACTTTTCGAAATGTTCCAGATTGGAGGGTGGATTTGTGGAAGTCTGAATGGAATCTATTCCATGTGACGTTATACTTCAGACTTAAGAACAATGGATGAAAATTCCTAGGAGACCAAATCTAACTCTGTTAGGAAGAACATTTTAACCTTAACAACTGTCTCTCCTACTAGAGGGCCGGTGACTTTGCCTTTGTTCTTTTTATTACCAGTGTCTTGCAGCATGCCTGATTTGTAGTCAGCTTTCAATGTCGGTTTACTGAATATTTACATGAATGGGTGTTCAAACAAACGGTATACTTTATGAGGTAGTGGGTTCCCATTACTGGAAGTTTTATTCACAGTCTTGACAGGCACTGTCTGGTATGCTGTGGAAGGATTCTTGGAGAGCCTGATAAGAAAAACCTGGCAGTGTGCAAAGTGCAGAGGCTCTGCTACCAAAGCCTGGTTGCCAAGTCAGAGTAGAGCTGCAAGTTGGACAGTGAGCTCTGGATTCCTGCTTAGAGGCCAGATGAGTCCCAGTGCTTAGGGTGGGGCTGAGGCTGCAGATCTGTACTAAGAGGTTCCAGCTGTCAGGGAACAGGCAAGCTATTTACATGAGTAAGTCTTAGACAACTTTGATATAAAAGATTTTAGCATTTTGATGAGTTAAGATTACTTGAACACTTGGAAAAATAAAATTGCAGATTTTTTCATAAACTGTTAGTAATTACTAAAAGAAATCATTTCCAGAAGTAGTATGTTCAGATCAGTGGTTCTCAGATATGACAGCATAACTCCCAACTCAGAGCATTAATTCTGACTTAGGAGTGGGATGAAATTATTTCTAAGTTAACTTTTCTCTTTTAAAAGAAATTAATCAGCCCCCTCTTCTACTCCCCTACTAATAAAATATAATTATACAGTTTTTAAAAGTTTTGTATGTGGCTGATATATGGAAATATTTCTTTACTTATATTTATGAAAGTCAGTGAAATATTCAGTTTAAAATTAAAACTTAAGGTTTTTTTTTACATTGTGGTAAATAACAGTCTGAATATTTTCATTTTAATTATTTGATTGAATCATCTAGTAGGGTTTTTTTTTTCTCCTAGGAGGCTAGGGGTCCGCTTTAGTGTTTTTAAAATAAGAGAAAAAGTTCTGTACACTCTAAATATCAATTCTCCTCCTTTTCTTATTAATAAGAACCCCAAATTTTAGCTGACTACCTTGCTACCCAGCTCAAAACTGATTTTTCCTTTCATTGGTAGTGGCCTTATAAATAAATTTTGACCAATGAAAACTAAGTGTTATGTGTAACTTTCAGGAAATATCCTCAAAGGGAATAAGATTTCCATACTTATTCCCTCTAATTTTTCCTGGGATGTGATCATGATGACTAGAGCACAAGCATCCATTTTGTGAAATGAGGCAGAACAGTAAAGATGGAAGCTTTATCAGGGCTCTACAAAACAGCCCTGGGCTGCCTAAATCTGTTACTAAATGAGAATAAATGTTCATTTTGTTCATCATCTTTTGTTGGTGCTGTTATTGTTATTGCTGTTGTTATTGTTATATGTAGCTGAACCTAAGGCTGATATACCAGAAGATTTAACAGTTAAGGTCACACACACATGCATTCACTCACATACCTACTCACATTTGTGCAATGCTGTGGTAATTAATCTGTGTTGGATCTGCTTAGTAACCTTTAGAGTCGTGACAGTGACTAAAGTTTACAAATACCTTTGGCAATTTGAACTGCCACAAATTGGCATGAATGACTGATGTATTTCTAGATCTTGCCTTCTGCAGAAGAGGAAAGCTGCATCCAAACCCCTCTCCAAAAGAGTACTTTCTGGGTTGTTGAAATATGTATTTGGAAAATCAGTCATACATGGAAAAGAAAATTTAGAAAAATATAATGATAAGGTTTTCTAGTTAAATAAAATGCATTCTTGGCACTTCGAAGTCTACAATAATATAAAAAGGTTTCTGATAAATGTTATTCTGTTTTAAAACACTACAGTTTAGATTTTTCATTGAAACAGGGGTCCCCAGCCTTTTTGGCACCAGGGACCAGTTTCATGGAAGACCATTTTTCCACGGGGGTGGGTGTGTGGGGGGAGGGAGTTTCAGGTGGTAATACCAGCGATGGAGAGCGATGGGGAGTGGCAGATGAAGCTTCTCTTGCTCGCCTGCCACTCACCTCCTGCTGTGTGGCCCGTGGTCGGCGGCCCGGGGTTTGGGGACCCCTGCATTGAAATGATGTGGAGTAAGGTAGGGTGGATTGAATCCTAGCTTCTTGCTTCGGCCTTGTGGTCTGGTACCTGTTTATCCATGGGTTTGCTCTTCAACACAGACTTGACTGCAATTAATTAACTGAAATTTTGTTGATTACCATCCATGGACCCTGGAGCTAAAGGCTCCCTCCTCACTTTTGGGTGCTAAGGGCATTGTGCTGATATTTTGATTTGAGGTCATGTTTATTCCTTTATTCATGCTGTTCACAATGTAGCTCCTAAATGTACACCTGTATTAAGAATTCCTGCTGTTGGCATAGGTATAGCAGATAGAGTCCAAATCATGCATAAATGCTCTACCGGGGAATTGGGCAAAGTCTGTGAAACTGTTTTTTGTTTTCTTAAGCCCTAGGAATGTTTTAAGAACTTCTTTAGCAGAAGCATCTAAATTACATTTCTATTTAAGTCATGTTTTAAATAATAGTTCATCTGAGGGAAGAAAAATGTGTAAAGATTTTTGTGACTCTGAGAAAATCTATGAAAGAAAATAATTGAAAAAAACACTTTACACCAAAAGTAATTCTAGCTAATTGTTCTTAAAGCCCATGTGTTAAAAATAACATCTGAAAGAGTTGTGTTGCAGAGATTTGCAATTCACTATTGTGCAAAAGTTACTGTTAAATGTACTATTACCAGGTATACATAACACAAGGCTGTCCTTATAAACATTCATCTACACAAATGGGCCATATCTTAGAAAGAAAGTGGGCTTACAATTTTATTTCAGCTGATTCTTATGTGGGACTAGGGAGCATAGTTTGAAGAAACTGATTTGTTTTTTCATCACAAATAGGGAGGTGTTCTGTCATACACACACACGCACACACACACACATACATACATGTACATATACATTTGTTTTTCACTCACTCTCACTCTTTTAACCTGTCAAGTATAATATGCCTACATAAATGTGCATATATCATAAGTGTACAGCTTGATAGATTTTCACAAACAGAAAATACCGAGGTAACTAGGACTTATATTAAGTAAAAAAAGATTACTTTTTAGATGCTTACTCTTGTACTCTTCCAGTCACAAGCTCACCACAAGGGTAACCGGTATCCTGACTTCTAATAGTATAGATGAGTTTTGCCTTTTTTTGCACTGGGTTTTCTTTTTCATTTTTTAAAAATTAAGGAATAAAATATTTTCAGTGAAGCAAAAGAAATACAGAAATTTTAAGAGTTCGGCTCAATAAATGTTTACACATATATATACTTGGGTAACTATAGATTTCTATCATGCCTGAAGGTTTCCTCCTGCTCCTTTCTAGTCAATACTTATCCCCTCCCCAGAGGTAACCACCACTCTTACTCTTAATTATTTATTCAGTGAGGCTTTTTCGTGTTAGCTGCTGTGCTGGTTGCTAGAAGTGAACAACCTAGTCCCTGCCTCCAAGAAATTTGTTGTGGAAAATCTAGATCTATAAGCAGGAAATGTTAATGCTGAGTGCTGAAGGCTATGATCAAGAAGGGAACGCTCTGGGAGCTCCTAGGAAGGGCAGCTAAATCCAGCACAAACATTGGGTAAGGCATCCCAGTGGGAGGGATGACTAAACCAAGAGCTAAAAGATGGGGAAAAATTAACCAGGTAGAGGAATTACAGGGGAACCACAAAGGTAACCACTTCTACTGAACCCTGGAGCCCAGAAATTGAATGGTCTGGAGTTTTGGAGGACTGGATCTTAAAAAGTTAGGTGGATAGTGTTAGAAAATGACTTGGAAAGACAGAAACCAGGCCACGTAAGAAATGTGGGCTTTGACCTGAGTTTGTGGCAGATATGATATGATCAAATTAGAACTTTAGAAAGTTCAATGACTGTGGTTTAGAGATTGAACTGAGAAGAACAGGATTCAACCTAGCTGATCCAATTTTGAATTGAGGGAAGGACCTTGTCTCAGTATTCCAAGTGACACTAGAACCAGAAATAGGAATAACGGGAACTGCAGCTAACAGTATAGCTGACATTAACTAAACCAGGTGCTGCTGATTGCTTTCCTAACCTACCACCTGTAAATTCTCAACACAGCAACATGAGGTAGATGTTACAAACGCCATTCAATTTATAGTAAAACTGAGGCACAGCATGGAGCAACATAGCTAAAATGTCACTGTAAATGATGGAGCCAAGATTCAAACTTCAGAAAGCCTAACTCTCGCACTTGCCTTCTTAACTACTCTGAGTAGAACTCTCCTGTTAACTCCTTAGATTAATCATTAGCAAATGTCTTCAGTTTACATGCACTGTGAGTTTAGAGGACTTTTCCCTATGGGAAGAAACCTATTGATTTTCCTCTTCTTTAACCTGTACTCTCATCTCCACCATCACCCATATAAAATTTTCTCTACCGATCTAAGGTGTTATAATAATAAAACTCTGGCAACTTTTCTGGTTTCTCCGTTGATGTTGCGCTGGATGACCTAAGCATATTGTTAAAGGTTTTCCTTACAAAAAACAAGCAGAAGAACCTCGTTCTTATTCTGTGTTGTTCTAATTGCCATCTGAATTCAGCACACACTCCTTCACACAGAACTCAAGACCCTCTGACATCCTGAGGCAGTCTATGCTTACACTCATTTTTCTTTCTCCAAATCCCCACATATCATAAGTCAAACTCCACTTGAAACTCTTGCTTTTCCTTGGGCTGCCCTGTTCTCTCATGCTTGTTTTTGTTCCTGTCTTGAATGCTTTCTGCCTCTGTGTTGAAATCCAAGGCACTGTTAAGGGCCCAGCTCCAGGAACCTCCCCAACCCCTCACACCTCTCCCTCAGACTCCATTTAGGCTCCTTCCTCTGCAAAACCATAGTACTTTCATAGTACTGTACTTTGTTTATACCTTTATAGCACTCAGTGAGAATTCTATTTGGTATACTTTCAAGGAAATTAGGAAGGACTGCTTGCCTGCTAAAGTGATTTCACCATCTGGCTCCTATTGCTTGAAGTTTTACAATTAAAACCAGAGGTGAATGAAGCGAACAGAGTTTCAGCTTCAGTGTCCTCTACTTGAACAGGACTCTGTGAGTTCGGCGAGTTGTAGAATGTTCTAGGTAGAGAATGGAGGCAGATTGCTATTAGAAGCATATGTAATCATATTTTTAAATTTTCTAAAGAGATCTGAAAATATAGACATACATGAATCTCCACTTCTTCAATGTTTTGTTGGCATTTCTTTTCTCATTCTAAAGCAATGATCACTTTCATATCTGACTTTGTATTTGTAATTTTGTATTCTTTTTCTTAGAGAACCCCACGAATTATACAAACTTCATGTCTCACAAAATCTGGATCCATCCCTAATTATCACATTATTCCACTCAAGTCGTTCAGAGTATTGCCTTGCCTGGATTCGTCTTCCAACATATTTCATTTTTACTGCTAGGGCTATTTAGCCATCACTTAGATAAACATCAGGCCCAGTTAGAAATTAGTCCTGTTCCCAGCCAAAGCTTAAAAGCAGTAGCTCATTCTGTCTGCAAAAGTCAGCAATATTATGGATCCTTTTCTGATCTTGTATGGTAGTTAGGTTCCAGAAATTGTGTACCTTTCCCCTGTTTCTTGCCATCTCCTGGCCTATTCTAATAACTAAGTCCCTGTGTTGTTTTCCTATGTCTGTGTCTCTGCCTTGAGTATCTTTCAGGCAATATAGTCTCAGAGCTGGAGAAAAGGACATACCACTTAGGGAAGCTTTGACTCAGGCCTCTAGGAAGACTAGACACTGGATTTGTTAAACACACACTCAGTAACAGCGAAACCACATCGATGGCAACAAGAAAGGCAGTATTACAAGAATAGGGAATAGCATCGGTGAAACCAGCAAAGAGGAAGTAAAGGACAATAAGGGAGCTGACTTGCTAAGAGATGGGTAGAAGGGGAGGGTAGGAAATGGTTTTCCAGAAAGGGTACTAGCACACTGGAGGGCCTTGATAGCTAAAAATGAGACTCACCATTTACCGTGGCTTACCCTGATAATAGCAGAGAATATTTCTGATTTTTCTTCCTTAAGTTAACCCTTAGATACTGCTTTGAGATATTCAGAAGAATAATAAAAAGATTAGCATCTATTTGTGGATAATGGAAGTATGTAGGATTCAAAGTATATTGGTAGTATTATGTATAAAATTATCAGTACATTTCTGTTGGCTAAGATTATAGATGGATGATTTTACTACCTCCTTTTTTCTCTCCCTCAGCCATTTTTTTTTTTTTTTTTTTGCATTAAGCACTTAGTAATTTTTGAATTAGGGGAAAACAAAACTATTAATGTTAAAATACGTTTGGAGAAAAATATATAAAAATAAACACTCAAAAATGAACTCAAAGGACATATGCCAATTTATTTACAATGATTACATGGTTGAAATATGTGAGTTTTTAAAACATTATTTTATTATTATTATTACTATTATTATTTTAAGTTATGTCAGTGAATTGTTACAAGTTTTCATAACCTTGTATTTACTATTTTTGAATTAGGAAAAATAAATAACATTATAAAAGGAAAATATGGGAAGAAATATTCTAAAATATTAAGGATGATTATCTTTAGGTGGTGACATATTAGAAGACTTCCTTCTTTTGACATTTCCTTTTCAACAATTTCTATAATAGAAACCATTAACAGTTAAATTTTATCTAAAATAAGTCAATATGTTAATATCTAAATATTGCATAATATAGTTTTGTCTGTAACTATTTCTAGAAATAGTTTCAGAAAGCTGTATTACCTTGTTACTTACTATATCTTGTAAATAAATAACTAGCATATTTCCTCTTATAAATATATTTTTGACAATATCTATTTTGAACATCTCATAAAATTGTTTTAAATGGTGGATGAATTCATTGCTTCATTCAGTAAGCATCAAGTTAAGAATTAAATAGTTATTCATTTCTTCTGCAATAGTATTTCAAGCTTCTTTCATTTTAATGCTGGCAATGTGGTAATAGATGAAAATATTTCCAAGACTGTTTTTATCAATAGTCACTCTAACACAAGTGATTAAATAGAAAACCATAAAAATGATAGTTTTATTCTCTTCAAAATAGTTTTTCATCTGGGTGGCTGCTCTCGTAGAAATTTGTTTAAGACTCTAAGACTTGTATTAGGAGGCAGGTGTGACTTAGGCTTGCTTTAAGTTCTTCTTAATATAGTACACAAAGAAAGGACAACTAGTCAAAGAACCAAAAAGTATACACAGTAATCCTAAAAGTACTATCACTTCAAAGTGAATTACAGCACTATATGGAAAAAGGCTTGCATTGCTATTTAAGTTCTTCCATTCATTTCAACAGGATTAAAATAAATGATGCACTTACCTCACCTGGCATTGAAATTCATGGTGATGAAAGGAAAGGGTGAACTTCAACGATGCAATGTGCAAGATTTAAAATTTGATGGAGGGATTTACTTCTCAAATTGTCATTGCCATTGATTGGATTTACTAATCAATGAGCAAGAATTGACTGAAATGAGAAGCTGTGCCTAAAACTGGTGAATCTATATTTCATATTTTACTTTTGCCTTTTGAAAGACAGGACAATTTATTTGATCAGTGGCTGAGATAACATTATATATGAGCCTGCTAAACTTATATTCTGGATCCTTACCTAAAGCTATCTCAAAATTTCATTTAAATTTGCCTTGAACTCTAATTATTAATTTGGAAATGTTTTTTTCTAAGATTATATATTAGAGTTCTAGATTTTAATCATGCTTTGATTCTTCTGCCTTACTAACTCATCTTTGTGGTTTCACATTTTTAGGCTTTGACATCACATCTGCTTTTGTTTGTTTATTTTTATTATTTAAGCAATTTTTTCAATCATTAGTATTATTATCTAGGTCATCAATCTTGATCATTGAAATTTTATATTATACAAAAATGCCTGATCAGTTAGATGAAATTAATCAAAGCTACAGTATGGATCATACATGTTTAGTGATCAGTTGGCAATGGTTTTACACTTTCCCAATAATTATTTTAAGCTAATTCATTTCCTTTTAGAAAATACATACATAACTGCTAATCTTAATTATTTTGAGGTTGTGTTGACCACAGCTTATGGCAGTCATGATAGCAAAAAACATTCTTTAAAAATATTTTTTTTTTACAGAGGTTTTTTTGGAGTGATGAAAAGGTTTTGGAAATAGTGATGATGTTTGCACAATGTTGTGAGTTCAATTAATGCCACTGATTTGGACACTTAAAAATAGTTAAAATGGTGATATTTTATGTCCTACATATTTTATTACAGTAAAAAAATTATAAAGAAACATAAGAAAAAATTAAATTTTATGTTTTATAATCAAAGGTAACATTTTTTGAATTGATAAGTTTGGGATAGTGCCGATGATTGAGGCTTTTCATTGGAAATTTTAGAAAAGAAATAATTCGTAAGGTGCTCTCATAAGGAATGTTGTACTCAATTCAACATGGTTAAATATGAACTTGATTTTCAGAGTCCACTGAGTGAAATCTGTGGCATTTTGAATTGTAATGTTTTGAAATCGTCCATGTGATTTAGTCAGCAAGGGGTTTAGGAGTGTCCCTCTCCAGTGTGGAGTGGAGTTCCAGGTGGCTGGCAACTTGGTCCTTTTATTGCTGTTCGTTTCCTGCTCCCCGCAGCCCCTCCCTCCAAGCCCCCAGCAACTCTCCACCGCTGAGTGGAGAGTTAGAGGTATGTGGGGAACCCAGGAGTGTGACTCTCACATCCTCTTAAAATTCTGTCTCTCTGTTTGGACTAGTCATCCCAGTCCTTAAAACCATCCCTGAGAAATGGGAAGGAAAAGGCTCAGGATGAGAGAAGTGGGATATTTCAAAATTTTGCCAAAAACAGGAAAGTCGGAAAATCTTTGGCAAAACAGAAGAACTGACTACTTTAACACGTTTCTCATTCCTGGGATCCCCTGTTAACTGCAGTGCTACTGTCCCCAAAGTTTCTGTTTTTGCAGGTGGAAAAGCAGTTGGAGCAGCACCCTCTCTCCAACTCAAACATTCTTTTCCAGGCCCTCTGTGAGCAGCCTGCTCCAGTGAGCTCAGCGTTCAGCTATCAAATCCCAGAAGGCCCATTAGCCCTTAACCAAATGACAGCCAGTAAAGTTCCTTGGAGTGAAGAATTAGGGTAAGCTGTTAACCTTCCCCATGCAAAGGACAACAAAGAAATTCTAGTAAGAGGTAAAAAGACAGACACTCAATTTACTCTTCTGCTATTAAATTCTCATCCTCTGCTCATGGAAGAAAATGTGTGCTTTTCACAACTGTTTTCCTTGGGCAGTTGGCATAGGAGGCTACCTGCAGCAGCAGCCTCTTCTCTGCCATTTATTTTTCCATTCCTGCTTGCTGCCTGCTCCACTCAGGCACCTTATATAAGCTGATACCACTTAAGCTGATGTGCTAAAATCTGCCTTCCCTAAATGGGATATGGAAATGTGGGAATATTAGCCCTTAAACAGTAGGCTAAAATTTCTTTCATCCGTCTATCCCTAAGGCAAATGGGGTTTTAAAGCCAAAATCACAGCTTGCCTTTTGCTTTGTAAATCAGCAGTTGGATGTGTAATTGGGATTTTTTTTTTAAATGTCAAAATGACTCTTGGGTGTTGATCTGGCAAGTGGAAGTAACATAGAAAGGCTGTATAAGTAGTTTTAGAATGGCAGTTAAAAATCTCATAATCTGACTTTAACAATTGATTTTGCTCCAAATTTCCATATTTGTGTTATTCATCTTTTGGCTGAGGATCTGGAAATGGAGCTTTTTTCCCAGTGAAACTCGGACTAAACCTAATATTGGACTTGTCATGTTCACAGTTTGAATAGGTAAATTTTATACATCTAATTTGCAGACCAGCTTATAGAAAAATGAGATGAGAAGACCATTTCATGTATTCCCTTGGAAAGGTGGAACATTTTCTTCCAGTATGTTTTCCAATTTACTTTTGGAATTTATGGAGGTTAAGAAAAGTACCATTCCATTATCTAATAGTTCTTGCTAATAGGCAGTTTTCTTAAATACCTAGCCTAAATTTTCCATTGCTTATCTGACTTTAAATCTTCATAATTTTCCAACCTAATGGATTTTTATAACTTAATGTTTGCTAAATCTTTAGTTAATAGCTATTCTCAAGATTGTGATTTTTAAAAAATGCATATTAAGTGATTTTGCTCCCTTAGAAATTCTATAAACTACTGATTGAATGTGTGAAACATTTATGCCCTATATCTAAAAGTAAAAACGTCATCCACAAACTATTGCTCTGGATAGCAAGACATGAGCTCATTTCTTCTGCCTAGCTAAGAGAATTATTTTGCTTAGCTTGATGCTGTCAAAGTATCTTTAAGAAAGAATAAAATGTGAATTGATCATGCTTATGGGTGATTTTCTGAGGTTGAGTCAAGAATGGTATATATGGAAGGACACAACAGAACTGGAGAGCAGTAATTTCTTTCAATCGCTAGTAACCTGTGGGGTTTTCAGTCATTGACCTACCAGTAAAAGGCTGCATCTTTTCATCACTATTTCCCTGTGATATTTGGACCTTTTAGTCTACTCACATTTCAACTTTTATATTAGGTATTGAAAAGCCATCCCTACCTAGACTTGTCAGTTCAGGTGCTATATGGATAAAAACTGTTGCAAATATTTTCTGCATGTTCCTCCTTATAATTAAGTCCACTATTTGGTAATAATAGCTAAAATATATTGAATACTTCCTATGTACCAAGAATTATTTGAAGTGCTTAATCTGAATTAATTTACCTAGTCTTGACAGAAATCTTGTCAGGTATGTTTATTATTCCCATTTCACAGGTGGAGGAAGTGAGGTACTGATTAATTCATTTGCCCAAGGTTTCACCATGGCAATGAGACAAAACCAGGATTAGTTTCCACATATTCAGTTCTCCAGAGCCCGTGCTTTTAACCACAACTCTACCACTGTCAAAATGTGAATATTTATACTATTAAAGAATACTTCACAATAGCACTTATGGAGTATTCTTGCCAAAAATATTAAACATGAATTTGATTAATCCTCTAGATTCAATTTCCAATTTATACGAAATACAGAGTGTAGAAAAAAGTGTTAAGGAAACACAGAGATGCTGTCAGCAAAATCCAGGCTGTGGGAAACTGGATAGTACAAGGAATCTAGTTTCTTTAAGAAATAAATTGCAAGGAAGAGAGAGAGAATGTGCATGCGAGAGGAGTAGAAACCTATAAATTTAAGAAGACTTAAAAGATGCACTCCCATGTTCATTGCAGCATTGTTCACAATAGCCAAGAGGCAGAAACTACCTAAATGTCTATCATTTGATGAACAGATAAAGAAAATGCAGTATATACATACAGTGGAATATTATTTGGCCTTAAAAATATGACAGGAAATTCTGCTATTTGCAACAACGTAGATGAACCTGGAGAACATTATGCTCAGTGAAATAAGCCAGACACAGAAGGAAAAATACAACATGATACTACTTATATGAGGAATCTAAAATAGTCAAACTCATAAACAGAGAGTAGATTGGTTGTTGCCAGGGATTAGGAGCAGGGGGAAACAGGAAGGTAAAAGGGTACAAAGTTTCAGTTATACAAAATGAATAAATCCAAGAGATCTGCTGTACAGCATAGAGCCTATAGTTAACAGTACTGTATTGTATTAAAACAGTATTGTACTAAATATCTGCTAAAATCTGCTAAGAGATCTTAAGTGTTATCACACACACAAAAATAAATAAATATAAATAAATAGGGCAGGAGGAAACTTTTGGTGGTGATGGATGTATTTGTGACATCGATTGTAGTGATGGTTTCACTGATATATACTTATCTCCAAACTCATCAAGTTGTATACATTAAATATATACAGCTTTTTGTAAGTCAATCATCCCTCAACAAAGTGGTTTTAAAAAAAAAGTCAGAGGTTTATTAGTAAAGTTAAGCCACCAGTAGAAATTAGCATTAATATACTTTAAAAAAAGGAGAGAGAGACTTATTAAACACATATCAACCGGTAACAATGTGTGGATTTCATTTGGATCCTTACACAAGGAAAACAATTTTTAAAAATTATATGATGTACAGGATTTCTTTCAAAATAATATTGGACGGGATAAGTGGATGAGGGTATAGAAAATGTCAGATTGGCCATGGATTGACAATAATTGACAATATGTGATAGAGATATGCAGGTTTATTCTATTTTTTATCTCTATATTTAATTTTTTAAAAAAATTAACAGCAAAAAAAGTAAAAGAATAATTAGTAGCAATTTCTTCAATCTTTTGAAAAAATTGTATGATTTATAACAACATATGAAATTAGTTTCTACATAGAAGTAAGCCAAAAGGTTTCAAATGCTTATGGTTTTATATTGATATAATGAGCTGCCAATTCACATACTTGAATTAGCTTATGCTTTCTTTCACAAAGAACCCTGCAAAGCATCGTTGTGACTTTAAGGATAAGACTATAGTGCAAAAATTTGTTGTCAAAAGGAACTGACAGCAAATAGAAAGATTGCATAAATCCTTCAGAGCAGAGAGATCAGAGTATGATCAGATTTACAGAAAGTGGTACTCATTTACCAAAAGTGATTAAATTATAGTCAGGATGTACCCTGAAGTACCCACTTTAGTAGACAGACCAGAATATATTTAGAAAATATAGAACCCTGCACTATCTCTCTGCTTTATCTTTCACAAACCACTCTGTGTTTTCATTGATGCTTAGAACATGAAACTTGTTGCAGAGAAGCACCATATTTTTCTTTTAAAATTGATTAGATTTAGTTCAACAAAAGGCACCATGTGCATTGTGAATTTTTTCCTATAGATATAAGGAAGATAAACTTCCCAAGAAAGGGAATCCCTGACTTAAAAAAAAAAAAGGTGGTATAGTCATAAAACCTAGAAAATGCCACAAATGGGAATAGCATCAGGCACAACACGAGTGCTAACTTCTATTGGTATTGCATGACTGATTTCCTTCAAGCAAGCATAACTATACGCTTTGGGAAAACCATGCCCTAGTGGTTATTAGGTGTATTTTCCTTCAGAAATAACTGCTCTTAAAATTAACTATTCAAAGTAAGAACTCCAAAATTTATAATTTATCAAAAGTCATATTTTGGCCTTTAGATAGCCAGAGGAAATCATTATGAATTTATGGGGTTAGAATCATAAATGTGTAGCATTTGCAGTACACTGTGCTTGTGAGAACTACTTCATCTGCTAGAGTTACATTATTGCATTTGAGTAAGTTAAGCAGAGTACTTCTAAAGCTAGTTTTCCTTTAGTTTCACTTCACCATGAGTCATCAATGCTTGTAACAGAGGGGACAATTTGAGAGGTGTGAAACTCCTGATCCCCCTGTTGATCTCTGTTCTTTGCAATAGAAATTACAAGTTTGCATTTTCATTCAACAGCCTGCAGGGGAGAGGAATCAGATTGTGACTAAAGCATGTACCTGACAAAATGTCTGTTGCATTGCATGGCACAGCCTTGCTGCCGCCGATAGATAATCATGGGATGACTTGCAAGGTTATACCATTGTATTATTTCACAGCCAGTTATTTCTATAGGTTTTATGCATTAACACATAATATGCTGGTTTTTTAGATAACATGACAAGATTTAGTGAAATCCTTTTTCAGTAAAATACTGAGGACCCCTAGTTGTCTATAATATTTTAAATTAAAGATTATACTTAGTTTTTAGATGTTCATGAATCGGCAGAAACAGAAGTCTTTACCAAAAGATAACTGAATTTGTAGGAAATTCAGTGTTGCTAATTGTATTTGAAGTATAAAGGATTTTCTAGTATGCTTTTTATTTTTTTATTTTATTTTTTTAAATAGATCTTTATTGGAGTATAATTGCTTCACAATACTGTGTTAGTTTCTGTTGCACAACAAAGCGAATCAACAATATGCATACACATGTCCCCATATCCCCTCCCTCTTGAGCCTCCCTCCCATCCTCCCTATCCCACCTCTCTAGGTCATGGCAAAGCACCAAGCCGATCTCCCTGTGCCATGCCGCTGCTTCCTACCAGCCAACTATTTTACATTCGGTAGTGTATATATGTCGATGTTACTCTCACTTCACCACAGCTTCACCCTCCCACCCCATGTCCTCAAGTCCATTTTCTATGTCTACCTCTTTATTCCTGCCCTGCAACTAGGTTCATCAGTACCTTTTTTTTTTTTTTTAGATTCCATATATATGCGTTAGCCTTTTTTTTTTTTTTAGATTCCATATATATGCGTTAGCATACAGTATTTGTTTTTCTCTTTCTGACCTACTTCACAGTCTGTATGACAGACTCTAGGTCCATCCACCTCACTACAGATAACTTGATTTCATTTCTTTTTATGGCTGAGTAATATTCCATTGTGTATATGTGCCACATCTTCTTTATCCATTCATCTGTCAATGGACATTTAGGTTGGTTCCATGTCCTGGCTATTGTAAATAGTGCTGCAGTGAACATAGTGGTACATGTCTCTTTTTGAGTTATGGTTTTCTCAGGGTATATGCCCAGTACTGGGATTGCTGAGTCATATGGTAGTTCTGTTTTTACTTTTTTAAGGCCTCCATACTGTTTTCCATAGTGGTTGTATCAATTTACATTCCGACCAACAGTGCAAGAGGGTTCCCTTTTCACCACACCCTTTCCAGCATTTGCTGTTTCTAGATTTTTTCATAATGGCCATTCTGACTGGCATGAGGTGATACCTCACTGTAGTTTTGATTTGCATTTCTCTAATAATTAGTGCTGTTGAGCATCTTTTCTTGTGCCTCTTGGTCATCTGTATGTCTTCCTTGGTGAAATGTCTATGTAGGTCTTCTGTGCATTTTTTAACTGGATTGTTTGTTTTTTTGATATGGAGCTCCATGAGCTGTTTGTATATTTTGGAGATTAATCCTTTGTTGTTTCATTTGCAAATATCTTCTCCCATTCTGAGGGTTGTCGTTTTTGTCTTGTTTATGGTTTCCTTTGCTGTACAAAAGCTTTTAAATTTAATTAAGTCCCATTTGTTTATTTTTGTTTTTATTTCCGTTACTCTAGGAGGTGGGTCAAACAAGATCTTGCTGTGGTTTATGTCAAAGAGTGTTTTTCCTATGTTTTCCTCTAAGAGTTTTACAGTGTCTGGTCTTACATTTAAGTCTTTAATCCATTTGGAGTTTATTTTTGT
>NC_041221.1:102528479-102528899 GCF_002837175.3 Physeter macrocephalus
AGCCTGATTCCTCCTGCTCTGTTTTTCTTTCTCAAGATTGCTTTGGCTATTTGGGGTCTTTTGTGTTTCCATATGAATTGTAAAACTTTTTGTTCTAAATCTGTAAAGAATGCCATTGGTAGTTTGATAGGGATTGCGCTGAATCTGTAGATTGCTTTGGGTAGTATAGTCATTTTCACAATATTGATTATTCCAATCCAAGAACGTGGTATATTTCTCCATCTGTTTATGTCATCTTTGATTTCTTTCATCAGTGTTTTATAGTCTGAATACAAGTCTTTCACCTCCTTAGGCAGGTTTATTCCTAGGTATTTTTTTTCTTTTTGTTGCAATGGTAAATGGGAGTGTTTCCTTAATTTCTCTTTCAGATTCTTCCTCATTAGTGTATAGGAATGCCAGAGATTTCTGTGCATTAATTTT
>NC_041221.1:102529305-102531603 GCF_002837175.3 Physeter macrocephalus
CCTGGGATAAATCCCACTTGCTCATGGTGTATGATCCTTTTGATGTGCTGTTGGATTCTGTTTGCTAGTATTTTGTTGAGGATTTTTGCATCTATGTTCATCAGTGATATTGGTCTATAATTTTCTATTTTTATGATATCTTTTTCTGATTTTGGTATCAGGGTGATGGTGGCTTTGTAGGATGAATTTGGGATGTTTCTCCCTCTGAAATTTTTTGGAAGAGTTTGAGAAGGATCGGTGTTAGCTCTTCTCTAAATGTTTCTTGATAGAATTTGCCTGTGAAGTCATCTGGTCCTGGACTTCTGTTTGGTGGAAGATTTTTAATTATGGTTTCAATTTCATTACTTGTGATAGGTCTGTTTATATTTTCTAATTCTTCTTGGTTCAGTCTTGGAAAATTATACCTTTCCAAGAATTTGTTCATTTCTTCGTGGTTGTCCATTTTATTGACATTTAGTTGTTTGTACTAGTCTCTTATAATCCTTTGTACTTCTGCAGTGTCCATTGTGATTTCTCCTCTTTCATTTCTGATTTTATTGATTTGCGTCCTCTCCTCTTTTTTCTTGATGAGTCTGGCTAAAGCTTTATCAATTTTGTTTATCTTCTCAAAGAACCATCTTTTAGTTTTATTGATCTTTGCTATTGTTTTCTTCATTTCTATTTCATTTATTTCTTCTCTGATCATTATGATTTCTTTCCGTCTACTGACTTTGGGTTTTCTTTGATTTTCTTTCTCTAGTTGTTTTAAGTGTAGGGTTAGATTGTTTATTTGAGATATTTTTTCTTTAAATTTAATTTTTGTTATTTGATTAATTTGTGTTTTGGTGTGTTTTTCCTAGGGTTTATCCTGTTTGGGACTGTCTGTACTTCCTGGACTTGCGTGAATATTTCCTTTCCCACGTTAGGGAAGTTTTCAACTATAATCTCTACAAATATTTTCTCAGACCCTTTATGTTTTCGTTGTCATTTGTTTCTGGTATTTTTAAAATTTCTTCTTTGAGTTCTTCAGTGATCTCTTGGTTATTTAGTAGTGCACTCTTTAGCCTCCATGTATTTGTGTTTTTTACTCTCTTCTTCTTCTGGGACCTCTATAATTCAAATGTTGGTGTGTTTAGCATTGTCCCAGAGGTCTCTGATATTGTCTTCAATTCTTTTCATTCTTTTTTCTCTACAGTTTTTTTCCTGTGACTGATTTCTATCTACTCTCATAGTATTGTGGTCAGAAAAGATGCTTGATTCCATTTCAATTTTGTTAAATTTTCCAAGGCTTGATTTGTGACCCAAGATGTCATCTACACTGGAGAATGTTCCATGTGCACTTGAGAAGAAAGTGTATTCTGCCACTTTGGATGGAATGTTCTATAAATATCAATAGATCTATCTGTTATTGTGTCATTTAAAGTTTGTATTTCCTTATTTATTTTCTGTTTGGATGATCTGTCAATTGGTGTAAGTGAGGTGTTAAAGTCCCCTACTATGATTGTGTTACTGTCGATTTCTCCTTTCATGGTTGTTAGCATTTGCCTTATGTATTGAGGTTCTCCTATGTTGGGTGCATAAGTATTTATAATTGTTATGTTTTCTTATTGGATTGATCCTTTAATCATTGTGTACTGTCCCTCCTATCTCTAATAACAGTCTTTATTTTAAAGTCTATTTTGTCTGGTACAAGTATTGCTACTCCAGGTCTCTTTTGATTTCCATTTGCATGGAATATCTTTTTTTCTTTTTTTAATGAGCTGATTGTGTTCCTGGCTTACTGGTTGTTTGGCCTGAGGCTTCCAACACTGGGGTTTATAGGCGATTGGGTAGAGCTGGGTCTTGGTGCTGAGATGAGGAACTCTGTGAGACCTCACTCCAATGAATATTCCCTGGGATCTGAGGTTCTCTGTTAGTCCAGTTGTCCGGACTTGGAGCTCCCACTGCAGGAGCTTCGGCCCGACCCTAGCTTGTTTTTATATCCATTCAGCCAGTCTGTGTCTTTTGGTTGGGGCATTTAATCCATTTACATTCAAGGTCATTATCAATATGTATGTCCCTATTACCATTTTCTTAGTTGTTTTGGGTTTGTTTTTGTGGGTCTTTTTCTTCTCTTGTGTTTCCCGCCTAGAGAAGTTTCTTTAGCATTTGTTGTAAAGCTGGTCTGTTGGTGCTGAATTCTCTTAGCTTTTGCTTGTCTGAAAAGCTTTTGATTTTTCCGTCAAATCTGAATGAGATCCTTGCTGGGTAATCTTGGTTGTAGGTTTTTCTCTTTCATCACTTCAAGTATATCCTGCCACTCCCTTCTGGCCTGCAGAG
>NC_041221.1:102531981-102532919 GCF_002837175.3 Physeter macrocephalus
CCTGCCCCTTCATCTGTGATATATTTTTTTGCCATCTCATTTTTTTTTTCTTTTTTTAATGAGCTGATTGTGTTCCTGGCTTACTGGTTGTTTGGCCTGAGGCTTCCAACACTGGGGTTTATAGGCGATTGGGTAGAGCTGCGTCTTGGTGCTGAGATGAGGAACTCTGTGAGACCTCACTCCAATGAATATTCCCTGGGATCTGAGGTTCTCTGTTAGTCCAGTTGTCCGGACTTGGAGCTCCCACTGCAGGAGCTTCGGCCCGACCCTAGGCTTGTGAACCAAGATCCCGCAAGCCGCCTGGGGCGGCAATAATAACCCCTAAAAAACGAATAAAACAAACAATAACAAATTAAAAAATAAAATTAGACTAGGAAACTAACAGATATATTAGGAAGAATATAAAAATAAAAATATAGATGAATCAACAACTGTAAGGTACATCATTCCCACAGTCTGTTGGTGCTGAATTCTCTTAGCTTTTGCTTGTCTGAAAGGCTTTTGACTTCCTCATCGAATCTGAATGAGTTTCTTGCCGGGTAGAGTAATCTTGGTTGTAGGTTTTTCTCTTTCATCACTTTAAGTATATCCTGCCACTCCCTTCTGGCCTGCAGAGCTTACACTGAAATATTAGCTGATAACCTTATGGGGATCCCTTTGTATGTTATGTTTTGTTTTTCCCTTGCTGCTTTTAATATTTTTTCTTTAAATTTAATTTTTGTTATTTGATTAATTTGTGTTTTGGTGTGTTTTTCCTAGGGTTTATCCTGTTTGGGACTGTCTGTACTTCCTGGACTTGCGTGAATATTTCCTTTCCCACGTTAGGGAAGTTTTCAACTATAATCTCTACAAATATTTTCTCAGACCCTTTCTTTCTCTCTTCTTCTTCTGGGACCTCTATAATTCAAATGTTGGTGTGTTTAGCATTGTCCCAGAGG
>NC_041221.1:102533538-102534565 GCF_002837175.3 Physeter macrocephalus
CCTGCCCCTTCATCTGTGATATATTTTTTTGCCATCTCATTTTTTTTTTCTTTTTTTAATGAGCTGATTGTGTTCCTGGCTTACTGGTTGTTTGGCCTGAGGCTTCCAACACTGGGGTTTATAGGCGATTGGGTAGAGCTGGGTCTTGGTGCTGAGATGAGGAACTCTGTGAGACCTCACTCCAATGAATATTCCCTGGGATCTGAGGTTCTCTGTTAGTCCAGTTGTCCGGACTTGGAGCTCCCACTGCAGGAGCTTCGGCCCGACCCTAGGCTTGTGAACCAAGATCCCGCAAGCCGCCTGGGGCGGCAATAATAACCCCTAAAAAACGAATAAAACACACAATAACAAATTAAAAAATAAAATTAGACTAGGAAACTAACAGATATATTAGGAAGAATATAAAAATAAAAATATAGATGAATCAACAACTGTAAGGTACATCATTCCCACAGTAGTAAAAAGGAGGAGGAGGAAAATGAAAAAAAAAGAGGGGGGAAGCCTTGGCTGTGGAGGGTGGGGCCTAAGCAAGGGCAAGTTTTGGGCAGTGGGCAGGGCCAATGCTCAGGACCCACAGGCTGTAAAAGGCCCTGGGGGCTGTGGGGGGTGGGGCTTAGGCTCAAGGAACAGGAGCGGCCCTGGCATGCCCCCCACCCCCGGTCTCAGAGGGTGGGGGACCTCACCTGGGAGCCCAGCAGGCTTCCTGGGACACTGAAATATTAGCTGATAACCTTATGGGGATCCCTTTGTATGTTATGTTTTGTTTTTCCCTTGCTGCTTTTAATATTTTTTCTTTAAATTTAATTTTTGTTATTTGATTAATTTGTGTTTTGGTGTGTTTTTCCTAGGGTTTATCCTGTTTGGGACTGTCTGTACTTCCTGGACTTGCGTGAATATTTCCTTTCCCACGTTAGGGAAGTTTTCAACTATAATCTCTACAAATATTTTCTCAGACCCTTTCTTTCTCTCTTCTTCTTCTGGGACCTCTATAATTCAAATGTTGGTGTGTTTAGCATTGTCCCAGAGG
>NC_041221.1:102534751-102576449 GCF_002837175.3 Physeter macrocephalus
CCTGCCCCTTCATCTGTGATATATTTTTTTGCCATCTCATTTTTTTTTTCTTTTTTTAATGAGCTGATTGTGTTCCTGGCTTACTGGTTGTTTGGCCTGAGGCTTCCAACACTGGGGTTTATAGGCGATTGGGTAGAGCTGGGTCTTGGTGCTGAGATGAGGAACTCTGTGAGACCTCACTCCAATGAATATTCCCTGGGATCTGAGGTTCTCTGTTAGTCCAGTTGTCCGGACTTGGAGCTCCCACTGCAGGAGCTTCGGCCCGACCCTAGGCTTGTGAACCAAGATCCCGCAAGCCGCCTGGGGCGGCAATAATAACCCCTAAAAAACGAATAAAACAAACAATAACAAATTAAAAAATAAAATTAGACTAGGAAACTAACAGATATATTAGGAAGAATATAAAAATAAAAATATAGATGAATCAACAACTGTAAGGTACATCATTCCCACAGTAGTAAAAAGGAGGAGGAGGAAAATGAAAAAAAAAGAGGGGGGAAGCCTTGGCTGTGGAGGGTGGGGCCTAAGCAAGGGCAAGTTTTGGGCAGTGGGCAGGGCCAATGCTCAGGACCCACAGGCTGTAAAAGGCCCTGGGGGCTGTGGGGGGTGGGGCTTAGGCTCAAGGAACAGGAGCGGCCCTGGCATGCCCCCCACCCCCGGTCTCAGAGGGTGGGGGACCTCACCTGGGAGCCCAGCAGGCTTCCTGGGCTCGAGTGGGCAGGGCAAACACCCTCCCCTCCTCTCCTGCTCCTCCGGTCTGGGAGGACCCCTCCCACCTGCCTCTCCTGATCTCCCTGGCCACCCTCCTATGCCCCCAAAGACCCACATGGCCTGGAGGGGGCCTTAGAGGACAGGGGATCGGCCTGGGAGCTCAGCAGGCTCCCAGTGCCTGAGTGGGCGGGGCAATCACCCTCTGCTCCTCTTCCGCTACTCCTGGAAGGCCTCTCCCACCTGTCTGTCCTGATTTCTCTGGCCTCCCTTCTATGCCCCCAAGGACCCAAACGGCCTGGAGTGGGGTTTGGAGGGCAGGGAACCGTCCTGGGAGCTCAGCAGGCTCCCCTGTGCCCGAGTGGGCAGGACAATCACCCTCCGCTCCTCTCCCACTCTTCCCAGAGAGTCCCTCCCGCCTGCCTCTCCTGATCTCCCCAGCCTCAGGGGCGCCGATCCTGTCTGGCCTCCACTTCTCTTCCCACCTCAGTCCCCCTATGACCTATCGGTTCTCTTTGGGGTTCCTCCCGTCTCCTTGGGCATCAGAGTACCCCACCAGTGTCCAGCAGGTGCCCTAGCTGTAAGGAGACACTAACTCTGCGTCTTCCTACACTGCCCTCTTGACTCCCACCTAGTATGCTTTTTAAAGCAAATAATTTTATTTACAGTTTTCTGGGCACTGCTTTATGTGGTCTATTCAGCTTAAAAAGATAAGGTAAATTATTATGAACGTTTGTTATTTGCTTTGGACACAATGACACTTTTCTACTAATTATGACTCTTTTTTCCTCAAGCAAAGGATAGTTTAAAGTTAAAGATAATTATTAATTAATTTATATTATGGCAATTATGATTCCCAAGAAGATCATCTTCCATTATCTGTACATAATATCTGTGAATGAACAGTTAGAAGTTACATTATGGAATCAAAATGTGTGTGATGAATTCATATATCCCTCAGTGTCACCCATACAATTGCAAAAATGAGAGAGTGAAACAATTGGGTGAAGATTTCTTTCTTAACCTTAAAATAGTTTCAAAACAAGAATATATTATGTACTTACTAAGTGATGAGAGATGGTATCATTGCATATATCATGTTATGCAGCGTCCTAATTTTATGTCTCTGTCATAAATCCTAAAAGCTGGAAAAAGCAGTAATTTGTCACTTTTTAGTTTTTCTCAATTCATAGGTTCCCTTGAAATGCTGATCCCATTTGAAATGTTTCTGCACATACCAAACAAATATTTTGCTTCACAATCAACATTTGCCTATCCCAGAGTGACCATATTTCCTTCCTGTTTTATAACTTTGTAGCTGTGTATGTAACTATTATTAGCACCCATTTTCACTCTAAAATACCCTGGGTTAGAAAATAAATTATATGGTAAGTCTGGGTCATACCTGTTTGCATAACTAGTTCAAAAATTCTAGTTGATTTTAGAATTCTACCCTGTATGAAATGAATCTTATGCAATTATAATCTGAGTTGTGATCTGTGGTGGATTTCAGGACACATACCCACAAAATATGGTACCTTGGCATATTGAGTATTTTAAACTGAAGGAGTTTGAGAAAACGGAAGAAGCAGGAAGGTCATTTTGACCTTTCTCCTACTATTCTCCCCTGAGACATGTTAGAAAACCCTTGTATGAGAGGTGTCCTTCCTATTCCAGGAGAAATGGAGTATCCTTATGTCCAAAGACAAAAAGACGCTGAGAAAAATCCTAACAAACAGACCTTCCTAAATTTTTTCCAGTTTAGTACACTTGCCTCATACTCCTTGACCTATCATATTTCTCCATGAGTGTCCACTCTTCATCAAATGTAGCATAAAAATACTCAGGTAAGTTTCTTGGGTCTCCATGTTCTTATGAAGGTTTCCATGTCACATAAAACTTACATTAAATACTTTTGTATGCTTTTCTTCTGTCAACTTGCCCTTGTCAGTTTAATTTTTGGACCCAGCCAGGGGCTCTAAGGTTAAGGGGAACTTTTTCCTCCTTTAAATTTGTGCTTTTTCTATCAATGTCAAGAATAAAATAAGAAGTGCTGAAAATTTAAAGGGCTTTAAATTATGATTTTTTATCAGACTAGAAAATATGAATCAGAACTTATTACATTAAACATTTGTATTTTATTAATTTTGGTGAAAAAGTAGAGTTTAATGAGTTGTAAAAAATACATTTGAGCAATAATACATTGATACACAAGCATATGGATAGGAATCACTCACAAATGAAAGTACGTTAACCTGACAAATATTCCAGCAAATATTTGCTCTGAAGCAGACTGTTCAGCAACGTCATTGATACAAAATGTTAAAAGTAGAGAGAAATTAAAATTTAAAAATGTATTTATTATGTAAATTCTATTGTAAAGTTAACATTATGCATATATATTTTTTAAATGGGTCAAGTACAACACCTTAATTGATCAATGGGGAAATCAGCTTATGACATTTGGATTCACCCATGACCTCATGTAAAAGGATCGTTTCCTGTGCATTTTTTTAAGGACATTGGATTGGCATCTATTATGTCCAGGGAAATGGAAAACCCTGAACTGACACTTTAAAGATAAAGAACCTTGTAGGCACCTCTAAAGTGTGTTTTCGTAAATCATGCAGATTGATGCAGTAGTACCCCAAATGTAACTTTCAGAATGAAGCATGGATAATAATTAAGTAAAATGTTACTTTGAGATTTTTATTCCCAAATGGTTCATTGCTTTCATATTCTAAATTTCAGTGCCCTTGTAGGTCCAATTAAGATGCTTAATTGAAAAATTCCAAGTAAGCAAACTGCCCTGGCACCCAGAGAGGATTATGCCTAGTAATGATATTTCTGAATTGGACAGAAAGAATACTCACAAATGTCAGCAGAGGAACATATATTTGATAATGGAACATTTATTCTCCAAGTGTAAAGAAAATCAAGCCTGAGAATCAGGGGTGCTATGGTAACGTACAATTTTCTTTTTTTCAGGTCTAATTTTAAACTATCTGTGCCTTCATTCTTTCCCTCACAATCCCTTAATTCTTAAGTAAAGGATAAAAATACAACTAGTGGTAGCAAATTTTAATTTATTAACACAATTTCCTAGTTACTATCTGTAACTTTTTTTGAAATGCAGGGTGAGGCAAGCCATTCTGTGACTGCCAGGTACTCCTTCCAAAGTAGAACTAGTAGAATAACCAAGGCTATATTTAACTAAGGGCACTAGAGAGAAAATTGTTTGCATACACTTGATTTTAATATGCACATTAGCACCCAATTATGCCTTATGTTGAAACAAAGCATTTTTGTGATGCACTTCAATTCTTTTACATGAGAGCTTTTGTTTATTGTTTTACTTGTCTTATGTTGCATGTTTTCTGTACTGTGGATGAATATCACACAAAACATGGCAGAAAGTGAATTACTAGTGTGGCACTTACATTTCTCTGATATATTGTATGGAAATAATTGTGTTGTGTCTTTAACGTTTCTCTATTATCAATTATATTTATATCTTATTTGTGAGTCATCCCAAAAATAGGAAGAAGAAAAAATAATAATAGAGTGTCATTAACCTTGATTTAAAAAGTTTAGAACTCTATCCATGATATTTAATAAGAAAAAGATGAATAGAATATAGGGTCCAAAGCTATTTCAGTAATAGTTTTTAGATATAGTTGATTGTGGTCTTTGTCAAACTATACGTTGAGAAACACAACATTCGTGTTTCCTTACAACGAAAGGAAAGCTAAAATTGAATATAGAAGTTTTCTTTGTATTTCTATCTAAAGATGATTTCATTTTAGTATTTGTTTTTTGTGAATTGCAAAGAATTGTGAATAATTATTTACCTGCTCCCACTGCCTTGCTGGCTTTGTTAATGCTCTCCCCGTCTGTGTTTGAAGGTCATCCTTTTTTTCATCCATTGGCATTCTAACCCAGTACTCAGACAAACCAACTTCTCTAATTTCCATACATTAATTTTCTCTGGGAGTGGCAACAGTAGTGCTGTCACTCTTCTCACTGACCCAGCAAATATTGGTAGTCCTTAGTCCCTATCCAGAAATAGTCTCTGCCACATAACCTGCATGTAAAATTAGTGCCCTAACTCATGGGACAAAAGACAACACTAAAAGTGTATTTATACTGTTACAGGGCTGCCTGGTGGTCAAATCTTCCTGATTATTGCAGGTTTCCGGATTCATTTGTCTTCTGATTTAACACATTTCAACATCATATATCTGGGTTAAACAAATACTGCTCAAGTTCAAGTATTCTATATTTGTCAAGAAGTTCAAATAAATTGAAATTAAATTGCTCCTTATTCTATGTACCTCTAGAGGTACAAAAGCTAGAAAAACAATTATGCTTTTGAAGCTAGTTTATACAGGTCTTTTTTGCTTAATTATATGAGGAATTGAAATGTGGTCTTTTCTTTCTAGAGGTGATATTCTGTGTCTCTTTAAAATATACAACCAAGAGAAAATTGCTAAGAATGTAGCTTTGTCACAGTTCAAACACTTCCTTCTGGACAAGCCACTTTATTTGACATAGGTCTTTATCTTCTGTATACTCTGTTTGAGAGAACTGGAACTAGATGTAGTTTTGCTTCCAACAGGTGTCATGACAGAAATTTTCAAAACTAATGTGTTCTTTGTTGTATATACAACTTTCAAAATTTGTTTCAGTCTCTGTGTCTGCCCATCTTGTTGAAAGTTGTACCCCTAAAGGAAAAACTTTCCTTCAACCTCTTGACTTCTAAATTATTGGTTAGTTAATGACTGCCGTGAGGTGTTACCAAGACTCTTGAGAACAAACTTGGTGAAATAGAATATAGAAAATTATGAAAAAAAATAGAATGCTAAGAGCATGGTGTATACCAGATAAGAATGTTTCTTCCCAAAGGGGTTGCTATAGTTTGTGGTTTAGGTGATTTTGGTCCTGGAACATATGACCAGATATAAATAGGATGCCTCTGTTTTCACTGAGAGTAAACAATGCTTATTAAACATGATCTTTCTTTTGTATGAACTTGTGTCTTTAACTTCCTTATTTCAGAGACAGCAAAATGTAACACATCTTTCCATTTTGGCATAAGTTTTAGTCCATTGAAATATTTATTTGCTATCTGATAGGAGTGGGAAGATCTTCCAGATGCTACCTTATCAAGAGGGCATCATTAAAGATAATTTTTGCCTCTTATCATTATATATTCTCAAAAGTAAGACAAAATATAAGCATCTGGGTTAAAACACTACTGCTCACATTGAAAAATTCCATATCTGGCTGGCAGTGAAATTTGAATTGAATTGTTCCTTATTCAATACCACTGTGCCACAGGGTTATTGTTTTAATGGGCACACCCATGCAAAGTATATGTGTGAATGTGTGTGTATGTGTGTTTCTGTGTCTGTGTGTTGTGTTTGATGAGGAAATGCAGTGTACAGGATACTTCAATTGATATGATACTGGAAATGTCTTAGTATTTAATTTTTTTCAGTATTTAATGGCTATTTATATCTAAGTTTTACATTGCAAAATAACTTTATGTTTGAGTATAAATTAGGTGAATAATAACAAGTAAATGTCCATTTAGAGCAAATTGTCTATAACACTTTCACTTAGATAAAGCTTTGTTTTAATTTGCTTTAAGCATCTTTTTTTAAAGACTACAGTTAATATCAACAAATAATTCCTGGAATTTAAATTGAATTAATGTACTGAATTCAACACTTTTGTATCTGGAAAAAAAAGACAGCAAAATACTAAATGGTACCCTACATAATGTACAAATCAGTTGCATGGGTATTTACTTTTTTATTTTTAGAAAGTGCTGAGTCTCTTATTCTTTGAAATTTCTTATAAAAAAGAAATGTGTATTATCTTTTATTCAAATGGTTGTAAGTAAAATAAACAGCCTGAACTTAACAACTTTAACTCCTTGTATTAACTTTGTACATACTTGAGAATTATGGGCTCAGCTATAATTCTCAAGGAAGAATAATTAAAAAAACAAGAACAACAGGTGACGATTTGGTCAGGGTACCAAAATCCTAGGTTGTTAATTTATTTATCTATCCTTTTCCATTTTACAGTTTTCCTCTTGATATTGGATACTGTGCTCATTCCCTATTGCTCATTGTAATGAATACTTAACCATATGAAATATTTGTTCATTTCAACAGAATTACCCCTGGTTTCAAAAAAGAATGCAGAAGCCATTTCAGAGCTTAATTAGGGAGATTTGGAACCTCTATGCTAGTTCAATCAATTTTATCACAGTAAAAGCATTTTAACTATTCCCTTTGTCTATACAATCATTTGCAACCCAGCAGAAAAATTCCATTCCTTCTACTGTAAGCTTAACCAAGCAGGACAGTCAGTTGGAGTGAGGTCACACTGGAAAACGTTATTAAAAGGGTTTTCTAAACCTTTTTAAAATTTAAGTTAAGTTTTAATGAGCACTGCAGAAGAGTTAGATCCCCAGGGGGCAAATCAATTTTGAGTATTACACTGTTGTCTGTTCCTTTTAGCCTCTGAAGTACTACCTTAACTGACTTCTCCATGCTTATGTTGAGCCAGATATTCAGGATGAAAGAATGCAAATATACAGCCTGTGAATTTCTGCCTCACCCAGGGGTCACCAAATCCTTCAGCCATTTTATTTTTTCAAGTGGTGAAAGGGATGAAATGGGTGGAACAAAGTAGTTGGCTATTTCAGCACTAAGAGAAGTGTGAGGTATAAGGTGGGCTGTGGAGGGCTTGGGAACCTTCGTTAGGACACGCTTAGTAACTTTACCCCCTTGGGTCTAGATCAGCTTCTGGTATACAGAAAGTTTAAAATTCAGCCTGGGACCCACTGTGGTTTAACATGACTGACTACTGAAGGATGAAGGAAAGCTGCCTAATGAAGTTCAGACCCACGTTTACTTTTACTTTTTCCCTCATATGTGTGTTGTTTTAGGGATTTTTAGATTCATAATGTTAGAGATACAGGAGTTTCCCCTACACAGTTGCACAATTGCTTCTTTTTCTTATATTACCTCAGGTAAACTGACACCATGCATCTTCCGAAAAGGACATTATGCTCCAGAGTGTACTTCTCTGGGGCTATTTACTACATTCTGCTGTCTCCTTGCAGTAAGGAAATTATATATTAAAGATTAACTGAGCATATTGTTTCCCCTTTCTAGGCTGCCGTGAAGTAAGTCTACAGACTGCTGCTCAGTATTTTTGCAGCTTACTCCTATGAAAGAAAAATTTTGAGACTAGGTGAACACATGTTCTTCATTCCATCCATGAATCAATATGTAGCCTCCTACAAATGCTAAGTAATGCACTGTATTGAGCCCTTGTTCTAGAAGATACGTTATTACTCTGTTTACCTATTATCTTTTAAAATTTTGGCCTAAAGGTCATCTTCTCAGTGAGGCCTACCTGACCATCCTATTTAAATTCACAACAGGTACCACACCCCCTCTTTATTCTCCAACCTTGCTCTATTTATTTTCTCATGGCATTTCTTACCACCTAACACAGTATATCCTTTTTCTTATTAATAAAAATTTAGTTGTAGATACATAACTAAAATATAAATCAATATAAAGTGAACTCATGTAATACTGTATTCATTTTTTTCATAACTGCATTTCACACTATGTCATATTTACACCAAACCTATGAGTAGTCTAATTCCCATTTCATTGAAGAGGAAATAGATTAAATAACTTGTTTCAGGTCATGTGGTTTGTAAGAGGTCAGGATGGCATTTAGGCCCTTTTATATCTGACTTCATTGTTCATATTCTTTATACTTTCCATGTGACTTTGACATGTCTGAGAGAAGACCTTGAATAATATATGTACAGTAGTCCCCCCTTCTCTGAGGTTTCACTTTTTGCCATTTCAGTTACCTGCAGTCAACTGTAGACTGAAAATATTAAATGGAAAATAGCAGAAATAAACAATTCATAAATTTAAAATTATGTGCTATTCCAAGTAGCATGATGAAATCTTGTGCTGTCCCATCACTTCCTGCCCAGGATCCCCAGCCATCTCCTGATATCTCACCATTGACATCATTATGGCTAGATGATTCAGGACCAGCCGAAATAGATGTAAGAAGACTAGTAGCCTAATGCTGCATCACAATGCCTACATCATTTACCTAACTTCATCTCATCACATAGGCATTTTGTCATATCATCACAAGAAGAAGGGTGAATATAGCATAATAAGATATTTTGAGAAAGAGAGATAAACCACATTTGTGTAACTTTTATTAGTTTATTTATTAGTTTATTATTCTTGTTAATCTCTTATTATGCCTAATTTATAAATTAAATTTTATCATAGATACCTATGATATACCTAGGTATAGGAAAAAACATGCTATATGTAGGGTTTGGTATTATCAGAGGCTTCAGGCATCCGCTGGGTGTCTTGGATCATATTACCTGAATATAAGTGGGGACTACTGTAATCATATTAGTGTGGTTAAATCTTGAGTTCTGAATGGATTCCTGTCGATTAGAAACTTGCTCTTTCTATCTGAATTTGCTTTGGATATTTTAGTTCCACTACAGTAGAGTAAATAATCCTCTCCAACTTTGTATAGCTCAGTTCTTCTCAAAAATGGAGTCTAATCACCGGCCAAAATTCAAAGCTGAATTTAAATCTGTTGGCTCCTTAGCATTTATTTGACTTTGACTTTTATGTAATCTTTAGAATTCTGGTGCTAAGTGACACTAAGGATGACTGGCACCTTATTCTTACATTTAGGTATTTTGTAAACAGTTTGTAGCTGCTTCATAACAAATTGCTTGCAAGTATAAGGAACATAAACAACAAAAATCATAACCAATATAATGTAGTTTTCCCTGGGTGAATTATTTTAAATGTCTTTAGTGTGAGAGTGTAATTTCTTTTAGACTTTTTGATTGGATTCATCCTCCAGTTTGGAAGCACAATAAAGAACACATGCTATTTAAAATCTCATCAACAAGGGGAAAAAGATTAAAAAGTTGGGCTTATTAACATGAATTTTTCAATGTATTATTACATCAGTTAGGACAGGTTAGATTATGCTGAGGTAACAACCTGAAGAATCTAAATGGTTTCCAAAAAACTTATTTCTACCTTGTGCAATACATCAATCACTCATCAGTTACTGTTCTGTTCTAACCTATTTACTCTAGGATACAGGCTGATGGATCAGTCTCTAGGTATGATTGTTCCAGAGAGAGGAAAGAGAGTAGACGACTCACATGCTGGTTCTCAAAACTTTTGTTTAGAAATGACACTTCATGGACCTAAATAAATCACCGTGTCCATGCCTGAGTTCAACAAGGCAAGGAAAGAAACAGGAGACACACGTCACAACCTGATGGTAGTTGGGGAGGGGTGCATAATAATTTTGAAGGGAGGTGAAGGAATAATTTTAAACATTAATAATATCTACTTAAATTATCTTTTAAAATTTGACTTACAGAGTTTTAAAAAATTGTTTCTATCTCAAAGGAATATGAGAATATTTTCCCTTGGTTTTTGCTGTATCTTAAACGTAGCTAAGAAGTCTGTGTTGTGCTACATACACACTTATATAACTTTCCAGGATTACCAGTGCTTTCCATCGATGGTCAAATCAGTCAAAAACAATATTCCCTTCTACTGGGTTGGCCAAAAAGTGCCTTCAGTTTTTAAGTAAAAATAAAAGACACATTTTTCATTTTCACCAAGAACTTTATTGAACAACATATCCACCCTTTTGTTCCACTACCTTCTGCCATTTTTCAGGCAACTTCATAATTCCATCTTCCCAAAACTTTTTATCTTTTTGAGCAAAGAACTGCCCCAGGTGCCTTTTACAGTCTTCCAGGGAATTGAAATTTTTTCCATTAAGAGAATTTTGTGAAATAAATGGAAATCCAGAGGTGTAATGTCTGGTGAATACAGCGGATGAATCAGAACTTCCCAGACAAGCTGTAACAGTTTTTGCCTGGTCATCAAAGAAACATGCGGTCTTGCGGTATCCTGATGGAAGATTATTTGTTTTCTGTTGACTAATTCAGGACACTTTTCGTCAAGTGCTGCTTTCAGTTGGTCTAACTGGGAGTAGTACTTTTGGAATTAATCATTTGGTTTTCCGAAGGAGCTCATAATAGAGGACTCCCTTCCAATCCCACGATATACACAACATCACGTTCTTTGGATGAAGACTGGCCTTTGGTGTGATTGATGGTGGTTCATTTTGCTTGCCCCACGATCTCTTCCATTCCACATTATTGTACAGTATCCACTTTTCATTGCCTGTCACAATTTGTTTTAAAAACGGAACATTTTCATTACGTTTCAGTAGAGAATCGCATGCGAAAATACGGTCAAGAAGGGTTTTTTTGCTTAACTTATGTGGAACCCAAACATCAAAGTGATGAACATAACCAAGCTGGTGCAAATGATTTTCAACGCTTGATTTGGATATTTTGAGTATGTCGGCTCTCTCCCACGTCGTATAATGTTGATTGTTCTCAATGAATGTCTTGACTTGATTGCTGTCAATTTCAACTGGTCTACCTGACCGTGGAGCATCGTTCAGCGAGAAAACTCCAGCACGAAACTTCGCAAACCACTTTTGACACGTTTGCTCAGTCACAGCACTTTCTCCATACACTGCACAAATCTTTTTTTTGCATTTCGGTTCCATTTTTTACCTTTCTTGAAATAATAAAGCATAATATGCCTAAAATGTTGCTTTTTTTTCTTCCATCTTCAGTATTAAAATGGCTACACAAAAATTCACCAATTTTGATGTCTTTTTTTAAACGCATGCTGATATGACAGCTGTCACATACAATCTAACAAAATTGTTTTTAATGAAGTTGAAGGCAACTAAGTGCTACTAGAGCCATCTTATGGAAAAAAACAAACGAACCTTTTGGCCAACCCAATACATTTTTTGGGAGTAACTGTATTTACAATGAGAAATAGTCTGTGTTCTGAAAATTCACTTATTTGAATAGCCCCACTCTAGGCCTGCTTTCCCAGTCTTCAGTTTCATCTCACATGTTTACACATACATGTTTGTTGGTATACTTCTGTCAAAACGGAGTAATCTGTGTCAACCATGCTATCCAAACTATAGTGCATTTTACATAATGAGAACACAGCTGGCACAGTGGCTTGATTCCATATACTATGAACATATGGTTTAAGGAAGCCCAGAGGAGCTCTGATCAGGAAACTTGATTCCAATTAGAAGAAATGTATTAGAGTCCATAGTCCTGTGAAGAAAAATATTGTTTTATAAATATAGGCTTCATTAAGCACCTGTCTGCACAATTTACTGAGGTTATTCAAGTTTAAAGTATGAATAGCAATGAGGGATTATGCTTCAGTTTGAGTATCAAAATTTATTTTGACTAAGGTCAGGATTATAAAGTGAAGTGAAATATAAACCTCTTTCATGCACCTCTTACTACTGACAATCTGAAGATTGACTTCAGTGTCCTTTTGGGTTTCTGAATCACTGAGAGGCTAATATTTTTCCTCTTTGTTCAAAGAGACTTTTGGGCAGCATTTGTCCTCTTGCTGGAGATATTCAAACAGTAAAGATTACATTCCTATTACAAATTATTGTGTACCCCAAGAATGGGCAAGGGGTAGGAGGGATAGGAACGTGCACAGTACCTTGTGGGCTTAAAGCCTTTCTTATCCCCAGCACAGAATCAGATGCCTCCTTGCATTACATCTTTTATTCCAGGCATTATTGGCTGCCTTAGGCTTTGGGTACTTTTTAGGCAAACTTTTCCCTCAGTGTTAGAGCCGAGTATTATAGTTCTGTTAGCTGCTTCCAAAGGCTTTCCCTTATTAGTCTTGAACTCCCAGCATCCTTAGCAGAAAGCTATTCTAAGGGGCTACTGGCCAATAACTGTGTGACCCCTTTTGAGAAGTAGCAAGCAATAATATTGGGGGGTTGATTGTTCCCCTCCCTCATCAATTGATTACTTTAGTTTTACCATCCAGAGTTCCTCATGGGCACTACATTGTTGAACATTATTCCTTCAGGCAACATCTCCTTAGGAGGCATTTTTTGATCTCTTCACCTTGCCTGGTGAAGTTAGATTTTGAAACAAATAATGAGATCCTTGTATTTCTTCCATAGCCCATTAGTTTAAGGTGATTTCTAATATTGGCTGCATTAGTGTAAATTGAATATCGGAGTCAATTACTCCCTCTGTTCAGTGGCTCCCCTTAGAGATATGAGATCTAGAAATATGTGGTCTTATGCACAGAACTTTGTGGGTGCTCAGGGAACAGCTCTGAGTTTCCTACAGCTTGTGAGAAGCCAACTATATGTTCTAGAGATTTTCCAGATATTCTCTATTTATCCCTCTAGATCCGTCATTCTCACCTAGTTCTGTGGCCTGAGAGGTTAATCATTTTCAACTGCGTGAATGGGTACCCTTGACCTCTGGCTTCTGATTTGGCCAAGTAAGTCATTGGTAGGAGACTTGAGGGTGAAAGGAGAGTGAGGCAGGGACATTTATTCCCACAGCTCCCCCTCTACTGCCTTCCTTTACAGCAGCTGCTCTTTCAGTCCTAAAGAGTGTAATGACTTTCCACATTGCCAGCCCTGGCATTGTGCATCATCTCTTCTTGGTTTACCTTAACACTATCCAGAGTCTGTAAATAGTCCCTTAGGTAAGTGCTCCTCCCTTACCCCTTTTGTTATAATATCTTTCCTTCTGTGACTTTGGCAGATACAAGGGCGTTTTGTCATCATATTATTACAGTTGTGAATAACTGTATTCCCAACCGATATATTGAACTGTATTCATAACCGATTCAACCCATATGTGCCTTTACCATGTATGATGCATTCCTAAGATGTTTTCTACACTTTGTGGATGCAACTGATGCTGTTTAATTATGTCTCATTAACTTTTATTCTACAATTGTGTCCTTAGTTTCCCGAAGTAAAACATCTCCCTTACCTTACTATGTAGTTTTCCAATTTTGATCATGTATATCCCTAGATTTGGAATCCAACAGTGTATGGACACTAATCTTCTACGATGTTGAGCAGATGTAACTCTTTGTTTCCAAGAGAGCTGGGGAAAAATGACTAGAATGTGAAAAGGGTCAGCTAGTTCTCTGATTGATTTTGTAACTGAGCGAAAATTTTAATGTCTCTAGATTTTAATTTCCACTTATGTGAAGTAAGGAAGCTGGGCTAAATGAGTGTTTCTTTCCATGAATACAGTTTTATTCCTTTATTAAGCCTCATCTATATGCCAGGCACTCAGACTGGTTTTGCTATGTTAAAAATCTAGAGCAACTTGATGGAAGAATGGTGCTAGGAAGTGTCATTTTTACTCCTAAATTACTTTCCCTGATTCCAGCATTTCCTAACTTGGGATCCATCATCTTTTGGAAAGTCCATGGATGGTCTTTAGGCAGGGTGTATATTCCCTTGATTGTATGTTAGAAGACTGGGTCCATGCACGTTTCTCTGGGGTGAGTGTCCATATCTAACACTGGATTCATAATGGAAAAATGACCTCCTTTCCAACAAAAAAATTAAGGACCACTGTCCTTTTCCTTTTCCTCACTCCTACTCCTTGAAGACATGTTAAAGACATGTGTTAAAGTTCCAGGCTGCCAAAGATATAATTAATATATGACCTACTGCCTCCATAAATGCATTTATCATGTACCATGAGCCATCTTCTTTTCACAGGGTTTCACATTTCTTTAAAATATTCTGATGGATTTTCAGATCAACCTTTGACTTGTAGAAATGAGAAAGAGGCTTTTTGTCTATGTGACTTTCTTTTTAACTCTAAACAGCCGGCATATTTAAGGACTCCTTTAGGATAAAGAGAAGAAGCAGATTTCTCTCACAGAGAAAATCAGATTAGGAGTCTTTATTTTAAAATTAAGTATCTAAGTTCTGTCTTTCAGGTGTTTTTCCTTCCCTGAAGCACTAACTTGCCTAATGGAATTCTCATTGAAGTTTCTGTCTCTATCACACTGCTTTATCAAGCCTTTAGTTTTCTTTCATTGATTTTTTTCTCCTGTTTCTCCGTATAAAAGGTGTCAGGTCACATCTATAGGATAGTAAGTGGGGTAACACATCAGTATTTTCATACAGGATCAAATTCGAGAGGAGACAGAAAATAACTTTGCCTATGGGTGATGTTTGTATTTCCAAAATATCTTCCTCTCTCCTATATATTTCAATCTGGTTTCCATCCTCAGTATTTACCCAAAACACTTCAGTTAATTTAACCAATTATTGTGTATCTGTCTCTCTACCTGCCTATCTGTCTGTCTACTTATCTATCTGTCTAATCTATTTTTCTATCATCTATCTGTCTATCTCTATTTATTAACACTTATAAAGAATTTTGAGACAATGTTCCAAGTACTTACGAGAATTAACTCATACTTTTTAAGAGTTACCTTATTTTATCCTCAAAACCTGTGATTCTCAAACTTTGTGTCTCAAAATCACTTTTTACTCTTAAAATTATTAAAGATCTCAGAGTATTGCTTATGTAGGCTTAATATGTTGACATTTTTCATATTCTAAAATAAAGTTGAGACAACTTGAAATATTTATTTAGTAATTAGTTTAACAACAATAATAAAACCATTGTAAAGTAACATAACTAACTTTTTATGAAAATAAAAATATTTTCCAGCACAAAAGCAATGTAGTGAAAAAAGTGGCATTCTTTTATATTTTTCAAATCTTTCTAATAACTGATTTAATAAAAGGCAGCTAGACTCTCATATCTTCTTTTGCATTCAATCTGTTGTGATATGATGTTTTATAGGAATCATATGAAGAAATTCCAGCCTCACTGAGATATCTAGTTGGAAAAGGGAGGACTATTTTAATAACCTAAAGGTTATTTCAGTTTTGGATTCAAAATCATGTCAATAAATTTTTCATAGTCTGCTACATTTGAACACTGGAGTATTTTGAACATCGAATGGTTATTTTTACCTATGTAGAATTTTGGAATATTATGCATTAGGCATTTGGAAAATGTTGGTTCACTGAGATACATAGGTCTTGGCAATATTTACACATTTCATTATATAATATGAAAGATAAAAATGTATTGAAATTAATATTTTTACTGGTTCATCAATAACATTCTTATAGGAAATTGACTTTTTTTCTTTTACTTGCAAGTGAACTGTCGAGAAGAATACAATGGTAATAATACATTTTAGTGCTACCTCCTTGGCTTTTGCAAGTCAACTGAGTCAAAAAGGCAAATAATGTCTTAACTTTATTATGAAAGTAGTTTTGATCTCACAAATCTCCTCAAAGTGTCTCTGGAAACCCCACGTGTCCACAGAGCACACTTTGATAAGCACTGTTCAAAAGAGCCTGTATTACAAATGAGAAAACTGAGGCAAAGAGTTTAGGTGGCTTCCTCTAGTATACCTAGCTAGTAAATGAAGGAGGTGGGATTCTAACTGGGGTAATCTGCTACCAAATCCATGCCCTTAAACTCCATTTTGATAAATCAAATAACATTTTTTCAGTTCCCACCTTATTTTATCAGTGTGATTTGTCATCACTGTTGTTTCCTCTCTCAACTGCTTTCTTACCTCTGCTTCCATAGCATCATCCTCTCCTAGTTTTCCTATACCACTTAGGCAGCTCTTTTTCAGCCTTCTTTGCAGTTTCATTCTCCTGTAACCATCCATCCTCAAGCTGAAGTACCTTAAGGTTTTGTCTTTCCTCTCCTATCTTCCTCAGTTTAAACTCCCTCTAGGCAATATCCATGTGCATGCCTTCATTACCATTGATATGCAAATGACTCAGAGATTTATATCTCCAACTCTGATTTCTCATCTGTGAAACACTTTTATTTTTAACTCATTTTACATGATTTCTTCCTTCAAACATATTCTGAACTCTATAGGACCATAAGTAGAACTAGGTACCCTCTTCCCACCCATGACTTCAGCCTAAAGCTGCTTCTTTTCTATATCCTATTTAATGAATGTTATTACCATCTATCCATATCTTATGTGGTGACTGCAGTAGTCCCCTTCTTACCCATTCTGCACAGTGGGGGCAAAGTATCATGCAAGCACAGATCAGTTTCGTTTCTGCTAAAAAATTTCAGGGCCTCTTCATTACCTTTATGATAAAGCCTAATACTTTAGGATCCCCTATGAATAGGATGACTATAAGTCTCCAGTCACTCGGTAACTGGTAACCCAACTATTCCTAATGTTATTAGTAGAAACCCATTTCACCCTGAAAAGTGCCTTGGTTTGCATGATGAATCTACATGGCCACCCTGTCTGTGGATGTCCTGCATGATTGGATCTCTGGTCTCATCATGTACAAAGCTCTTTCTTACTCTGGACTTCAACATAAATGGCTTTCTTCAAGTCCATGAACTACAAGCATTTTAATCCACTTATCTCCTATTATTTCTTCAGATTTCATCTCAGTCTTCACATTTTAGGGTAGGCTTTCAGATTCTACCTGATTCAGTCCCATAGCACCATAAACATTGTCTTTTGTAGCTCTTGTTTCACTTGTAGTGAATAGTTTTGTGATAAATTTCCATATCCCGTTTTAGACTGTAAGCTCTGTGGCGGCAACCAGCATGGCCTTCTAGTTCATTGTTGTGTCCTCAGTATTTTTCAGTATTTGGACAAAGTGAGCATCCAATATAATTTTTTGAAGAAACAAACAATACCTGAGATACTAATTCATATTTTTAACATCTGTGAAAAAAATTAAAATTTAACTATTTTTGAACACTCTTTAAAATGCAAATATGAATAGCTTTAAACATTGTTAAGATCGCCTTTTTCTGAGTTAGTTTATCAGAGAACTTTTCCTTTTTTATAGGAAGAGCTGAGGAAATGAAACTTGAATGGGAGCAAAGAAACGATCACTCAAGAACAGGGGAGTGGCAGGAGTTAAGAGTGTGCATACGAATGTGTGTGTGTTTGTGTGTGTGTGTAGTTTGTCGGTGGGAGGAGAGCTGTTGGGAGCTGTTAGGAGGAGATTATTTTTCTCTCTTTAACTGCTGCTTTGCAACCCTGTGGGGCAAAGCCTCAAGTGAGATGTAGATACCGTGCAATTTTACAGTTTAACCACTGGAGTAAAATATTTTGATATAGGCAAGCCGATGGACCTTTCTGTGTTTTTTAAAATTTTTCCATGGTGAGATGGTTCATTCTTGGCTCACTGGTCCCTCCAGCACCATGGCATTTGTTGCAGTTCACTGAAGGAGAGGCAGGGGAAAATGGTGCAGTTGCATGCCAAGAGGGTAATCAGAGAGTTCACTGTAGCTTTGTTTAATGAGCACATGAAGGATACAGCCTCTTCCCCCAAGTTATCAGAATTTTCCAGAAGCTGAACATTGATATAATACCCTGAGTCACAGGTAATCTGATAATGACCTCTGTTATAAATGCTTTGAAGAAATCTTCTTTAAAGGGGTCACTCTGGGATCATGCTCAATTTGATAAATGTTCTCACGTATTTTAGCCCATTGTTTGCTAGTGGATTGAAAAATGTAAACTCTGATTCTAATGGCAGGGACTTTATTTTTAGCTAAAATTATGAAAACACCAAATGACCTTTGATCTACTAGAGAGTAGGAGACACTTCACATTGCTGACCTGCAAAGTGGCACATGACTCTTACATGAGTCAAAGCTCCTCCTAAGCCTCTCTCCTTCCACCTTGAAGGCAAATGATCTAATAACTACATGTCAAAACATCTGAGAATATATTGAAGGTCTACGCTACTTAGTTCATTTAGCCCCAAGGTGTGGTATGTAATCTAGCCCCTTGAAAGGTACCAAACACATTTGAAATACTATTTTGTGTTATGCATTTTCTGTGACTTAATGGTAGTTTTTGTTTAGCAGTTTGTAGAAATCTTCCCAATGACTAGTATTCAGTCATCAAGACAATTACTAAGAGTGTAAGACTTTTTTATAAAAGAAATAACAAACCTGTTCTTATGAGTCATCAAAATTTTCTTTCCTCATAATTTTCTATAACTTTCCATTTTGTGATTATTCCCTTGTAACTTTACAGTTTTAATGCAGTCATTGGTACCAATATATAGAGAAAGAAAACTTTTACCTCTGTAGTCTCTGTTATTAAATGTGTAGCAATGATGATTTTTTTCTTTAAATCTAGAAAACTAGTCAAATAAATCAATTTTAATTAATGCAGATCTCACCATAAATTCATTATGAACTTACTGTGTGATGTAAGTAAAATGTTAAATTTTGCCTTACTTTATATTTTTGTTTTATAAACAAAGTTTTCAAGAATAAATCTATCTTCTAGAATTAAGGACTAGAAATAAATAAGAATATATATGTAAAAACTCAAAAACTTGATAGTTTTGAAACTTTTTGCTCAAATTTTATAAATGTTATATTTTTCACTTAGAATATAAATTAAATGCCACCTATGAACATTTTTGAAGTAGATGATTCATTTTGATGTTTGAATTGTATTGTTAACACATTGGCCTATAAATTTTAGAATAACTGTTCTATTACTATTTCTCTGACTGATAAATTGTTTATTAAACACTAGTAATGTTGAGAGTCCTAATTAAAAACTATACATCTTTACCAGCCAAGTTAATTAAATACACATTTTGACCTTATTATAGAATGTGACACACTGAATTATCACTATTTCTTTAAGTGTCTCCTCTTATCAAGTATAAAAACAACTATTGGAATAACATTGTGATTTATTTAAATTTATGTCTACCAAACAAGCATAATTTCTGGTCCATGGCCAGAACTCAGTAATGGCTTGTTGCATGGGTAAAATAATCTATAAAATGTACATAATCATAAGGGGGTAAACTTACAAAAGAGGGAATTGACCACTCAAGACCCAAATTCAGACAGGTAACCCCAAAACAAATACATTAGCAAAGAGAGTTCCTGACATGCTGTGGAATTAGTAGAATTGGTATTTCACTTCTTGCTTTCTGGTATGTGTGTACATGGGTTTGTGGGAGAAGAGGGTACTGTCAGCCTGACAGGGCAGGAACAGTGGAGGGTGAACATACCATAAAGGTTTAAGAAATTCAAGATGGACTTAATGGAGAAACATCATCCTAAAGATTTGTTAATTCATTCAAGAAATATTTACTGAGTGCTTCCTATATGCACTATTTTAAATTGCAAAAATGTAGCAGTGGACAAAACAGAGCCCTACTCAGAGTCTACATTTTAGTTTATAAACAAATATTTTGAGGATAAAGAGGGTTCATTTGTTAGAGAGACAATAGAAAGATGATCTTCCCATTGTAAGTACAATATTTTAAATCATCTCTGAAACAGAGATCCCCAGAGAAGAGATTCAAAGATTTCCACCCAATTCTTTCAATACTTAGTAGATCTACCTGGAAAGAAATTATTTCCATTGGTTTACTTAACCCTCACACGCTGCATTTTAAGCTAGTTTCCTCAGAGTCTGTATCCATAATGGGAATGAAGGTAAAGAAAGGATAAACACTAGGATGAAATAAAGGTCAGGAGAGGAGTTTTTTAGCAGGAGAGAAGAAAAGGAGAAAAAGGAATAAGAAACTATATTTAGATTTATGTCTAGAGCAAGGGAAATGAGAAAAGATGTTTGTGAAAAAATCATCCCTACTTGGCTAAGATCCCATGTGATTATATTTAGACCTAGATATTTTTGATAATTTTCACGGTCTCTCATATCTCTTTATTTTACTCAATGTGGTAAACAGACATTATTTAATACATTTTTGTTATTTACTTCTCTTTAAACTTCAACATATTATAATTTTCTTTACCATTTAAGGTTAGATTTCCTTGACTATCTTTTGTAATTTTTACCTATTTTTCTTCTGATGTGTAATTCCCCAAATATACCATGGTCATCTGTTTTGCAGGAAATTGTATTTCTTTCTATCTATTATTTTGTGCTTATTAGAAATAATCTTTCTTTTTTTTAAAACATCTTTACTGGAGTATAATTGCTTTACAATGTTGTGTTAGTTTCTGCTGTATAACAAAGTGAATCAGCTATATGTATACATATATCCCCATATCCCCTCCCTCTTGCGTCTCCCTCCCACCTTCCCTCTCCCACCCCTCTAGGTTATCACAAAGCACCAAGCTGATCACCCCCGTGCGATGCAGCTGCTTCCCACTAGCTATCTGTTTTACATTTGGTAGTGTATATATGTCCATGCTACTCTCTCACTTTGTCCCAGCTTACCCTTCCCCCTCCCCATGTCCTCAAGTCCATTCTCTATGTCTTTATTTCTGTCCTGCCCTTAGGTTCATCAGAACCATTTTTTTAAAAATTCCATATATATGTGTTAGCATACAGTATTTGTTTTTCTCTTTCTGACTTACTTCACTCTGTATGACAGACTCTAGGTCCATCCACCTCACTACAAATAACTCAAAGAAATAATCTTTCTTTTTTAGACATTAGAAGTTGCACATTTGTATATTAGAGGAGTCCTGGGATTTCACTGGAGGGGTTCTTGAAGTTATCTTTTAATGAAACTCTATCTTGACATATAATTTGAAGAAAAGACACTTGCCCATATCAAAACTTGGGCACTAATGGAGAATGTAAGAGGGGTTCATCTTCCCCAGGTGATGCCACCAGTATACAATATATCTGTCAGTAATGTAGCTATGGTGATCACTTTAGTTTCCATATCATTCAACATCATTCAAAAAATATCATTTTCCTGTGCTACTTATAATTTTATTTATTTGATTTTCTAATTTTTTTCTTTTGTTTTAAATGCATTTTAATAAGCTACAACATTCTAAGACAGAGTATCATTCTAAGGCATTGTAAACATATGTAAAATAATCACTATGACCTATGACCGTGTACTCTGGGTTCAATTAAAATTTCTTGCTACTGCCTACAAACCCAGTCTTCTGTCTGCATAGTCTGGTTTTATGAGGACAAAAACATTTTTTGTAGGTGAAATTATCAATTCACTGAAAATGGTGTAATTTAATAGTCTCCAGACTGTGCAAATTTAGGGACTTAAGTATTCTTAAACTCAAGTGAAGTTTATTAAACCTAAGGATTTAGTAGTTAATACAAGTTACACATTTGCACAGTCATTCATAATGTTTATAAAGGTGTATACTTTGCATAACATTTGCATTGCTATACTTGTCAATCACCTTTAGCTGTTCTTAGTTTGATGAGGCTAGACAGGTGGTTGGGGTATATATCGAAGCATGAGGCTATAGGGAAAGCAGTTAAATGTATTCCGTCACATAAATGTGTAGAAAGATAAAGAAGAATGCAGAGAGAGGGAGGCAAGTGTGGGTTCCTTCGTGACCATAAATTTATTGGACATCATTCTTTCACTTTAAAACTATTCAGGACCATTAGTCTGATTCTTCATTTTCTCCATAGGCTTGCACATTTTCACTAGAGTATTTTCACTAACTGTGGTCCTACTTCACCCTTTTAAAAAATTACCTTCTTATGTGATTGCTCTCTTCCTTTTCTAATGATAGCACACAAGAAAATAGTTTAAACTGTAACCTCTAAAGCCATTTAATCAAATCTTACCTATAAAATGGAGTGTGTATCCTCACCACAGTACATTCACATTGGCATTGGAAAAGTAAAATCTTAATTTTTAGACTTATGGAGTTGAAAGGCTACCACCACAAAATGTGCATGATGACATTTACACAGCCTCAATGACATGACACTTTAGAATGAGAGCTCCAAGTCTCCTGACTGTGGCCCACCTGCAAGTCATTATAGACCATAATATGTTTCTCAAGTCCTGACCATATTATTTATAGAGCTTGACCAGCCTTTCAGAGAATAATAACAGCATTTCATCCTTCTGCTGTGCCCTACATCTCAATATTCCTTATTAACATGAATAAATTCTTATATCACTTCTGTGTGGTATTGGATAAATATTATGACATCAAGTTTTACAGATGGGGAAGTAGAAAATGAAGCACAGATGTTAAATAATTTTCTCCAATCCCAAGTCAATATGTAGCACTTTTCTACAGACCATATAAATAATACCAAGGATCAAAACTGATGTGTAGGGAAGTAGAAATGGGTGGAAGGAATCGGGGCTCATTTAAGCCAATTGAATATGGAAAAGTCACTGTGGGAGTAGTTAAGCTAAGAAAGTGATTGAAAAAAGAAAGTGGGATTAAGTCACTATGATTTATTTATAGCTTCTCTCCCAGTAACTTCCCAAGAGGACTTGCAATTGGAGAATTAGGATGTCTCTTCTCTCCTAAGGTATTTTTGCAAGAAAAAGAATGAGAGCAGACACTAGGAAGAAAATTGCATTAGATTCCTAATGAGGGATTATTGTTCAGTTGGTCTGGTTGTACTCTGATAATGAAATTGTAGATGGACTAAGGAAAGAGTTGGCTGAGAATTCATATTTATGATATCTTTAGCATTAGAACTCTCATCTTTATTTTTTTTTCTCCTCTTCATCTTTATCCACATCTGCTTATGGTTGCTCTCTCCCTGCACAAAATATATATTATATATATAATATATATTATGTATATAATGTACTTATACATATATACAATATATACTGAAAATATATTGGATGTATTCTCTCTCTCTAATATATATATATATATATATATATATATATATATTAGAGAGAGAGACACCATTATTACTATCTTAATTTTTTTATTTTCTCAGGATCTCATTAAATCGAGGTTTATTCCACATGCAGATTCCAAATGATTAAATAATCATTTGGTTAATTATATCTTTAATATCTGTCTCCCACAGTAGACTCCATGAGAACAGCAACCATCTGTCAAGTTTCTACCTCTACTTCTATCTCTGGTACATACCACAGGGTCTGGCATATACTAGGTGCCTAGCAAAAATTTCATGAAAGAGTGATGGGATGAATGAAGAAGGATGCAGTGAAATGCTGCATTTGAGTGGATCTTAATCAGAGCCTAGGGAAACCCTGTAGACTGGAGCAATGACTGGTTCAGAGAGAAAACTGTGTTCCCCTGCAATTTCAAAAGCTTACTAAGTCTCTCAGAAGGATAGAGTGTAATGTGCCAGTGGACTGTATAAGACACTTGTGGAAAGTAACTTTAGAATAAGAGAGTAAAAAGGCTTAGCTTTTTTACCTGTGGAGAACCTAGGCTTCAAGTGAGTAGTATAAATAATCTGAGGGAACCACTTGAGAGCACGCTCTAAAATTAAGTTAAAGGAGTTTGTCATCATCCTGAGAACAAATTAAACAGGAGATTTCAGTTACTCATTTTTCTAGTAAACAAAGGATTAAGTGGGAATAGTTACTGCACACCAAAGAATAAAGATGCACTGAATTATGAAGACCACATTTGGTTCTATTAAAATGCTACAAATAGTTTCTTGATTACTCTAAAATATCAAGGATATTTTCTTGGTTACTTTGTTTTAGGTTGTGGAGATTCACTGGCAGTCAGGATCCCTAACCTCATGGAGGCTACATTCAATCACATAGAACCAGACATTACAAACATAAATATATAATATCAATACAGTCATTTTATATCATAATAAGCATTACAAAGAAAATAACAGTGTATTAGGGATTAGGGAGTAACTAGGGTAAAGGTGGAGGTAGATGGCTTTTTTTAATCTGGTTGCCTGAGACAGTTTCTCAAAGGACATCGAATTTGAATTGAATCTAAAGGAATAAAAAAAAAGAATTACACATGTTAAGAATTGGAGGAAGAACACCCTAGGGTGGAGGGTGGGGTGGTGGGTGAGGGTCAGCCCCAATGCAAAGGCCCTGAAGTGGGAAAGAGGCTGGTGTAGTACGTTTGAGGAAGAGAAAGGGGGTCAATGTCATTGTGAGTATAGCTGTAGAGAATGAACTGCTGTAAAAGGAGTCTGGATACACAGGCAGGAACCTTACTTAGGCCTTGCTACTCAAAGCATGGCCCATGGAAGAACGGTGAATTTACACGCTCTAATTTACTTTCATAAAGTTTAGCTCTGGATCTTTTTTTTTTTTTTTTTTTTTTCTTTTTGTGGTATGCGGGCCTCCCTCTGTTGCGGCCTCTCCCGTTGCGGAGCATAGGCTCCGGACGCGCAGGCTCAGCGGCCATGGCTCACGGGCCCAGCCGCTCTGCGGCACGTGGGATCCTCCCAGACCGGGGCGCGAACCCGGTTCCCCTGCATCGGCAGGCGGACGCGCAACCACTGCGCCACCAGGGAAGCCCCTAGCTCTGGATCTTATGGGAAGAATGGAATGTATGAAGACTATAGTGGAGGGTATGAGTTTCTTGCAGAAGTCTGGGTGACATTATGGTGACCAGAAGTAGGAAGATGGCATTAAAGGTGGAGATGTAAAGAAGTGAATATCAGTAGAACTGTGGAAGTACTGGTGGGCTGATTGGCTAAGAAAAATGTTTAAAGTTGCAGATGTCCCATAGACACTTGCCCTAAGCAATGGATAGATGGTAGTATCATCTACTAAGATGGGAAAAGACTAGAATAGAAACAGATTAGGGAGTTATAACCACAAGTTTGAAATTGAACATCCAAAAAATATCAAGTTGGTCTTTTATTAAGTCAGGATTTCCTAATAGATAACTGTGCTAGAGATATATCTTATTTAAAGGCACTGGACTATGTGAGACTATCTAGGGGTGAAGAGAGAGGAATATGCAGGACTTAGGCCCTGAAATACACTAGCATTTAAAGATTCTATAAACCTTTGTTACTCAAACTACGCTCCATGGACCTACAGCATCAGTATCATTTGGAATCTTACTAGAATTGCAGAATTGCCAGACTTATTGATTTATAATCTGAATTTGTACAAGAAGTTCTACTGTACAAGGTTGTATTATAATAAAGAAGACAGAAATGGTGTAATGATTGAAACAGAGGACTTAACTTGTAACATGTGGTATCAGAAATATCAAAAGAGGGAAGTGTTTTAGGCATGAAGGAGTGGTCAAACCTATGGAATGCCCTGATAGGTCAGATAAAGTAAGGACAGAGAATTGTTCTTTAATTTCATCTCAACTTACTTTCTTGCACAATCTGTTCTACATTTATCCACATTATTATTAATAATCCTCATCAGCATAAAACATACTCTGTTGACTCCCATTAACTCCTTTTTTAATCTTATACCCACATCTCATTCTAACTCATTATTTTCCTTTTTTTTTCCAGAAAAACTTATCAAAAGAACTGATGAAATTATTATCTTTGTGTCTTTATTTCTTATTTCCTCTTCAATCAATTACAATCTGGTTTCTGTCCTTATTGAACCAATTATGGAGGGTAGAGTTATTTTACAGCTGGACTGGGAAAGTTCAATGCTTTTCTCTAGGAATTCCTAGATATTTTAGTTAAGTATGAAAAATATTTTATTTTAAAATTCTTTACTTAAATAGGTACCACTAAATAGGCCAATTTTATGTTCATTATGGGTATAATTTACATTTCCACAGACCAGTCATATCTGGGATTAAATGGAGCATCTATATACAGAAGTAGCATAAAAATGAATTGAAATAATCACCTCCATGGTAAAATGGATAAAATTAGTACTGTACCAAGGGATCTGTCAAGATAAATAGAAAGAGGAAGTTGAAGATATTGACAGCTATATCTATCTGGGTCATGTGTTAATGGGGAATTTAGCAGAAGAAGAAAACTAGAGTGTGTAAAGAATAGTCTTCATCACTAGATGAAAAGCTGCCCCCCAAAAAAATAAGAAAGAAAAAATTCAAAAAGCTATTCTACCAGAATTCTACCATTCTGTCTCCAGCTGTACAAGTGCCACATGGCTGAAAGATGCCATTAAATGCTCATTGAGAACTCTAGCGAAAGGATGTAATCTTTAAGTAACTCAAGGTGCAATGGAACAGCAAATGCACTCAGCTTTACTGACCTATTAAACATGGGTTGAGTTACAATCATAATGTGGCATTTATGGTTACAGTATAGGCGATGAATAATTCAATTAAATTTAATTCTTTCCCACAAGTTATAGAAATAGGCACTGTTCTGGGTACCAAGATTTGTAAATCTGTGGTATCGAGTTTAATGGCAAAGAAAAGATGTGTTTATCAAAACATTACTAGAGACAGCAGCAAATGCAAATTCCCAAAGGGAAGTGCAGATAAAGTATTGTGTGTGTTGGGTAGTGAGGTGGTGAGGGAAAGGAATAATCATATTGAGTTGTGGGGATGAGAAGAAATTTCATGAGTAAGAAATCTGCATCTATTGTGCACCTTCCAACACCAGTCACAGGACCTGCTACATAGGCATACACAAAATAGAGGTTGAGTGCTTAACTGAATGTGGTAGAAGTTTAGGAAAATTTAAGAAAGTGTCCAAATTTATAAATGGAGAGGAGGAACATGAATCAGGGCACCAAAGTAGGGAATCATATGTGTTACTCTGGAGAATAGCAAATGATCCATTTTAACAGGAACCTATAGTGTGAAGGCACAGGGATGTCGAGCGTATGGTTCTGAACTTTGTGATGTCCTGACAAGCTCTTCCAGAGGAGCCATGTGCCCTGATGTGTACAGTGTGCTCACCCAAAGAATGGGACGCTTTTCTTTTCTCAAAGGCAGTCATGAGCTCTAGCTCAAACTTGTACCTTCAGGCTTCTACCTTCCCGGAGATGGAGTCTTTTTCTAATTTGCATAAATGTGCCCTATAGGCTAGGGTAGTATCTGGAAAGATAAGGCCACACACAGCAGAGGGTCCTGAATATTTCTAGAAGGGATCTGTTCTTAATTCAGGAGGCAGTGTGCAACTAATCAAAGAGCATTTTTCAGCAGAGAAGGGGCCATGTTTGGAGCTGTAAAATCAGACCTCAGAGCAATTGGAATGGGAAAAGATGGGACTGGTAAAACCAGTTAAACCAGTTAGAGGAGCAGATCACAGAGCTTTGCTTAATATAAGAAGACAGTGTATTTCATGAATTAGATAACATAGATTGTGGTAACCATGTAATGAATCAGTTTGGTGAAGTATGGAAGTACATCTGCATTAGTAGACATATGAAATCAATGTCTATGACTAATAGAAAAAATGACTTCTACATGTATACGTGTGACATGAGCAAGACAAAAATTGTGTAAACAAATATATTTATAGGACATTTTCTATGCCAGGCACTGACCAGCCTGGATATTAGGGGTACAAAGGTGAATGAAGCATAGTTCTTGCTATGGCAAATGACAGCAATTAGTACATTAATACATATCTTCTCTTTAGGTTTCTGGAATCTAATTATTTTAAGCTAAATGTTTCCATATTGATGGCAAGGTAAGAATGTCTTTTATCATACATAGTTGTTCCTAATTTTCATTGTGATTTTACTCTTTCATTTTTACATGAGAAAATCAACTCAATTCAAAACTGTATGATGAGAGTTTTCATCAGACTTAATCTAAGTAAGTAAATATTAACCTTTAAATCTTAATGTATAAACATAAGAAAAATATTAATATGTTATTCCTGATTCATAGGCTGGAATGCCTTTAGCCTACCACATTATTAATGGAAACACAAAATTAAAGGAGATATATATACTAAGATATATAAGTCACTACATTTTATGTTGTTAGTCAGGATGAGAATAGATTGGTCATAATTCAAATTTGTGGGGAGGGAGGGATTGTTAGATAGTTTCCATTTGCTCCTCCCAGTTTGCTCTCTACTCCTTCTCATTCTGCTTTCAAAGCCAGTGTCTCATCCATGTAGATCACAACAGTGGGCTTTCCGTATTCCTATAGGGTTCAGCCTATGGGAAGGGTATTTCTTCTCCTGACTTCCTCTTTGCAGGACTACCTTGGGTTGCCTATATCCCTCACAAGTTCACCTCAGAAGTTCACAAGTGACCTTCTCTGCTGACCTTCACCTTATGTATTCTGGTAACCATTTCCCTGTCTTGTTCCTTTGGGCCCACTATGGCTTATAACAACTCTGCTTTTACTAGCCTGTCTTTATGCCACAGTCACTTGAGGTGTTCTAAAACTTTGTAAATAATCTCTTTATTAAACTCTCTTCAAATTATCCTGATGTGAGAATGACATTTGTTTCCTTTTGGGGACAGTAATTTAGAGAACGACAATAGGGCTGGAGTTTGTAACAATATGTGCAGTATTAAGTGGAGGGTACATCCAGATATTTCCTGGAGGGCAATATTCAGATATTAAAGTTAAGAACACTCGGCTAGGCAGAGGAACAGTTCCTTAGAGAACAGAATTTAGAGAGATTAGAGAAAATAAGCAGATCTAAAAGTTCTAGGAAACTATCAGAAAATAAGAATTAAAATATCAGGACAAAACATGAAGTAAAACAGACATGGCATCAATGAAAAGGAGGAACATGACAGTAAAGGCAATAACTTTATTCCTCATCTACCCAAATAACTGCAGGGACGGGGACAACATTTATGTATTCATAACTATTTGAGCTGCTGACTGGAAGCACATAGCTAAGCTAAGCTAATGGGCGTATTGAGGATACAGCAACAATTTTATTGGCAGATCAAAACAATGATTTTCTCTGTCCCTTAAATGTAATGAGTTTTAGAGGTATATATGCTGATCTTCCCCCAAATATCTTCCAGTTCTTCTACCAAATCTGAATCCCCGCTTTTTGTAATGATCTGAGGACAAGATAGGTAAGTCATAGCAAATGAGATTCAGGAGAATTATTCAGGTGACATGGTAAAAAGAATGATAATCCCCAAAAATGTCCACACCATAATCCCCAGAACCTGTGAATATGCTACCTTACATGGCAAAGGGACTTTGTAGCTGTGATTTAAACTTAGAATCTTGAGATCAGGAGATTACCTGGATTATCTGGTGGGCTCAATGTATTCACCTGGTCTCTAAGAGTAGAGAATCTTTCCTGGCTATGGTCTGAGGAAGGGATGAGACACAAAAAAGAAAGGGTCAGAGAGATGTGAGGTTTCTGGCTTTGATGAGGGAGAAGGAAGACCACCAGCCAGGGAATGTGGGGTGCATCTAGAAGTTAGAAAAGGCAAGGAAACAGATTCTTCCCTAGAGTCAGCAGAAGAAAATACAGTCCTGCCGAAACCTCGACTTTAGCCTGATAAAGACCCATATTGGACTTATGGAAACATAGATGATAAATTTGTGTTGTTTTAAGTTTAAAAGTTTGTGAAAATTTGTTAAAATAGCCATAGAAAACTTATACCAAGATGTATTTACAGATCATGAAACTTGAAAATTTTGGATAAAGAAATAAAATACAACAGGAAAATCCCCGCTCAACCACTGCGCCACCAGGGAAGCCCAAGAAGGTCTTTAAACTTAAAGGAAGGAAAGGATAAGATGTTAGTAAAATAAATCCATGTATGTGATTCATTTTAACAGGTCATAACTCAAGTTAAAAAGAAGTTATAGGACTTCCCTGGTGGTGCAGTGGTTAAGAATCCATCTGCCAATGCAGGGGACACAGGTTCGAGCCCTGGTCCGGAAAGATCCCACATGCCGCGGAGCAACTAAGCCCGTGCGCCACAACTACTGAAGTCTGCGCACCTAGAGCCTGAGCTCTGCAACAAGGGAAGCCACCTCAATGAGAAGCACGTGCACCACAAAGAAGAGTAGCCCCCACTTGCCACAACTAGAGAAAGCCCATGCGCAGTAACAAAGACCCAACAGAGCCAAAAATAAATAAATAAATTTATTATGAATAAATAAATAAAAGTCCTACCAGAAAAGAAATAATTTTGAAACTTATTCTAAAGGTATTCAAGGGCTTCCCTGGTGGCGCAGTGGTTGAGAGTCCGCCTGCCGATGTTCTCCGGACGCGGGTTCGTGCCCCGGTCCGGGAGGATCCCACATGCCACGGGGCGGCTGGGCCCGTGAGCCATGGCCGTTGAGCCTGCGCGTCCGGAGCCTGTGCTCCGCAACGGGAGAGGCCACAACAGTCAGAGGCCCGCGTACTGCACGCGTCCGGAGCCTGTGCTCCGCAATGGGAGAGGCCACAACAGTCAGCGGCCCGCGTACTGAAAAAAAAAAAAAAAAAAAAAAAAAGTGATAAAGGCATTCAATATTTTTAAAAATTGATGCTTTAGATTTTATGATGAGCATGCATAAAAAAACAGAAGTCAGCTGGATAATTCAATGAATGTAGATTTTTTTCCCACACTGTCATGTTTCAGTACAATTCACAGCTGTATAAATAATGCCATTCATAAACAGAACTCGGGCAAATTCAATTCTGTTTCTATTAATGCGGAATGTGCTAAAATTTTCCACTTTTGTTTGCTTAAAGAGCATGTATGTCTTGGCACACAAAAGCTCTCTTGTGTTCATCTAATTGTAAAAAAAGTTTAAAACCCACCTCAAAATCCTAAGGGCACCAAGCAGTCATCCTTCCAAAGAGGTCTATATTCTCAGACATTGCGTGTATTACTGATTGTGGAACAAAATCCACTGCATAATTTCCGTGGTTGTCTAAAACTGACAAAACAGCTGGGAGATAAAAACTTACTGGTTGCTATTTCCCCGGATTTTCTTTCATCTCCCTCTGAGGAATGTGTTTTCAGAGCATACACAACACAATCCAAAAAGAGAGGCTTTTTCTGAATGAAACATGTTCTGTCTTAAGTGAGTTCTAAAGTGGTCTACATGTGAAGCTTTGGAATTTGATGATACCTACTCCATGGAGCCCTGATGGTAAGTCACGTAATACATCGATAAGTTTATGCGTTTCTCGGTTAGTAATTCCAGATGGTGTGTCTGTGCTCCGGCTGTGCACTCTGTGTAAATCATCTCACTCACAATCAACAGATATCCAGAAGCACTTTAATTGGAAACATTTATTTTTACCAGTTATTTATAACTTTCAATAGAGTCTCATTCAAGAACATGGAGCCCCTTGTTTTTCATAAAGCTGAGCTCTTTTTCTGGAGAGCAGGTTTTGGCAGGGTATGTGCTGTCTGAAACAAAGTTTTTCTTGAGGTTTTTATATGTTCTATATATTTTTGGTTTAGTCTTAAGAAATGCTGCTATTGAATCTTCTGCCTCAATACCACCTTCTTGCCAACTCTTATTTTGGACTAGAAAGTACTTCAAAAGAAAAGCATGTTTGCCACAGTTGAAAAATGATTGCTGTTAATGCCAGGGTCTTGGTATCAGCTCTTCAAACCACTATCATTAATCTTAATTAGAAAACTAATGCAAAGGTTTTTACCATTTGCAATTAATATGGGACCTAATTTGGATTCAGATTCCAAACTGAACCAACTTGTCTGCCTGTGTTGGAGAGAGTGTTTTATACCTGCCAGTACCAATATTGTTTTAGTAACCGAGAAAAGAGCAGTGCCTTGACTTGACATCAGAATAATCTGTGTCGACCATAAGCATTAATCTTATTTAGAAAGTCAAGCCAACCTTTGTCAAAGAAGAAAGATCTGGGAAAAAAAAAAAGAAATTTACTTCAAGGCTCTACATAGTATCAAAAGCACCAAGTTTCATCTTTGAATTTTTCCAATGGGAGAGATGGATTTGGCCATTTGTAATGAAAGTCTTGTCCTTTACTCTTCCTTATGTTATTCCGCATTCTTTGGAGGAAACATATGACACCTGAGCTCTTTCTTCATGGGAGAGCTCTTCTTATAAAATAGTATTTTGGAGAAAATATGTCTAAATTCTTAGAGACATTACTTCCAACTTCGTAAGCATTTCAAGTCACTTTTAATTCTAATTGAATTTATCTGAATTTACTAAACACAGAAATATCTTTAAGGAGATATTGGCCTAGACGATTTATTGTATTAAAACCATCATTTATCTCACCTTCAAAGTGAACCTCTTAACAATGATGGTGTATTTTTTTCTAAAGGTCTGTGAGTGAGGTTGTGAGTTTCAGGACTTCTCAGGAGTGTAGTGGCTGGTTGGAAACTGAGATAATGGTGCTTGAAATTTAAATGCAAATTGTCTGATATTCAGAAGATTTTATTTTCAAAAATTTTACCAACTGCTGTAGTATACTGATACTTGTATCCATGTAAATAAACGTATATATGCTGGTATTTGTATGTGTATAAATTCAGCTTATCAAAGCATGTGTGTGTATATACATGTCACTTGTGTTTTACACATTTTTCAAATATGAAAAAAGAAGGATAAGAAAAGGCATACAGTAGCAGTCAAATCAGAATAACGTTCCTAGCATCTAATTTTCAGTAAATTGATTATTAATCTGCCTTTCAGTTTTAAAACACCCAAATGAACAAAGCTAAGGATCAATATTTGAGTATTTTATCTAATTTTATTTGGCTGAGAATAAGAAGTCTGACTACTAAACACTTTCCTAAAAAGGCTTAAAAATTTCTGTTCCTGGTCTCATATTGTCTCTATTTAATCCAACTTTTTGCATCTTGATCCTAGTAAATAAAGAATACAAAGCATTAGCATGACTGAAGCTGGATATTGCATATATGGGTATTTATCGTAGTAATTTATGTATGTTTTACCCATATTTGAAAATATCCGTAAAAAAAATTAAAAAATAAAATATTAACACGGTCAATAGATATTGATTGACAGAAGAATAAAATTAAATAGAAAAACATGCCATCTGACTCTATTGATTTCAAAATATAGCCCAAATATATACCTCAAACATAAACCTTTCCTCGAAACACACCCTTCTTACTACTTGCTTGGACCCAGAAGCTACTCCGACCAAACAGAGCTGAATTTCATCCACCACGAAACACCTTGGAAATAGCATTAAGGAAGATTGGCAACTGTCAAGAATTTTTGCTCTTTCAAAGGTTATTCATTTTTCCCTTGTCAGTTTCATCATGGAAATGGTATTTCTCACAGAGTTTTATATAATATGGTTTTCGGTGTGTATACAAGTGACTTTTCAATGTTAGACATTCCCCATCAGAATTCTATTAAATAGTGCTATTCTGGCTCTGAAAGATGTTGGATGAATTAACATGGGAATCATTTATGTAGACAATATTCATTATTCTTATTTAGAAAGTCATATTTTCTGATGGCCATGAAAGGATTTTATTTTGTTTCTGAATTCTCAGTTGGCAACTAAATCAAAAACCCATTTCCAATAACTGCCACTACATAGCTCATATATTCTTATGCTTCATTTTCGTCAGCCATCCTATAAAGTGTAAATGTGTTAAAGCTGCAGAGTAATCTTCTCTTGCAAAGGGCATCAGTAGATGCCTACTTTTTATTTTCTTATCACTCAGTTTCTCACTACATACAGCTTTGTCTTTATCTTCTAATCTCTAGTTATAAACTCCTTCATTATAATCTGAGGGAAATTGTGCTAGTAAACGTTATGAATTGGGAAATGTCTTTAAAATCTGTAGTCTAGTAAATAATTCCAGCAACAGGAAAATACTTTGTAATAAATTTGAAAGTACTTTAACTGTGGAGTGTATTACCTTCTGCTTTCAGAGTTTTTTAGGCTTATGATCTGTAAGTTTTTAAAATAACAAAAGGAACGTATGAGAAGAAATTCTGGCAATTCCAGAAGTAGTCCCTGTTCTGCATATAGTACCATCTGTAGAAAGACACCAATGCCAAATTGCCAGTTGTAGCAAGTTGTACATTTTTCTTATTTCTTGGGGTCCTTTTCAAATCAATACTGTTTTTTCTTTGTCAGAATAGTGAAGATATCCAATGGATTAAAATATAGAATGAAGTTGAAATAGTATTACATTTTGAAAAGGTAAACTAATTAGTACAATATTTCCTGAAGAACACATTAGTAAATTGGTTCATAAGCTTAATCACTCTTTTCATTTAAGGTCTTTCAACATACAGTGACTATGGACCAAGATGCAAATGGCAGTGTTTCATACTGAGCAAAGTATAGTGACATTCATTTTTACATCTGTCCATCAGCTTATTTATTCTGCCTGATGTAGTGTTATGGTTTGTGTGTTTCAGAATTTTAGGTAAAAACCCAGGTAATCTAGAAAATATACATTTTAAATTAAATTAATTAAAAATTAATTTGGGGTTAAAGGTAAAATGCCTATAACACTCCCAAGCAAAAAATTTTTATATTTGATAATATTCGTTTGAAAAAAATTGTTATTAATTTGGGGAAAATATTTTCTTATAAAGTCTAAATATTCATACTGACCTCTGGGGAAAATGTAAGAAACAACATGAAGAAGAATAGAATAATTATTTCCATATTATTTTCCTGTAACTATATGTCTAGAAATAGCAGCTTTGGAGCAAGTGGGACCAAAATCTAAAGCTGTCACATAAGAGCATTGTATTAAGCCAAAGTAATGCGTATATAACTGTTTTAAGTTAGAATAATACTCAGCATCTTTTGGAGTTTTCAATCTCGGGAGATAGATGTGTTCAGTCTTGCAATATTTTCATTGTATGCTTTTTCCAGACACCACTAGAGGCCACACAACTCCAAAAATTAATGAGTGATTACATGGATAACTAATCAAAGCATAAAAGAAAATAGAAAGTTAAGTGGAAGGATTACCACTATCTGCATGGCAAGATTTTAAATTCAGAGATTTTTCCTGGAAGAGTTTAGATGGCCCGGCCCTTGTGAAGTCATTAACACTTGCGCACTTTTTATTTCCTTCTCTAACTGCAACATATTCTAATGTTGCACACTCCTTACACACACCCACATACACAGAATATATGTATGTAAGTGCCCACAGCACACAGGGTCTTGAAAGAAATATACTTCTGAACCTTCTAAATCTATTAGGAAATTGGATTTTAAAATGTACTGTATTATAGATTGCTAAAAATTTGCTTGCTTTCTTTTTATATTGTATTTATTTTTATATTAGGATAAAGAGAGACTTTAAATACAGTTACAGTTTACATTTGTAACAAAAATATGACCATTCTCTGTGTCAAACTTTATGTTATGCCACAAACATATTTTATAATAATTAGGTAAAGACCCATGGAGATGAGCTGCCTTCTTTCTCCAAGAACACATACCTCCTCCCAGATGATCTGAGAATAGTGTGGGGATAATGTTTCATTGCCAGTAAACAGACCAGTCTTCTGGATCTCCTCTTACGTCCTAAGTAAAATTAGATGTAGCATTTTCAGCCTGGTTTCTAAATGTTTTGTCTGCCAGCCAGCAGCTTGTCACCTTGAGCAGACTTAACCAATTAGTTCAGTTCTCTGGTTCCTGGCTAGACTTGAATCATAGGAAGCTTTCATGGCATCTCAGCGGAAGCTTAAATTGTGACCTTTATGGTGAATAAGTAGTGTCTAGGCTCTGGGAATTTATTTTGTGAAAAACCAGTAGCGTAGCACCTGGGCTGATTTTTATAGAAGACATAATAATGTTACCAAGCTTTTCTCGGAGAGCCTTTCATTCTGGGCACCTCTGTTTTCCTGATGAGTAAACATAATTTCCCTTCTTTTTCAGCTAGAGAAAGAGTAGTTAAGAGAGCTTAAATGACATCATGATAGCAAAACAATACCTAAGGCAAAGGGTCCCCAGATTTTTAAACTACAGCTGTTCACATTGACAATTACTAGATGATGGTATTTCAAAATTAATAGATCAGATTCCTACAGGGCTTCTCTCATGTTCAGAAGGATGTGAAGACTGCTCAGAGCATATAAAGGCATGTAAGGCCCAGTTCTTCCTCCCAAGAAAATAACAATATAAACTTAAAAGTATATCTTTAATAACAACCTAAGTACATGCTATTTTCTGAGATACATCTGAAATAGAATAAAAAACTGGTCAGAGATATAGAGTTATCACAAGCAAAATAGGAAATCAGAGTGGCAATACTATTCTTGAAGAAGAATTCAAAGCAGAAAATGTTACAAAAAAAGTTTATATCAGTAAAAGTGACTACAATATTTAGTAAAGCTCAAAAAAAACTTTTCACTCTAAACAAGATAGCTTTGTGACACATAAGGATGTTACGAACACAAAGAAATATAGACAAAGACTATTGATAAGATTCTTTGAAACAACGTTATCAATGTTTGAAAATTAAATGAGTTAAAATTAAAGAGGGATATTGACTACTTGAGTAATATAAGTAATTTTGAGCTATGTGTTGGGTTGGCAAAAAGTTCATTTGGGCTTTTCCGTAAGCGGTTACAGAAAAACCTGACCAAACATTTTGGCCAACCCATAGATATCCTTGATATAGATATGTTTTATGTATTATAATATCTGTTATATATAATTTGTCTTTGGATATATGACTCCTCATACCTAATATATCTAATTATATGTTGTTATATTTACATGTTATATATTATGTAAAATTATGTATTATATATTACAGGTATCTATATAGATATGTAGTTTAAAGAAAAAAGTCTACTTATCATCAAAAATGGCATAGATAAAAGATCAGTAAATTCCAAAATTCAGATATATGTTTTTGCTTTAGACACATTAAAAATGACTGTAAACTAATAAAAACTTTAAATAATAATAGCCTTTAGCACTCATAAAAATTATAATGCAGAGTAACTCTTACATGAAAACAGGATTGAAGAGATATTTAATGTTCATGTGTAGGAGTACTTTATACTTTAAATGTGTCAATACTACCTAAATCTAGTTTCAGTGTTGCCCAAAAAGCTTCTTCTTAAATGAATAAACTGTTTCTAAAATTTATATAGAACTACAAAGGGCCAAGAATAGTCAAACCTTACCAGTAAAAGAAAATTAAAAAGGGAAGCATATTGAAAAGCTTACTATTAAGTGAAAATATTACAACTGTGTGTGGATGATTCAGGGATAAGTAATTGTCAGTAGAAGAGAGTGGTGGGTTATTAAAAAGACACCGACTTATGAGAAATTTTGCTTTATGACAGATGTGGTATCGCAGGGTTTTGAGCAAAGGAGTGACTATTACATAAGTGGTCTTGGGAAATGTAGATTTCCTGAACAAAAAACCATGAAACAATCACAAATCAAAGACTGTCAAATTTTACTGTATACAAATTAGGAACTTTAGCTTGTGAAAATGTGTTTTAGAGAAAGTGAAAAGACAGAACACAAACTGGCATTAGATATTTGCAATATATGTAAACAACAAAATATTAATTTTCAAATATATAACCCTTACAGAACAATCAATAAACAAGTAAACAGAATTGAAAAAGTATTCAGACATGAACATGTGTTTTGCAAGAAAAGTAATACAAATGACTGAAAAAGGTGTGAAGATGTGCTGAGCTTCATTAGTAATCAGAAAGGTACAAATCAAGATAACTATGAGATACTATTTTAGACCCATTCATTAGGCAGAAGTTAAGTCCGACCTTACTGAGTTTTACAGGTTATGTGCATCACTGGGGTCAATTATGCTGGCAGGAGAATAAATTGGATAATAAGTATGGAAAACAATTTGAAATTGTCTTGTAAAGATGAACTTTTGTTTCCCCTCTAATCCAATAGTTTAACTCCTAAGTATTTATCCAAGAGAAACTTTTCAAAAGTGCATCAGAAAGCATGTACAATTAAGGTTCAGAAAATCATTTTTTGTAATAGAGAAAAAAACCCTGAAACATCATAAATCCTTTAAATGAGATAAATAGATAAATTTTATTGTAATCACATAATGGAATATTATGCATCAGGAAAACTAAATGAATTATAGCTCTGTGCAATAACATAGATGACCTCATTATGATAGTATTGAGTGGAAAGACCACATGCAGTATGATGACCTTTATATAAAATTCAAAAAAAAGGAAATGTAAATTGATATCATTAATATACAAAAAGGCTTTCCAGTAACAGTGGATGTGAAAAGATCATTAACGTAAGAAATACGACTAGAAAATAAAAATGAAAAATAAGTGCTTAGTCGAGCAAAGGGTGTAGTCAGATAAATACTGTATTCACTTTTGATGGAAGGATAAATGAACAAAATCTCCCTGAAAAGCAATTTATTAATATCTAAAGAAACTTTAAAATGTTGTTGTTCTTTAAAGTAGTAATTCTTAGAAATCAGTTCCTAGAAATAATCAGTGATACAGTTTTATAGATAAAGATACCCATCGCAATATGATTGACAGTAGTAAAATTAGAAATAAATGAAATATAAACTATTATAATTCAGTAAATTATAGTGTGTACATTAAATGGATGTTAGGAAATCATTAAAATTATGTTTTCATAATTTTTAAAATAATCATTTAATCATTTAATTATTTTATACAAAATAATGTCTAAAATTATTTTAAGAATCAAGCGGAAGAATCAAGAAAAATAACAAAAGTATATCTCCATCCACAAATAACACCTTGGGAAAATATCATTCCTAGTCTGTGTTTCTCTCCCTTGAAATATATGTATATATTCACACACATACATATGTGTATATATGTAATATTTATATAAAATAAATGAGTATTATATATTTTGTGTATGTTATACACATAGAGATTCCTTGAGTTTATTAATTTTCAGGAATATCTTTCTATTGCCATTGCATATGAACAATAACAAAAAATGACTGTTTATAATATTCTTGTCTCACAATATATTCCCCTCTGATCTATAGACAATTTGTTCATTGGTGTCTAAAATTCGTTATGGAAAAATTTGGTGCCAATATGGTTAGGTCCACCTTTAACCCCCATTGGTGACTTATTTTCTGCAAGAATCCTGAAGAATTCTTTATTTATCAAGTTCGACGATATAATCACAATATGTTTCAATAATATGTCTCTTATTCTATGCCAGATTTTTTTTTAAATGCAGTGTGCTATTTTAATCTTCATATATACTACTTTTATTACAGTGTTTGTTTCATATGTTGGATTATCTACTTCTTTCCCAGTGGAAGCCTCTTTTATATCAATACTATGATTTTTAAGCATGGCTAGTCTATTTCACAATGTTTTAAATTTATTTTGGTCCCCTTAACTACAATATTTCTGGATTTTCTTGATTGTGAGGCACTCTCAAAGAGTTGTGTTTTCATTTTTTCTGTACTTTTTTTTTGCACTGGGTTCCCTTTTAGATTGAACACTTTGATATTTAAAAAAATGTGATGTACATTTCTTTCATCTATTTCTGTGGTATGCTTGCTTACTTGCCATGTATTTTCTTTTCATCTTGCTCTGCCAAAAACCTTTATTTGTTGTTTTATAACGTGAATTAATTCTCCCTGACTCTATGACTACTATATCTGAAACCTATCTTCCTTCCTCTCTCCAAGTATAGTTTGTGACTTGAGATATGACACTTTGGTCCAGTTTGGAGAAAGGGCTTTGCTGGAATTGTATATAGCCTTTGTTGGATACCCTGGGCATATCTTATACTTAGTTTATGTGAAATGGTATGAAGTAGGGCTCCCAGTACTTAGCTAGAGGGAATATCATGATCCCTTGGCAGAAGACTTGGGTACCTCAAATCATTCCCTCCTGTTCATGATGCAGCACTTGCAAATGGTGAGGGGCCTTTATTCTGTAGGGTTCGAACCTGTTTTTTCTAGACAACCTGCTTGTCGTGTTTATCCATTTGTCTTCCAATTGGTGGGTCTTAGTGAGTTTTGGAGATTTTCTTGATTTACATTCTTTCTCAGAATGACTAACAGGTGTTATAACCCAAACATTGCTGGAGCAGAATTCTTCCCGTGGTCAAGATTTTTTAAAGATTATCGTATGAAATTTTACTTGTTACATGGTTTGCTTGTAGCTGTTGAGGATTCTGTTTGGTTGTTTCTGTTTTTTTCTTTTTATCTAGTATTGAGGGATCTAGATTTTATAATCCTGCTTTATTATCTAGAATTCTTTTGAAATGATATATTTCTGCAAAAAAGATAGACAACCATATAAACAGTAAAATTCCCATTTTATAAAACCAACAAATGCTTAGAAAATAATTGTAAAATAATGAGTACTTTTTTGTTGGGGCTTTAATGGTTATTTTATTCTTAGTTTTATAATTTTCTCTGTTTTACGGATTTATTCTTCTGAATATTTGCTACGTTGATTGTCAAAGAAAAGAAAATGCTTTGTTTTGGAACTACACAAAAAATCCTCAATCATATAAATAAAAAATAATTATTTGCATTTTCCAATATTCAATTATGTTTTTTTTAACATCTTTAATGGAGTATAATTGCTTTACAATGGTGTGTTAGTTTTTGCTGTATAACAAAGTGAATCAGCTATACATATACATATATCCCCATGTCTTCTCCCTCTTGCATCTCCCTCCCACTCTCCATATCCCACCCCTCTAGTTGGACACAAAGCACCGAGCTGATCTCCCTGTGCTATGCAGCTGCTTCCCACTAGCTAGCTATTTTATATTTGGTAGTGAATATATGTCCATCTTACTCTCTCACTTCGTCCCAGCTTACCCTTCCCCCTCCCCGTGTCCTCAAGTCCATTCTCTATATCTGCGTCTTTATTCCTGTCCTGCCCTAGATTCTTCAGAACCATTTCTTTTTTTTTTATGCCACATCTTCTTTATCCATTCATCTGTAGATGGATACTTAGGTTGCTTCCATGTCCTGGCTATTGTAAATAGAACTGCAGTGAACATTGTGGTACATGACTCTTTTGAATTATGGTTTTCTCAGGATGTATGCCAGGTAGTGGGATTGGTGGGTCGTATTGTAGTTCTATTTTTAGTTTTCTAAGGAACCTTCATACTGTTCTCCATAGTGCCTGTATCAATTCACAGTCCCACCAACAGTGCAAGGGGTTCCTTTTTCTCCACACCGTCTGCAGCATTTATTGTTTGTAGATTTTTAATGGTGGCCATTCTGACCAGTGTGAGGTGATGACCTCATTGTAGTTTTGATTTGCATTTCTCTAATGATTAGTGATGTTGAGGAACCTTTCATGTGTTTGTGGGCAATCTGTATATCTTCTTTGGAGAAATGTTTATTTAGGTCTTCTGCCCATTTTTGGATTGGGTTGTTTGTTTTTTTG
>NC_041221.1:102576526-102576994 GCF_002837175.3 Physeter macrocephalus
TAGAATGTTCTGGCTACGTTTTCCTCTAAGAGTTTTATAGTGTCTGGCCTTACATTTAGGTCTTTAATCCATTTGAGTTTATTTTTGTGTGTGGTGTTAGGGAGTGTTCTAATTTCATTGTTACATGTAGCTGTCCAGTTTTCCCAGCACCACTTATTGAAGAGGCTGTCTTTTCTCCACTGTATATTCTTGCCTCCTTTATCAAAGATAAGGTGACCATATGTGTGTGGGTTTATCTCTGGGCATTCTATCCTGTTCCATTGATCTATATTTCTGTTTTTGTGCCAGTACCAGACTGTCTTGATTACTATAGCTTTGTAGTATAGTCTGAAGTCAGAGCGCCTGATTCCTCCAGCTTCATTTTTCTTTCTCAAGATTGCTTTGGCTATTCGGGGTCTTTTGTGTTTTCATACAAATTGTGAAATTTCTTGTTCTAGTTCTGTGAAAAATGCCATTGGTAGTTTGGTA
>NC_041221.1:102577240-102578251 GCF_002837175.3 Physeter macrocephalus
TTATTCTTTTTGTTGCAGTGGTAAATGGGAGTGTTTCCTTAATTTCTCCTTCTGATTTTTCATCATTAGTGTATAGGAATGCAAGAGATTTCTGTGCATTAATTTTGTGTCCTGTTACTTTACCAATTCATTGATTAGCTCTAGTAGTTTTCTGGTAGCATCTTTAGGTTTCTCTATGTATAGTATCATGTCCTCTTCAAACAGTGACAGTTTTACTACTTCTTTTCCGATTTGGATTCATTTTATTTCTTTTTCTTCTCTGATTGCTGTGGATAAAACTTCCAAAACTATGTTGAATTATAGTGGTGAGAGTGGGCAAGCTTGTATTGTTCCCGATCTTAGTGGAAACGGTTTCAGTTTTTCACCATTGAGAATGATGTTGGCTGTGGGTTTGTTAATATGTTTGTTTATTAGGTTGAGGTAAATTCCCTCTATGCCTACTTTCTGGAGGGTTTTTTTCATAAATTTGTGTTGAATTTTGTTGAAAGATCCTTCTGCATCTATTGAGATTATCATATGGTTTTTCTCCTTCAATTTGTTACTATGGTTTATCACATTGATTGATTTGCTTTTATTGAAGAATCCTTGCATTCCTAGGATAAACCCTACTTGATCATGGTGTATGATCCTTTTAATGAGGTGTTGGATTCTGTTTGCTAGTATTTTGTTGAGGATTTTTGCATCTATGTTCATCAGTGATATTGGCCTGTAGTTTTCTTTTTTTGTGACATCTTCATCTCGCTTTGGTATTAAGGTGATGGTGGCCTTGTAGAATGAATTTGGGAGTGTTACTCCCTCTGCTATATTTTGAAGAGTTTGAGAAGGATAGGTGTTAGATCTTCTCTAAATGTTTGATAGAATTCACCTGGGAAGCCATCTGGTCCTGGGCTTTTGTTTGTTGGAAGATTTTTAATCACAGTCTCAATTTCAGTGCTTGTGATTGGTCTGTTTATATTTTCTATTTCTTCCTGGTTCCGTCTCAGAAGGTTGTGCTTTTCTAAGAATGTGTCC
>NC_041221.1:102578661-102622161 GCF_002837175.3 Physeter macrocephalus
TCTTTTTTTTCTTGATGAGTCTGACTAATGGTTTATCAATTTTGTTTATCTTCTCAAAGAACCAGCTTTTAGTTTTATTGATCTTTACTGTTGTTTCCTTCATTGCTTTTTCATTTATTTCTGATCTGATCTTTATGATTTCTTTCCATCTGCTAACTTTGGTGTTTTTTTGTTCTTTCTCTAATTACTTTAGGTGTAAGGTTAGGTTGTTTATTTGAGATTTTTCTTGTTTCTTGAGGTAGGATTGTTTCGCTATAACGTTCCCTCTTAGAACTTCTTTTGCTGCATCCCATAGATTTTCCTTTGTCGTGTTTTCATCGTCATTTTTTTCTAGGTATTTTTTGATTTTCTCTTTGATTTTTTCAGTGATCTCTTGGTTATTTAGTAACGTATTTTTTAGCCTCCATATGTTTGTGTTTCTTATGTTTTTTCCTTTGTGATTCATTTCTAATCTCATAGCGTCGTTGTCAGAAAAGACGCTTGATATGATTTCAATTTTCTTAAATTTACTGAGGCTTGATTGTTTTTTTTTCGCGGTATGCGGGCCTCTCACTGTGGTGGCCTCTCCCACTGTGGAGCACAGGCTCCGGAGGACACGCAGGCTCAGCGGCCATGGCTCACGGGCCCAGCCGCTCCGCGGCATGTGGGATCTTCCCAGACCGTGATATGAGAATTGCTACTCCAGCTTTCTTTTGATTTCCATTTGCATGGACTATCTCTTTCCATCCCCTCACTTTCAGTCTGTATGTGTTTCTCAGTCTGAAATGGGTCTCTTGTAGACAGTATATATACAGGTCTTGTTTTTGTATCCATTCAGCCAGTCTATGTCTTTTGGTTGGAGCATTTAATCCATTTACATTTAAGGTAATTATCAATATGTATGATTCTATTACCATTTTCTTAATTGTTTGGGGTTTGTTATTGTAGGTCTTTTCCTTCTCTTGTGTTTCCTTTCTAGGGAAGTTCCTTTAGCATTTGTTGTAAAGCTGGTTTGGTGGTGCTGAAATCTCTTAGCTTTTGCTTGTCTGTAAAGGTTTTAATTTCTCCGTCGAATCTGAATGAGATCCTTGCTGGGTAGAGTAATCTTGGTTGTAAGTTTTTCCCTTCCATCACTTTAAATATGTCCTGCCACAGCCTTATGGCTTGGAGAGCTTCATCTGAGAAATCAGCTGTTAACTTTATGGGGATTCCCTTGTATGTTATTTGTTGCTTTTCTTTTGCTGCTTTTAATTTTTTTCTTTGCATTTAATTTTTGATAGTTTGATTAATATGTGTTTTGGTGTGTTTCTCCTTGGATTTTTACTGTATGGGACTCTCTTTGCTTCCTGGACTTGATTGACTATTTCCTTTCCCATTTAGGGAAGTTTTCTACTATAATCTCTTCAAATATTTTCTCAGTCCCTTTCTTTTTCTTTTCTCCCTCTGGGACCCCTATAATTTGAATGCTGGTGCATGTAATGTTTTCCCAGAGGTCTCTGAGGGTGTCCTCAGTTCTTTTCACTCTTTGTTCTTTATTCTGCTCTGCAGTAGTTATTTCCACTATTTTATCTTCCAGTTCACTTATCCGTTCTTCTGCCTCAGTTATTCTGCTATTGATTCCTTCTAGAGAATTTTAAATTTCATTTATTGTGTTGGTCATCATTGCTTGTTTGCTCTTTAGTTCTTCTAGATCCTTGTTAAACATTTATTGTATTTTCTCCATTCTGTTTCCAAGATTTTGGATATATTTACTACCATTACTGTGAATTCTTTTTCAGGTAGCCTGCCTATTTCCTCCTCATTTGTTTGGTCTGGTGGGTTTTTACTGTCTTCCTTCATCTGCTGTATATTTCTCTTTTTTCTCATTTTGCTTAACTTAGTGTGCTTGGGGTCTCCTTTTCACAGGATGCAGGTTCATAGTTCCCATTGTTTTTGGTGTAAGCCCCCAGTGGGTAAGGTTGGTTCAGTGGGTTGTGTAGGCTTCTTGGTGGATGGGACTGGTGCCTGTGTTCTGGTGGATGAGGCTGGGTCCTGTCTTTCTGGTGGGCAGGACCGCATCCGGTGGTGTGTTTTGAGGTGTCTGTGAACTTATTATGATTTTAGGCAGCCTCTTTGCTAATGGGTGGGGTTGTGTTCCTGTCTTGGTAGTTGTTTGGCATGGGGTCTCCAGCACTGTAGCTTGCTGGTTGTTGAGTGGGGCTGGGTCTTAGCGTTGAGATGGAGATCTCTGGAAGAACTTTCCCCATTTGATCTTACGTGGGGCTGGTAGGTCTCTGGTGGACCAGTGTTTTGAACTCTGCTCTCCCACCTAAGAGGCTCAGGCCTGACACCTGGCTGGTGCACCAGGACCCTGTCAGCCACACGGCTCAGAAGAAAAGTGAGAACTGGGCTTCCCTGGTGGTGCAGTGGTTGAGAGTCCGCTTGCCGATGCAGGGGATAAGAAAGAAAAAACATAAAATAAAATAGTTATTAAAATAAAAAATTTAAAAATATTATTAAAAATTAAAAAATAAAATAGTAATAAAAAAGAAAAGAAAGAAGAGAGCAACCAAATGAATAAACAAATCCACCAATGATTATAAGTGCTAAAAATTATCCAAAAAAAAAAAAGGACAGACAGAACCCTAGGACAACTGGTAAAAGCAAAGGTATACAGACAAAAATCACACAGAGAAGCATACACATATACACTCAGAAAAAGGGAAAAAAATTATATATGTATATATATATATAAAGGAAGACAGCAACCAAATCAATAAGCAAATCTACCAATGATAATAAACTGTAAATACCAAACTAAGATAAACATAAAACCTGAAACAAATTAGATGCAGGAAGCAAACCCCAATCTACAGTTGCTCCCCAAATCCACGGCCTCAATTTTGGGATGATTCGTTGGCTATTCAGGTATTCCACAGATGCAGGGTACATCAAGTTGATTGTGGAGATTTAATCCGCTGCTCCTGAGCCTGCTGGGAGAGATTTCCCTTTCTCTTCTTTGTTTGCACAGCTCCTGGGGTTTGGCTTTGGATGTGGCCCTGCCTCTGCATGTAGGTCGCCTGAGGGCATTTGTTCTTTGCTCAGACAGGACAGGGTTAAAGTAGCAGCTGATTAGGGAGCTCTGGCTCACTCAGGCCAGGGGTAAGGGAAGGGTACTGGATGCGGGGCGAGCCTGCGGCGGTAGAGGCCGGTGTGACGTTGTAACAGCCCGAGGCGGCCCATGCGTTCTCCCGGGGAAGTTGTCCCTGGATCACGGGACCCTGGCAGTGGCGGGCTGCACAGGCTCCAGGAGGGGAGGTGTGGATAGTGACCTGTGCTTGCACACAGGATTCTTGGTGGCGGCAGCAGCAGCCTTAGCGTCTCATGCCCGTCTCTGGCGTCTATGCTGATAGCCATGGCTTGGCGCCCATCTCTGAAGCTTGTTTAGGCGGTGCTCTGAATCCCCCCTCCTCGTGCACCCCAAAACAATGGTCTCTTGCCTCTTAGGCAGGTCCAGACTTTTCCAGGATTGCCTCCCGGCTAGCTGTGACGCACTAACCCCTTCAGGCTGTGTTCACGCCGCCAACCCCAGTCCTCTCCCTGGGATCCAAACTCCGAAGCCCTAGCCTCAGCTCCCAGCCCCCGCCCGCCTCGGCTGGTGAGCAGACAAGCCTCTCAGGCTGGTGAGTGCTGGTCGGCACCGATCCTCTGTGTGGGAATCTCTCTGCTTTGCCCTCTGCACCCCTGTTGCTGTGCTCTCCTCCATGGCTCTGAAGCTTCCCCTCGCCCACATCCCGTTTCCACCAGTGAAGGGGCTTCTAGTGTGTGGACACCTTTTGTCCTTCACAGCTCCCTCCCACTGGTGCAGGTCCCGTCCCTATTCTTTTGTCTCTTTTTTTTCTTCTTTCTTTTGCCCTACCTAGGTACGTGGGGAGTTTCTTGCCTTTTGGGAAGTCTGAGGTCTTCTGCCAGCGTTCAGTAGGTGTTCTGTAGGAGTTGTTCCACATGTAGGTTATTTCTGATGTATTTGTGGGGAGGAAGGTGATCTCCATGTCTTAGTCCTCCTACATCTTGAAGGTCCTCCTCCTCAATTATGTTTTATAAGTTCACATGTAAAATGTGGCTGACTGGTAGAAACTTGTTCATGTAGTCTATTGTAGTCTATTAAATATATGATATAAAGAAAGTTTAAAGACAATAGTGTGCAAATGTGGGAAATTTTGAGGGACAGAGGATGTTTTAACCTCAAATGAGTTTCATAAAATGAAAATTTATTCAGTTTTGTATCTAGCACTCATTACATAGGAAACCAATTTGATTTAATTCGCCTTATTTTCTGAGTCTCCATGCTTGAGGACAGTGATGTGTCATTATCTTGCAGCACTAGTTTTCTTTAGCAACTGTGATAATCAGACTTCTGGTTTCCAACAACGAGGCGCATTTCAAAATCAATGTTGGAATTGGCAGAATGTTGCCACAATTTTGTTTTTTCAAGCTCCAAAAATGAAACAGATATGAGTAACATCTCTTTTCACCTTCTTAAAGAAAAGATTGTATATACCTGAATAATACCAAATAACTATAGGCTCTGAAACACAAGAGCCATTTTCCACATTTGATTTCCTTCACTTAAAAAAGCTCAAAACAGGACACTTTAAGGATCTCCCCAGAAATTTACAAGGTTAAAGTTTCAGTATTCAAAAGTGAAGTACTGGTTTAAGATAAAAAATATGCTAACAGTAAGTTTTGGAGTCATGATGGCTTAAAAAGCTTATAATTTTATCAGAAACTATTGGCTTGTAGAATAACTACAGTGAGAAATATGGGACTTTTGAGTATATTGTTCTAATGTGAGGTATATTATATATAAGACACTACTCTTCACATTAGGAGATGAGAGGTGTATATCTTGGCTTAATTGGAAACATCCTTCTCCCTTAGAAAAGGTGATTCACAAAGCCCAGCTAGGGAGAGCAGGCTCACAATTCAAAATACAAAATAGACTAGTGCAGTCACAGAAACAATAAGGAACTAAACCAACTGCAGGCAAATCTCTTCAATTCATTACACAATGAGAGTTAGGCCTGGACTATTTCATTTTGGATTGCTTTTTGCAACCTCATAATCTCTTTAATGGCAGTAATTTGTTAATAAAACAGTGGTAATGAAACAGAAGTATCTGTTTACAGCAGTCCCCTTATATTTCTTGTGCTATGCCTGCTTTCATTATTTATAGGGAAAGGTACACATTTGCTCTGGTATACATCAGTAATAGAAAACCACTTTACAGGAGGATAGGAAAGGACATTATCAGTAGAGTATAATGTCTGTATCTGGAATCATTATTGCCCCCTTTGGAGTGTTTTTTCAACCTTAAAGCAATAGATCTTGAAGCAAGCGAAAAGCTACAATAAAAACATATTTTATCTTTAGTCCTTTAAACAGTATTTCTCTGATCTAAATGGGCTGTCTGCATCAGCAATTACCTGTTAAGTTTTTCTCATTTCTTGACTTGGGAACCTACATTTTAGTGTGAACCAATAGTAATTCTAGAAACAAAATACACTTTCAAAGATATATGAATTATTTTTCTTCATATCTAGAGAAGTTTATGTTTTTCTTCTGTTTCATACTTATTGATAACACAGTATGGTTGTGTCTATAATCTGTATAAAATATTGGGGATTCTTGATGAAAACATCAAGAAAACAATCACACAATTCCCCAAATCCAAAACAACAATGAAAAATTAAATTCATTAAAAAATTAATATAATTTTTGATAATCTGTGAATAAAAAGACCAGCTTTGTTTTTTCAGTTTTGAAAAAAGATTTATTTTAGTTAAATTTAATAAATGAATTTCAAATATAATATTTTTAAAGACATTCATTATTTAAAATATATTTTGCATTTGATAAATTTCGTCAATACAGAATACTGTATGAGAGGAAAGGCTATCTAAAATGCAATTATTTAAGTCTACTGTAAGCAAAAATCCCTTCATAATACAATTTATGTCACAATATCCTGTTATGTCTCGCATAAAAATCTGAATTCTTTGAACATTAGTGGACAATTACAACAGAAGGGTAGTAAAAGCTTTCCAGTATACTAAAACATGTTCTATTAATTAATAATGCAGTGGCAAAAGAAGTCTTCTTATTTAAACTAAAGTGTTTTTTTAAAGGTCAATATTTTTCTATTTTTGAAATCACATTTCTGAACTAAAAATCATATGGGAATTTTAAATTCCAGCATTATTCCCAAAACAAGGATTTTCTGTAACGTAGGACATGTCCAACATGCCAATCTGTATATGTTATTTTGCCATATATCAGCCATGATGCAATTCCCAACTACACCCCACTGCATGGCTGGTGACATTACATAACCCTTTTCAGGCAGTTTCCTCATATGTAAAATAGCAACAATGATAATTCCTACCGTAGATGGAATTTATCGCTAAAGGAAATGCATCAGAACTCAGAATCTGAAATAAACATTTATTTAACATTAGCTTATCAATAGTAGATTTCAAGGAAGTAGTGAACTCCTCATTTACAGTGGTGTTTATTGGGCTATATTGGTGGCTTGAAACTCAGATTAAGGGAAGGTGGATTTTATGTGCCTATGAGAATTATTTTCCTGGGACTAATTCTATAAGATTTTAAAACAAACTGTGAAATAAACTGTGAAAACTATGAAGTTAGCGTACTTAGGAAAATTCATTCTGTTCTTAAGTATTTCACCTCATGTCATTTCCAGTCACCAGCACTTATGACGCCATAGACAGGCACAGACACAGAACTATATCCATGGGAAGGGAAGGGGCATTAGTCTATGGAAGAAAACCAGAATGTTCTTATGAACCTTCTGCAGAATCTGCCAAATGCATGTGGGTGGGTTTACCTCTTCCAGTCATCTCCTGTTGTTGAGAGCTGGGAGCAAGATCAACCACCTAATTTTCCAGGCTCAGTGCAAAATGAAAATATAGGACCCCTTTCTTCAAACAGCAGGAAACAAGTGCTAGTAAAGGTACTTAAAATAAAATTCCTTTCTTCTGTGATTCTTCCCCCTCTTTCACAACCTAAACTATATATTTTAAAAATTTACTATTTAATGGCCTGCTCTTTGAGTGTGGGGATATCTGGAGGGCTAGTACAGACATTCACAGGTCCCTGGGGGCCTTGTCTCTGTGGCTGAGTGTGCTCGCATGGCCCACCAGCTGCAGGGTCCTTCCCTCCTGCCAGACACCAGACCAACATGCTGAATCTCATGAACAGCAAAGAAGTCAAGCAGGCTCAAACCAAGGAGGACTAACAACCACAAGGGACATTGTGACCTCTGTCTTGAGAGGCATCAGCTGTCTAGATCAGGGTGGGTGAGAGGCTTGCCCCTACTTGTCTCCTGCAGGATGTGTTGAGGCTCTCACTGCCCGTCTGTAGAGGAATAATCGCCACTAAGTCTCATCAGGACTGACCTTTACCTTCTGGGCACTGGTGATCAGGCCCTGGCTGGTGCTGGAGGGCAGAGGCTGCCTCTGGGAGGGGGAGAAGAGGGAGAGGCCAAGAATAGGTCCAGCAGAGGCAGAGGTTCTAAGTCTCTGGGATGAGTTCTTGCAAATCACACGTTCAAAGATAAAATTATTAAGAATCTCAAGGCAGCAACCAAGCTCGCATTAAACCTCAAGTGCTGGGACTGGGTGCGGGCAGAGCCCCCTGCTGCTGCTCTGCTTGAAAGCTGGTAAGGACAGCACTGGTCCAGAGGGCTCAGCCCGTACTCTTGGGTGTCTGAGCAGGTTATTCCTAGTGTTTAGGATGTGCCTCCCAGGAGCATTAAGAAGTGTTGGAATGATGATATTTCATTGCAATTTAAAAAAACATATATATTTTAAAAACTATTTATGAATCAAGACCAAGCAATATCCTCTGAATGAGGATTCTTTGGAGTAAACCCTCTTTGGAGCTGTATGCTGGCCTGACAACGACCTGGCTTCCCAGCCAGTCTAACACTGCTTTGGGGATCTACCCATAGGGAGATTTATGTTTATTACGCAACTGATTTTCCTGACTGCCTTTCCCACAGCCTTCATTGACTAATATGACTAAATGTTTTTCCTCCTGTTTCTGTAGATAGCCTATTAGGGTTCTCTGCGTGGTTTAATTAAATAAGGTGCTCCCTGGAATTCAGAGACAAAGTCAGAGAATACTTTTGGAAATTGAAACAATTAGGAATACACATAAAATATGTGAAATCAGGTGGAAAGATCTCAAGGGTGCTCTTTCTATTACTTTCCTCTTTAGAGAAATCTGCTTATTCTCTCATCCACCACACACTTCATACCGAGAGTGAGGATAGGAATGCATCTTCCACTCTTGACCAAAAGACCTCCTCCTTGTGTGCTCAGGACATTGTTTTGTCATATCCCACCCACTCTAGCCAACACTCTCCATATATTCTTTTGAGAATTTGGCAACTAACTCAAGGTATTCCTCATTAATTCAGGTCTCTCAAGTTATACTGGGAAACTCAAGGGCTCTTTTTTTTTTTTTTTTTTTCAAAACCAGACCATTTATTGCATGACTAATAATTGAAATCCTTAAGATGAACTCGATGCTGCAACAGCTGCCCTCTTGGGTTTAGGTGTTGTTCCTTCACGGAATCCATGCCTGCACCTGCGGTATACAATTTTTAGGTGCCTCATTCGACCAGTCCCAGTGGTATTTCGTCTTTTAGCTTTAGCACTCCAGTTACACTTCCTCTTCCGCTTGGCAGGGTAGCCACATTTACCACAGGTCGACTTCTGAAGGTGGTAGGCCTTAGAGCCACAGTGGCGGCACAACGTGTGCGTCTTATTCCGACGCTTTCCAAACGAGGACGTTCCCTTCGTCTACAAGTTAAGGGGACAGACGACTCTTCAATCTAGCAATTTCTACACACGTTCTTACGTTTTCAGTTAAAGAAACTATTAATAAGATTTCATGACAACCACAAGGTCTCAAACTGTGGGAGTCTGACTTTTCTTTTTTAAATGTGGTGTATTTATTTTATTTACATGTTTTCAAATCGACTGCAATGTATTAAGAATTCAAATGCTATAAACATAGCAGAGTCTAACTTTTCTTAAATGCTAAATCAGAGACCTCTATCGGAATTTCACGTCATCTAAAGCCCCCTGCAAGAACTGCTGTGTTTTGAAATCCGCTACATTATTTAAAAGAAGAAAATAAGATATAATGCAAAAGACGAGATAACGTGGTTTTCCTACCACCCCTACTCCAAAACCTAAGAGCTCCTAGCCACAGCGGCGGCACAACGTGTGCATCTTATTCCGACGCTTTCCAAACGAGGATGTTCCCTTCGTCATCCCGCTTCTGCCGCCGAAACCAAAGAGCTCAAGGGCTCTTTACATGATAAATCCAGCCCCATATCCATTTGATTTTCAGGGTGAAAGCATCATCTCCATTCCACTTCAACAGCAACCCACACCTGAGGTTAGTGGGTTGTCATCACTACAGCTAGTCATCACGACAGCTCTTTCAGGTGTGAAAATCCATTGCTCCACTCTTACACAGCTTCCAGTTTCTTTGGGTTTCTCACCAGCTTGCTTTCACTACATTTGCTCTTCCATATCCATTACAATTTCCAGTCCCTTGCCTTTTCCGCCTGAAGCTTCTAAGCCCTACTGTGTGCCCTGTTTTTCCTTTTACACTCTCAACTCCTTGGGCTGTCAGCATAATCTTACTGTTTTCTTTTTCATCACAGCCACTTGCAAAATTTCAACTTTGATTTCATTCAAATCATCCTTCTCTGGTTCTATGCCTTATAAGTGGCATAATGAAGGGGAAGAAAATCTAACACTATGACTGAGTTTAAATTTATAGTTACATGGGCTTCCCTGGTGGCGCAGTGGTTGAGGGTCCGCCTGCCGATGCAGGGGACACGGGTTTGTGCCCCGGTCTGGGAGGATCCCACATGCCGTGGAGCGGCTAGGCCCGTGAGCCATGGCCGCTGAACCTGCGCATCTGGAGCCTGTGCTCCGCAACAGGAGAGGCCACAGCAGTGAGAGGCCCGCGTACCGCCAAAAAAAAAAAAAAAAAAAAAAAAAATTTATAGTTACAAGTCTTCAGCTGAGCAGGACCTTCATTGTTCTCTGGCGTTTATTGTTTAGAGCCACACCCAGCTTTTGCAGCCATTGCCTGGATGTACACTCACATTTTTGTCACTTTCCTCATGTACTTGAGTCTATCTAAGTAGACTCAGCAAACTACTTTCTACTTCACAGAGAAGCTGGAAACTGAACATTTACACATATTTATTTTCCCTTCCTCTTAAAACGACAAATATACGTGTATCTCTACTAACTCCTTCTCTCCATTCTGATTCTGTGCATGAACAGGATTGCCTGGTCTCTCTTTGGGAAATGTGCTCCATTAATCGTCTCTTCTTTTTTTTTATCTTCAGCAGTATCTTACTGTTTGTCTCTTTTCCTCTAACATATAAACAACTGCTAATTTCCCCCACTGTAACAATATGGAAAACAAAAAATATTTTTCCCATTTCATTGTACTTTATCTCTAGTTCACAAGAAAAGTTTTTGAAAGAATGTTCTATATTGGCTATCACAGGTGCTCACATCCCATTTATAAGCAAACACTAACCTCCACTTGATTTCTAAACAAACTGTAACTGGGGACTCCAAAGATGTCCTAAAGACACTTTATTCTCTTATCCAGTGTAACTTATCCGAGGTGATTGGCATCATTGATTACCCCTGCCTTCTTGATTCCACCATAAACATTCCGTATTTACCTTTTTCTTTTTAAGAGTTTTCTTCTTCCTTCCATGACAACTACTGCTTTGTCCCTTTCACAGGCTTTTCATTATTTTTTCTGTTTCCATATGGAAGAATTCAGGACATCTTTATCTTTCTTTTCTTCCTTCAATTTCTAGGTGAAATTATCTAAACTCGTAAGTTTTGGGCTCCTGACTCTAACTAAAATGGAGTAAGAGAAACGGAAATTATCCTCCTGTCTAAATAACTAAAAATATGGATAAACCTATGAAACAGTGGTTTTTCTAAACATTGGACATCAAGCAATCAAAGTGAACCATGAGAGAGAGGAAGTAAATGAAATGAGCACTGACTGGCCCAGTTGAGTGCTTTAAGGATTTTCCAGGTCATAGTTCAGTGAAGTGGGTAACCAGGAAGAATTCAGCAGACTCACTGAGTTGAGGAAATAGAGGTGAGAAGAAAGGACAGGTACATAAAGAACTGAGGAGTTTTGCAGAAGAGATTTGCCGAGCTCCTCTAGTCTTCAGCAGAGTAGTGATTGGCAGATTTTTTGAGGGATTTATTTGAGGTAGGAAAAAAGACTCACCCTAAAGGATTAGAAGAAACAGTAGCTAGAGCTCACGTAGGGCTGGGAAGAGTATCTGTTCCCCAGCTAGACCTGACAGCCTCATAATATGTGTGACACTGAGTACAGTTCTCAGAAGGGCCTTATCTCAGTAGTGGGGAATTATTATCCCAAGAGTAAATGCTGCTTTGGTCCCACTTAACAAGTCAAGAGGAAGACTGAAAGGATCTAACAGCTGAGAAATAAGTTAACTGTGTCCCAGATCAAAGCTCAAGAATAATTATAGTAATACAAAAATATACACTACTCAACATGTTAAAAGTTACAATGTATGGCATATAATAAAAAAAAATTGTAAGGCATCCTAAGAAGCAGAAGAATATGACCTATAAAGATGACAAAATCCATAAAATCAGAACAAACCCAAAAGTGATACAGATGTCAGAATTAAAAAACAGGGACATTAAAATGCTTATGTTAACTCTATTCCATGTATTGTAAGAGGTGGAAGAGAGACTGATCGTGTTGGGTAGATAAATGGAAAATATAAACAAGATGCAAACGGAACTTATAGAAATAAAAACTACAATGTCTGAGAAAGAAAATCACTGAAAGGAATGAATATGATATTAGGTATGGCAGAAGGTAATATTAGTAAATTTGAAGCTATAAAAACTCTCCAAAAAAAACCCCCAAAAAACCTGGGGGGGAAAAAGACCTAAAAACAAAAACATATACACTTGTGGGACAACTCTTCAAGTGACCCGTTATATATATAACTGGAGTTTCTAAAAGAGAGTGAAAATAGAAAATTTATTTGTAGAAATTATCACCAAAAATGTTCCTAATATGATGAAAATTATTAACTCACAAATCCTAGGAGCTAAGTAAACCCCAAACACACATACGTGAATTTCAACTTCCGGATATTTGTGGCTGACTATCAACTAGGGAAGACATATCTCCTAGATTAATCCCTTTTATATGTAACCAACAACCTATAAGACATCCTTAACTGGATGTCCTGTATATACTTTACAGAAAACATGGCTAATGGTTCACCTATTTGTTTGTGAACCAGTATTTACTGAGGCGCTGATATGTTCCAGACAATACAATAGGGATCAAAATTACACAATTGAAAAGAAATTGTCCTTGAGGTTTAGGAGTCAACATAAGACATATATATACAAAATATTTAAAATACAATGTGTTAAGTTCCATAACGGTGATGAGTACAAGATGAAAATACCATAGATGAAGGTGAAACTGAATCTAACTGGGAGAGGCAGATAACATGTACTATTATTTCAATTAAACGCTGAAACTTGCACCTTGAGGACTGTAATTAAGAGGTCATTTGTGACAGCGCAGCTGCACCGCCTCGCAGGTGCGGGGTTGCGTGACCCCGGTGCGGGGCCGCGTGACCCCAGCGCGACCCCGGCTGCTTTGGCCACCAGGCGGCGCTCGTTCTCTGCCCGGCAATCCGCTTGCTTCCGCCGGGGGTCGGACAGCCGCAGCTGCGCGACGCTTCTCCAGGTGAGTGGACTGGGCGTCGGACGCCGGGGTTTAGGGGAGACGGGCGAAGCCTGCGTGGGGGGGGCACTTTGGCGGGGAGGTCTTGGGGCAAAACCGAGGGGCCAAAACCGAGTCAAAGGTGTCGGCGTGGGGAAATGCTGGCAGGGAGCTGAGGCGCCCGGGGCAGGAGCATCCGGGCGGTTGCAGGAGGGCGTTTAGAGGACGGTGGTCTTGGGCTGAGGGGGCTTCCTAACAGATGAGAGGCGGGGAGGCCCCAAGAGCGTCAAGAGTATCGCAATGAGACGAGGAGGCTTTTGTCTGTATGGACACCGGCCAGTGGCTGGGAGGAGCCCGGAGTCCAGAGAATTAGGGGCAGGGGGTGGGAGAAGAGATGTTTAAAAAAAAAACACAGAAAACGTCGTCTGTGACTTTGATAAAAGGTATTCATTAAAATAGTAGAGCTAGAAGTCAGATTACAGTGGGATGAATAAGAATAGGGTATAAAGACATGGGAATAGGAGAGTCACCAGATCTGAATGTGGGGATGGTAATGCTGCACAATCCATACTCTCCCCCAAAGGGGAAAACTTTAATTTTGCATAAGCATCATGGGTCAAAAGTGGTGGTGCTCACCAATATCTGAATTCCCTTCTAACTTGCAACACTCTTGTCCTACATTTCCCATTACCTTGCCTTTGTTGGGGCCATATGACTGAGTTCTAATCAGCAAAATTCGAGAAGTTAGGAGTAGCACTGCCAGATACGGCCTCTAAAATCTCTCATGGAATCGTCCATATTCTTCTCTTCCCTATGCTCTTATGTATTTGCAGACCATTCAGAAGAGGACTTGGAGAAACGGTGGAGCACAAGATGGAGAAACGGTGGAGCACAAGATGGAAAAAAGCCTTGGTCTCTTAACCACCGTGTGGAAGCTTATCTCCTGACACTTAACGGTATTGTGACATGGTTATCTTTAAATTTAATTTCTATTTCCCTAAGCCTGTGGATATTTGCTTTGCAATGTTGCGGGTTGCAGCAGTTTTTCAAAACCAGAGCTTCTAAACTCTTTGATGGATTTTAATAATTCCGTAATATGTTTTATTGCAATGTCCACGAATATTGTTTTATTTACTTGTAGTTTACTGTCGACAGTTCTGGCAGTTCCCAGAGTTAACATTTGTGCACATGCCAATGGGATGGGTGCAGAGACAGGCAAGCCAGGCCCCATGCACTGCCCCCACCAGGAGCACCTCCTCTCTGCTGGGCCAGAGCCACTGCTTCCCTGGCTGCTGCTTCTGCCAATCTGTATCCAGTTCCTGACTGGGTTTTACTCACAGAGTCCCAAGAATCCGGGACTGCCCCACATGTGCTAGATGTTGCCACGTATATCTTCTTTGCTCGTAGGTTCACTCCATTGTTCCATAGGACTTAATTTAGAAACACAGGTCCTAAGATAACATTATTAAGAATTTCAAGAAGGCAACACAACAGCATTAAACCAAATCTGGGGGGCCCCTTTTGAGAGTGGGACCCTGAGGGGCTGCACAGTTGTACAGCTGTGAAGCAGTTGTAATCCCAGAAGTGGTTCAGGTTTAGGTGCTGTTTGATGCAGAGGTTTATAATATCAGGGTCTCATTTTACTTTTCTACAATTTTCTCTGTCTTTTCACTCTGCCTTCCTTCATGTATTGGTTCCATCCTCTGACTAGTTTCCTATATGAAAGCAAAATGGCTACAGGAGTTCCAGGTCTTTTATCCATATAATACACACTCTATAGCAAAAGAGATTCTCACTAGTTAGTCAGGCGAGGGTTACATGGTCATATGCTTAGGTGGTAGGCTACCTGATTGGCTTAGCCTAGCTCGTATGCTTTACCACTGTAGTAAGGTTTTCTGGAACCATATGGCTCTTAGCATGGAAACTGAGGACTATTAAAAAAGCAGGAATTGCTACTGTGGAAGAAATCACAAATGTCCACTACAGAATATTTCTTGAATTAATAACTGACTGACAGATTGTAGTACTTCATCCTGGGAAAGGATTTGTAAGTATGCCTCTTGTTTCCAAAATCATAACTGAAATTGTAACTAATACTGTAAAAACTGACGTCTAGATAATTATAATATGGCAATGTTAAAAGAATATTGTGATGAGAAAAAATCCTATTGCCTACTTAGAGATATTGAAAAAGAAGCACTTAGTACCAAGAATGTTATGTTTTTCCAGCACTGCTGGGGAAAGACGTCTTAAGGCTTCCAATGACCAATACTGATTATATTCTAGGTATATATGTCTCTGAAGATACAAAGGATAAAACCCTAGCCTGATGGAACTATCTTTCAAGCAAGAGCAAAATTTCTTATTATTGTTCTGTGATTAATGGACAGCTTCTCTTATGTAGTTTAGTTTTTGTGATGAACCTACACACCAGGAGGAAGTGTTGTATACAAATGTAGAGTAGCTATTAACAAATTATCAATTTAGCTTAAATAAGTCTTTTTAAAGATTTCTTATGTGTTCCATTTCCCAAGAAATTTAATATCATTTAGGAATTGAAAAACTAAAAAAAAAAAAAAAAGAACAAAATTAAAACAAAGAAACAGCAAACAATACCTTGATGATGTTCTCAACTTGTATAGCTGAGGATTTGACCCCTGGTAACGCCATACATTTGTCCATTAATTAATTAATTATAATTAACTAATATCATAATTACAGGGCACGCTAATGTTCTCAGCTTTGTGCTGAGATGCAAAGATAAGCCTAATATGGGGAGTAGACCTTCAATTGTCAATCTCAAATATATTTTTAAAAAATATTTATTTATTTATTTATTTTGGTTGCTCCCAGTCTTAGTTGCGGTGTGTAGTTGCGGTGTGCAGACTTCTTCCTAGTTGCAGCATGTGGACTTCTTCTTAGTTGCGGCATATAGACTCTTAGTTGCAGCATGCGTGTGGGATCTAGTTCCCCAACCAGGGATCAAACCCAGTCCCCCTGCATTGGGAGCATGGAGTCTTAACCACTGGACCACCAGGGAAGTCCCGAATATCTTCTGTTTGTTAACAATCTTAACAAAACCTAGCTGTTTTCCCTGATTCCTATGCTTCCCTACCAAATTGCAAATATTCTATTGCATAAGTTTGGCTATGATTGTATATACTCACTGATTTCATCTGGGAAATGGTACTGAAAGTGTTAATGAGTTCAAACTCATGCTGCTTACCGCATGACAGGCCAATAAATTGAGAGACAAGGTGTTGGGGTAGGGAATAGCAACTTTATTCAGAAAGCCAGCAAATCCAGAAGATGATGGGCTTGTGTCCCAAGGAACTGTCTGCCTGGGTTTGGATGCTATGTTCTTCCATAGAGCAAAGAGAGGGAGGTGAGGAAATAAAGTAAGAAAGGTGATAAGTTGTTGCAAATATTTCCTGGGTCCAGCCAGACTCTGGAGGGGATGTGTTAATTTCTTTCTTCCTGTAGGCATTCATAGATGGGCCTGGTCAGGATGTTTCCTGTGAGCTTAAATAAAGGTATTTGAGCTTAATGCTCAGGCATGGGAGGCAGGGTTCCTGGAGATGGGCCATTATATACACTATAAACTGTAGGCAACATTCCTTTAGTGATTAACTTGTAACAAAAGCAATTGAATACAAAGGTTAAAGTAAAAACAGGTCCAATATGGAGTCAGATTTGTTTTTCTCTATTACAAAAGTACATAATTTAAAAATTATATAACATACTATAATACTTCTATGTTCATCCAGAACTTTTAAATTAAATAGGAAAAACAGACATGGAATGAAGAAAAATTTATGTATTTGATTTGATTATTAAATAATGCAACATATAATTTGGTGAATTTCAAAGGCATTTATTTTTTACTATGATAGCCACTGAATTTCACTTTGGTGGGGGCTAAGTTATTCTTATAAAATAAAGATTAAAGGAGGCTATGTTTCTCTTCAAATCATTCTTGTTATGTGTATTCAATTTGCAAGACAAGCAATTACTGCTGTTTGAATCTGGCAACTAGCCACTATTTTTAATTGAAAAGGTATTTTGCAAAATAAAGAACATGAAGTTATAAGAGGAAGTGGTATTGATGTGTTAACAGGAGTGAGCCATAAGGAATGGCAATTATATATTTTAACATGTAAAGAGATTTTCCAAATTAGCTGTTGGTAAAATTGCTACGCCTGTCACACCAAGTTCATTTATTTCTTGGATAAACTTGAAGAATATAAAGGCACTTATAAAGATGCTTTTTTAAAAGACATAAATGCATCATAATCATAACATCACAGGAGTGCAGAGACTTGATTTTAAGTAGAAACAAGGGCTCTTGCTTAACCAAGTTAAGCAGGGCTTCAGAGTTAGATTGATCTGGATGATCCCATCTTGGACACCTTATATGTGGTTACCTGGATTAAGTATCATAAACACTATGAAGCTTCCATTCTCTCATTTCTAAAAACCTCGATACTAATTTTACATTATAGGTTTTTGGAGTGTATGTGAAGATTAAATGAGATAATGTCTAGAAAACACTTATGCCTGTGTCTGGCATGTAGGTGTTCAACAAATAGTACCTGCTATTTTTATGTTTGCTTATTGGGGAGAATGTGACAGAAATGTGTAGAAAACTGATAACTTTTATAAAGAAGTTTTATATTCAACTGAAGTCATATGTTAATATATGTCAGTATTCAAATCTAGTTGTATACTTTCCTCAATTTGTTTCATGTAGATTCTCCTGTTCAGTTTCGTTCTGAATTTATTTAGAATGAATCCAAATTCAGTATTAAATCTTCCCAAGCCTGTGACACTTACCCTGACCTCTGAAATTTAAGTAGAGGTTATATTGCTTTCTGCCAAAACAATGACTACAAAAAAAGATTGTTTATTGATTGCATAATCAAAGTAACCAAAGTCAATTAATTATTGACTTATTGATTTATCCATTTTTTTTCAACAAATAGTTTTATCCTATGAGTACTATTCTGTACAAACCAAGAATAATTTTGGGCACTGGGGGATATAATATACCTAGTGAAATGGTTTTCAACCATTTCAACCTGGTTTCACTTAGAATCATATGGGAATGTTTATAAAATACCTATGCCTGGGCTCTATACCCAAAGATTCTGATTTAATTAATTTGTATGAAGCTCAAATGCTTTTAAAACCTCCCCATGGCAATTCCAATACGTAGCTGTGCTTGAGAGCCATATATTTAAAATAGTGGTTCTCAATTTTGTGAACAACTATAATATTCACCTGGGAGCTTTATTTTAATTTATTATTAATTTAATTGATGTAATTTAAATTTTTATTGAGATATAATAAGTAAACATAAAAGTACACTAATCTTAAATGTACAGCTCAATGAATTTTAGATATGTGTATCTTTGCATAATAACTCAAATCATTATATTTTCTCTAGTCCAAAATGTTCCCTGTGACTCTTTTTTGTTCTTTTAAATTGAAGTATAGTTGATTTACAGTATTCTATTAGTTTCAGATGTACAACATAATGATTAAATATTTTTATAGATTATACTCCATTTAAAGTTATTACAAAATAATGGCTATATTTCCCTGTGCTGTACAATATATACTACTTGATTATTTATCATATACATTGTTATTTGTATCTCTTAATCCCCCACTCCATCTTGCCCCTCTGTCCTTCTCTCTCCCCATTGGTAACCACTCTTTTGTTCTCTATATCTGCGAGTCTGTTTCTATTTTGTTATATACATTCATTTGTTTTATTTTTTAGATTCCACATATAAGTGATAACAGTATTTGTCTTTCTCTGTCTGACTTATTTCACTAAGCATAATAGCCTCTAGGTCCATCCACATTGTTGCAAATGGCAGAATTTCTTTTTTTAAATGGCTGAGTAATATTCTATTGTATAAATATGTAACATATCTTCTTTATCCATTCATCTGTGGATAGACACTTAGGTTGCTTCCATACCTTGGCTATTAAAAATAATGTGATATAAACATTGGAGTGCATATATCTTTTCAAATAAATATTTTCATTTCTTTTGAATATATACTCAGGAGTGGAATTGTTGGATTATATGGTAGTTCTATTTTTAGTTTTTAAGGAACCTGCATACTGTTTTCCACAGTGGCTGCACCGATTTACATTCCCACAACAGTGTACTGGGCTTCCCTTTTCTCCACATCCTCATCAACATTTGTTATTTGTAAACATTTTTATGATCACCATTTTGACAGGTGTGAGTTGATACCTCATTGTGGTTTTGATTTGCATTTCTCTGATGATTAGTGATGTTGAACATCTTTTCATGTGCCTGTTGCCCATCTGTATATCTTCTTTGGAAAAATGTCTATTCAGGCCTTCTGCTCAGTTTTGAAACAGGGTTGTTTGTTTTTTTGAAATTGAGTTGTATGAGCTGTTTATATATTTTGGATGTTAACCCCTTATCAGTTACATCTTTTGCAGATATTTTTTCCCATTCAGCAGGTTGTCTTTTTGTTTTGTCAGTGGTTTTCTTTGCTGTGCAAAAGCTTTTAAGTTTAATTAGATCCTATTGTTTATATTTACTTTTGTTTCTTTTGCCTTGGGAGACAGATCCTAAAAAATATCGCTACAATTTATGTCAAAAAGTGCTCTGCCTGTGTTCTCTTCTAGGAGTTCTATGGTTTCAGGTTTTACATTTCAGTCTTTAATCCATTTTGAGTTTATTTTTTGATATAGTATGAGGAAATGCTCTAATCTCATTTGTTTACATGTAGCTGTCCAGTTTTCCCAGTGCCACTTATTGAAGACACTGTCTTTTCTCCATCGTATATTCTTGCCTCCTTTGTTGTAGATTAATTGACCACGCATATGTGAGTTTATTTCTGGGCTCCCTATTCTGTTCCATTGATCAGTGTCTGTTTTTGTACTAATACCATGCTATTGTGATTACTGTGGCTTCGTAGTATAGTCTGAAGTCAGGGAACGTGAAACTTCCAGCTTTTGTTTTCTTAAGATTGCTTTGGCAATTTGGGGTCTTTTGTGGTTTCATATAAATTTTAGAATTATTTGTTCTAGTTCTGTGTAAAAGTATCATGGTATTTTGATAGAAATTACATTAAATCTATAGATTGAAACTATGAAATAATAAAGATGCGCTGTTTTAAGCCTGTGAGTTTTGGGGGTAATGTGTTATGCAGCGATAGATAAATAGTTGAGTTTGGTACATTGTTTTACAACTGTTAAACTGGTTAATGATGCTTTCAGATCCTTCCTGAAACAGGTAAACAATTGGATCAAATACATGAAAATATGTTTCTCAAGGCTTTGGACATCAGACAGTAATGTACAGTGATATTTGAGAGATGGGAAACTAATGAAGTAAACTTGAGATTGCCCAGTTTGCTTCCTTAAAAGAATTTTCAGGCTACAGTGCCAGGAGGGGAAACTCACATGGAGTTCAGCAGGCTCCTTTATTTGAGGAAACAGAGCAAACATTCTAGGAAGAACAAGACAGCTAAGGTCCTCAGAGCAGAGTACCCAAGAGGAGAAAGAATAGAGAAAGACAGCTATGGAATTTGCAGTGGTTGAGTAGTCAGTGGATGCATCAACAAATGCATGTGATAAAACTGTGCTAGGTCAGGAAAGGGACCACCTGAAAAGAATAGAGGGAATAATATTCTGAGCTTACATGGGGCCAAGAAGAGTGCCTATTTTTAAGTCCGTGAATATCATAATTCATAGGGCATTGAAGAATACTCAGAAAAGTCTTGCCTCTTAACTGTAATTAGCCTTAGACTGACCACTACTCTGGTCCCACTTAACAAATTTCCCAGTAATTTAACTGTGTCTTAGAACAAAGCCTAAGAATATTTGTAGAAATTATATCCCTATCTATCTATCTATCTATCTATCTATCTATCTATCTATCTATCTATCTGTCTGTCTGTATGCGGAGAGGTAGATGGGTGTGTGTGTGTGTGTGTGTGGGCATGTGTGTGTGTATCTTAGCCAAAATCCAATGAGGTAAAATTCACAACATGTATCATAAAATGAAAAATTTTGCAGCATGATAAAAACCCCAGGAATATATGATTATGAAGAGGAAAAAAAATAATGCAAATCTACCCAAAACTAACACAGGTGTTAGAAATAGCATACAAGTACTAAAGCAGTTATAACTATCCCATATGTTCAAAAAGACACAGGAAAGATTGGACATTTTATGTAGAGACACAAGGTAAAAAATACATGAGTGAAAAACACTGGTTTGGTTTAATGGTGTATTAGATGTGGAAGAAAAAATATTAGTGATCTTGAAGACTTAGTAGTAGAAACTATCCAAAATGAAATGTAGTAGGAAAAAAAAACGAGCTGAGCAAAGAGACCTATAGAACTACAAGTGGCCTAATATATGTGTATTGGAGAGAACAAAACCCAAAGCTTTTTTCATCATTATTTTATCTCCAACATCAAGCATGGTGTCCAGCATATGATAGGGCTAGATAAATATTTCTTAAGTGAATGAGTTAACATTTAAAGTGAATCAGAAATTGTGAACTTTATATTTTATTAAATATACTGATTCAAAGTAAATGAAAATATTTTTATTAGTAAAAGAAAACCAAAATCCATTTTGTGGAAAATATTAAATATTATGTATATATGTGTATATACACATATATATATCCCTCTATATGCATACATATATATTATTGCTTAAACAGATTTGTAGATCAGTATTTTGAATTGCTAGTAGTTAAGTCGAGAAGTTTACAGATGCACACAAAAACACACACACTTCGTTTCTATATGTCAGCCAGTCAGAAAAGGGAGAAAAATATACAGAGAAGAAAAAGAAAGACTTCACATCTGAACAGCAGTTATAGATATAGACACACCACAAACATGCAAACACTCACACTAGAAATAGCATTCATGGGATACAGACAGATTGATTTATTTTATAAATACAGTAAGAATAGGAAATTTGAAGACAGATATGAATTCGATCTCACCTAATACTCTTGTGAGCGCTGAACTTACATAGCAGTCATTGTAGTCTCTATCCTATAGCATTCCTGTTCAGTTTTATTCAAGAGTCTGTACAGAGAGCACTCCCTTTAATATGTAGTCCTTTAGGAGATGTTTAAAGAGATTCCCCAGAGATTCCTTTTATAAACTCAAGAAAGACATACTACATTATCAGATTTTTCTAATCTGAGGCTACTGCTAATTGAAATGCTGGGGGGAGGAGCTAAATTTCAAAGTCTCTAATAGTTTTAAAGAGGTGGAGCGTAACTCTCCTCTCCTTAAGTATGGGCTGCCCATAGTGATTGTCTCCCAAAGAGTATAGTATGGAAAGGGAGAAAAGAATGACTTCACAGTGGAGAAACCTGACAAACACTACTTCAGCAAGGTGATCAAGGTTGACATCAACAGTGTTAACTCATGATGATAGAATGTACCCTTGAAATGATGTGATACAATGGCACTTTACGTCTGTATTCATCCTCTCCAAAACCTACAACCCCAGTCTAATTGTAAGAAAAAAACATCAGACTAATCCGAATTGAGGGACATTCGATATAATCACCGACCAGTCACTCTTCAAAACTGTCAAGGTCATCAAAAACATGGAAAAGTCTGAGAAAGTGTCAACAGCTTAGAGCCATCTAAGGAGACATGAGGACTAACTGTGGTGTGGTGCCCTGAATAGGATCCTGGAACAGAAAAGATATTAGGTGAAAACTAAGGAAATTTGAATGAAGTATGGGTTTTATTTGATAATATTTAAAAATCATGGTTAACTAAATGTCACAAATGTACCATACTAATGTAAGATAACAGAAACTAAGAATCGGGTATATGGGAGCTATCTGCACTATCTTTGTAACTTTTCTATATATCTAAATCTGTTCTAAAATAATAAGTTTATCAAAAAAGTAAAGTAGGAAACATGAATAATGTACTTACTATATAAGAGAGGAATAAACATAATATATGAGAGTGAGTAAGAGCAAATTTTAAATGAATGAAATCTGGGAAACTTGAGAGTCCCTAAATTTGTTGTGTGAAATTTTAAGCTTTTATTATATTGTTTACCTAAAATTTGATTTGCAAGCACAATTGATTCATTTCCTACAGGCTGAGTACTTCCCAATAATTAAGGACTTAGGACTTCAGAACAGGTTGGGTGAGGTATACATTTTGTACTGGCTTGACCTGTTTATGCATTAATAATTACTATTGGAAACCTATTTCAAACAGTGGTGACTACACTGGGTATTCAAAAGTAAATAAGGTAAATATATGCCCTGACTTGAAGAATGTCATAGTCTAGTGAGAGAGACTGACACATAAACAGTTAAATACAATGCAATGTGAAACATGCCGTGAAAGGACAAGGGAGGCGGTGGCTAAGCTTTCTGGGCTTCATAACACAAAGTCTTAGAAAAGCCCCCATGACCCTTGTTTCTTGTTCATTAAGGTGCAAAGTCACTATTACTCAAAACCTTGCTGTTTTTCATAGCTGCTGATGTTTCAGCATCCATCCTTTCTTATGCCATAATCACTTTTTTTGCTTAATAAAGTCAGAAAATATTAATGTTGAGATAATAAAAGGGAAATTCAAGTTTATCTATTACATGTTCCTAAATCATTCGTGAGTTTCCTGGCAAAGGGCATCCACGCTGTGTATGAGCACTTTTAGGGATGGAAGGCTCAATATGTTTCAGGGTGGCCTAGTCCATTGTTTTAACAATCCAATTATTCAAAATTTTCTTTAACAGTAACTCTTAATTTTGTTTTTAGTCATTTTTCATTCATTACAGACCTGCCTTTGTTTTTTCCAACCTTCAAATAGAGGACATTAATAAATGCACATATGTAATTTAAAAGTTTAATTACTTTGCAGGTACACATGGTAGAATCAATTTATAAACATCAATGGAAACATATTTTATGCAGTTTTAATGTACCACAAATTTAATAGCTATCATTTTAGTGGCATATCATTAAATGTCATTTCCCAACTTATGGAAAGTATGTTTCAGTTAATGGTACTAGTTCATAAACATTTTTAAGACTATCTCCAACTCATTTTAAAAATGTAATTTTGATCAATTAAAAAAGGTGCTTTTAAATGGCACCATAAAGAGTAATCTAATAGAACTAGGTTAAAGCAAATGAAGTAGTTAAGAAATTTGTCTTTATCTTATCTGAAAAATTCACTGAAGAATATTTGTAGAGTTTAAGCTCGTCATTAGGAAGCATTATCATTAAGGATATGGTATGGAGAGTCAATTTAGAGTGTAGATTTATCTAGCTATCAAGGATGGTAGAATAAAAAATACTTAGGTGACTTAGGTGAAGTCACCTAAATCACTATTTATCTATCTATCTATCTTATATCCTGGAGGCTTCTAGGCAATAATATATTTGTCTTGATTGTTGCATTTATTACAAAAAGCAAAGAATGAAACCAGTAATGTATGCTGTTGTGATTTCATAAGTATTAAATAGGTTGTTAATGAAAATATTAATAAAAAGAAGTAGTGTGAAAGCTATCTATACATTCCTTTGTGTAATGTTTGCAATTAGTGTTCATAATGTCTACAAAGTTATTCAGTTTTAGTACTCCACAATGAGTGTGAAATTCTTGGCATTTAAAAGAATAATTGCACACCTCTAAAACATTAAAAAAAATTATACTTGTTCTTAATTTGATATAAGATTTGTTTCCAATTTTGAGTGACCAGCCCTTTATATTCCCTCAGGTGGTCTACTCCCTTGATTAATATAGGATTAAAGAATGTCAGTTGTGAACAATAAAATACTACTAATTCTACCCATGTACTTATAATCCAAGTTAAAATTAATTTAAAATTAATTCATTCTCTTCTTATTGCTGTCTTGCCAAACTCCTTGAACTTCACAAGTCTTTTTCACATAAGTGCTTACTTTGTTTGGTATACCCTAAGCTCTGCTTAATTTAGTTGCAGTTATCTTTAACATGAATGTAGACCTTCACTTTCATCCAAATTTATTCTTGTTGGCCTTACGTTATTCACTGTAGATATCTATATATCCTCTACATGTATAGATATATCCTATATATCCCTATAGATATAGATATCTCCCCTTTAGTGAATAATATTGTGATGGTTTTTTACATGTCAACTTGACTGAATCATGGGGTGCCCAGATATTGGACTAGACATTATTTATTTCTGGGTGTGTCTATGAGGGTGTTGGTGGATGAGATTAACATTTGAATCAGTGAAGCAGATTGCCCTCCTCAGCGTAGGTAGAGATCATTCAGTCCTTTGAGGGCCTGAATAGAACAGTGAGTGGCGGGTGCAGAATTTGTTTCTTTCTGCCTGATTGGATGAGCTGGAACATGGATCTTCTTTGGCTTTTGGATTGAGATTTACACCATTGGCTCCCTTGGTTCTCAGTACTTTGGACTCAGACTGAATTACACATGAGCTTGAATTACACTATGTGTTTTCCTGGGTCTCTGGTTTGCAGATGGCTGATGGTGGGACTTGTCCTGTGAGCAATTCCTTGTAATGAATACATAGGATATTTTAAATATTTAAGATATTACATTCCTTATGATACATATATGTTGTAATAATGTATATCATAGGTTCTATTGGTTCTATTTCTCTAGAGAACCCTGACTAATACAAATATATATATATAATGGAGATCTGTCTATCTATCTACCATTATCTATCTATCTATCTACCTATCTATCTATGTTATATCCTGGAGGCTTCTAGGCAAGTTTCAGCAGTGACTTAGATCAGTGATTTTGGTCAGAGTTTTGCAGCTATACATGTTTAGGTAAGGCCTAATGCAACAGGCTTTGTATATTGAAATCTTTAAGTTTGAAATAAACCAAAAAAAAACTTGAAGAAAGGAAAAAAAATGAAAAGAAAGGAAAATTATTGAAGTTAATTTCATAAGGATGTCATACATTTTTAAATGGACAGATTACATTAATTTTAGTGAAAATAATTATATGTAAATTATTTTAAGCAATTAATTTTCCCTACAAGGTGGATTTGATTTTCTAATAAGACAAGAAATGAAATGAGTTTTTCTTTAAGATTGTTTTCTTTTTTTTTCCTTTTTTTAATTGAAGTATAGTTGATGCAATGTTGTGTTCAGATTGTTCTCTAAAGACAGTCTCATGTACCCTTTTAGTCAAAAAAGTCAATCATATTCCGTTTACCATCAGGAATAACATGGGGAACCTGGAAAACATTGTCATAATGTTGTTTTAATTTTGATTAGCTTTAGCAAAAAGTCAAGAACACTATGAAAGAGCTCAAGTTCTATGGGAAGTCTGTAGGAACCTTGGCATCAAAGGTAACGCTAGAACCTCAAGCTCACCAGGACTCTCTTCCCCTTCCATCTTCTGTTTCTATGTGTCTATTCTCAACTTTATTTTGCAGGCAGTTTCCCCCATATAGTTGGGAAGATGACCATTGTTAGCCATTCCCAGTAAAGTAATTTTCTCAGAGAAGACACTGTCTCTTCCCCAGTCTGTTCAAATCAGTCCTGGATTCTGATTAGTGCCCGCTGCTCCCATACCAGTCTCTGTGTTCAGGAGAAATGTGCCAATTCATGTTCAACTTGTCTCAATATGTGTACCCTGAAACCAGGGGGTTGGGGAATAGGTTTACAATTGGGAATAGAAGATTGAATAAAGATATATCAGGTGGCCAAAAAAACAATAGACACCGCATTTCATTATATATAGTAGTAGACTGAAAGTAGTGTGTATAAATCTGGACTACTAAGTATGATTCTATATAAACATTTATACATTTATATATATTAAACATTTTAATAAATGCAAAATAGAGCTTGGATTGAAAAGCAGTATTGTGGTGTGGGACATTTATTGCACCAGAAATCAGAGGTCCTGGATCATGAGTTAGTCCCTTTATACTCATAGGCCTTGGATAAGTCACCTAAATGCTGAGCCTTATTTTTTTAAATTTCTAAAATGAGAATTTTACAAATGTAGACATTATTCTTCAAAATTTCTTTGAAAACAATATGTACGGTTCAGAAAAGGCTAAATAAAATGGTAAAGGGGAGAAAGGTTTATAGACCTAAACTGTTTTATCTATCTATCTATCTATCTATCTGAAATAATCATTATTATAGCATTTAAAGTGATTGCTGTCTTCTCTGTAATTCTTCAATTTAAGGAGGGTAGAGACTATTGAATATGTATATATGAGAATGAAAGCCTAAAGGTAATCAAATTATATGTTAAATTTCCTTGGTTAATAATTTTATTTCTTGCTTTAACTGTTATAGCCTTGGGACTGGAGCTAGAGTTGTATAGTTTTACTCTGCTGAATTCCAAGTTTTTCTACTATGTAGAGTTTTGAATAAAATTTTGATTCCCCTCAGACTCTTTACAGGATTACTCTGAACTGTACAAAATACCCCTGATCAATAAAGTAGCATTAACCTGACTTGCCCTGAAATATGCAACTTTCCATTTCCACATTTGCTAAACATGCAGAAGTCATCCACGTTAGGAAGTCCGAGTTGTCTTTACTCTTTCTTTGTTCCTAGTATTGATTTGTATATAGAGTAGGAAGGAGGAAAAGGTATTTTTGGTATGCTCTTCAGCTCCTTTCCCAAATACTTTATCTTATCAAATAGCCACATGCCAGCTCTTCCTTTCTGCCTGAATAACAGCTGTGGTTAGACAATTTACCTGAATGCTCACAGCTTATACAAATACCTAGAAATTCATGAAAACATCATAAGTATTAGAGTGTTAATCTTATGGGATATGATGGGCAGAGAGTCTAGAGCCAAACATCTCCCACCCTCCAAAACTTCCAGGTATGCCTTAAATATCCACTAAGAAGAGATGTAAAGGGTAGATAAGTTCATCAATAATCATCACAGAAGGAATCTTCCAGGCATTCACAATAAAGCTACAAGTACAATCCTATTAGTGTCCTTCGTTGTATTTTCAAGTGATAACTCAGGACCATTTTTTTTTCTTTTATCCTATGAGACACTATAGTGATATTTTCCTTAAACAAAAATCTACAGCGAGATTCACCTGTATTTATATGAATGTATACCAACATAATGGTTTCTCAGTTTGCTATTTATTTCACACTCACAATTAATTTAATGACAAGAAAAGCTATACTGGTATTATAGTTATTTAACAATTATATACATTAAACAATAGAATATATGATATCTTTACAGTCATGGGCATTTTCCCAAGAGTGTCTAGTACAATGAGGAAAATACAAGAGAAAACCCAGCATTGGGTTCACAGGAACCTGGTTTTAAATCATGGCACTATTACTTTCTAGCTTTTTGATGTATGAAATTTATCTACCTTTATAAATGTATACTTTTTAATCTGTTTAATAAAGATAGCATAATAATATCATGTGATTTGTTAAGAATATAATATACTGTCTAGACTGCTAATTTTCTTCCTTCCCTTTCTAATCCTCTTATACAGGACCCAACCATCTTTTACTGATTTGTTCCTGAATAATTTCTTAATTATTATTTTAAATTTAGAGAAAAAGTTTCTTATATTTATGTGCAGTCTTTATATTAAGGGGTCTATTTTATCACTTAGCATGCATCAGTGAAATTATTTCTTTAAAAGGGTGCTATGAATTCTGATAAACTTAGGCATATTTTCTTGTAATTGAGAACTCGTGAGGTGAAAATGTCCTTGTTGAATAACCTCAGACTGTACATCTGAAACCAAGTTTCTCAATGGAATTGCATGTCTGATTGAGAATAGGAGGTAATTAGTGAGTTCTTTCTATATTTTACTATTATCATAACAGAACATTTTTTAGTTCCTTACACTTCATTTTGTCTAAAATTAGTATGCTCACTCATGCCTCAGAAATTCTCTGTGTTGTCCCTTGGGATGAAAGAGATAGAATTATGTGATATGTGTAAACAGGGATTAATTTAATCTTAGGCAAATCCACACTTTGCTGTGTGAGTGAGGTTTGCAGAGGATTATAAATACAGTGAGTTAGATACAGCTTGACATCTTGTTTTTTGAGACTCATACTTTTTAAAAGCTTTTCAAAATCACTTACTAATTTTTGGTATGCAAAATTACATGGGAAAAAAATAAAAATTGAGCAAAAAGTCAAGTTTACTTTGGATTGAATGTTAAAAAGATCTCTTACTTATTGGAATAGGAATTAGGATTTATGTGATTCTAAGAGGCATGTGTCTTCTTTGCAAAAGGGCAATTGTCTTGCTTAGAGATGCATGTTGAAACGATGCTTCATAACTTGGGACATTTATTCATTTTGATTCCCAGCATTGTTCATCTCTCGACTGGGCAGCATTTATTTGGTGGCACCCTATGAACTCTAAAGTACATAAGTTTAATGGCAGGAGTGTGTGTGGAGAGATTGGCAGAGAGAAGCCCAACATACATCATGTGGCTAGAAATGATATAGTAGGAAGTCACAAGCCATCATACTCATCATAGGTTTAAGCTTTAGCTATTTCTATGGTTAAAAAAAAATATTTGGGGGAGATTGGACTTTATCCAAAATCAATTTACAACTCTCAAATTTTTTTAAAGCCTTCACAGAGGGAGACATGAGTTTGGCACCTCTATTAGAGCTACACTTCCGGGAATATCAGGAATCGACATATTGGTTTAATAAAGAGTAAAAAATCCAATCAATGCAACATCAAGGTTTGGCATGGAATAGAGTAAGCTGGGGATTTTCTTTCAGAAGGCTAATAGCAAGGTAGTGTTAACTCATAGGATCTTGACAGGTATTAGAAATTGGATTGTATAAAAGAAAGGAAGATATAATGTAAATAATAGAGATCACATCTGTTTTCAGTATGTCTAGGGTGAAAGAGTAGAAACACTTGAAGTTGTTAAAAGTCTTGACTAGTCAAGGCATAGAGAAAAGGAGTGTGGACCATAAAGGGTTATAGCTTCCATAGATCCAGGACATCAAAAAGAACAGCAATACTACATGTGCAGCATAAATGGATTCAGTTGTCTGTGACTGTGAGCACAAGCTGTCTGTGATTAGAATCAAAACTATCCTATCACAGCTGGAACCATTAGAATGGTCTTGGGTGGGATTTAGAATGGGGAAAAAATCTAAATTTGAATCTCAAGGCTGTCTTTCAAATTACAGAAAGTCCTTAGAGACTTGCCTCTGATGGAAAATTGTACAAACTAGAAAAGAAACCATGAGTTTGACTACAGGTGTACTGAAAACATAACACTCAATCATTATTTAGGTTTAATTTTAAAGGATCAAACTGAATGATTCTTGAATGATCTTATTAAGAGTCTAAAGCTCTAGGTAGGAAAATGTGGTTTGTGAAAAGTTTTCTGAAAAGAGCATTTTCATGTATATGCATTTAAAAAAAGTAATGTAAGAAATATTTAGGGCATAAATTGAGTAAAGAGTTAAAAACTTTGTCATGATCCTAAAAACTCATTCTTGTTTTAGTAAAGGGATTCTCCATATGGTTTATTAAAAATTTTTCCTTAATTAGTCACTATTTAATCTTTACTATATTCTTTATAGCTCATTCTTTAGATCTGTAAAAACTAACATCATACCTCTCTGGCTATTTTGGCTTTATTCTAAGTGGATTTCTTCCTTTTATTTTATTGCTATCCAAAATTTGGGACCTTTATTCTCTTAATGTCATTACTTTAGCAGGTGCTATGCCCAGGTTTTAGCTACCAAGCTTTGTTCACAGGCAAGGAAAAATACGTGTAATGGCTAAATTACAGACCAGGCACCTGCTGTCAAATACAGTCAACATAGAATAAATCACTCCTGCCTGTGAATCAAAATTTTAACTTCCCCTTGGCTGTCTGCAGAGCATAGCACAACACCTGAGACATCATTATGGGGATGCTTTTGTCAAAGTATACCATTACCCTTTGATATCAGATGCCAAAGCATTTATGCCATACCTGGGATTTGTAAGATTTTCCTTGGATATTGGTTTATATAATCATGGTATAGTTTATTATTATTTGCCTCTTACCCATTATTTCACATTTTCTACTAAGTTTAATGAGAGAGTTTTTGGCTATACAAATATCCCTCAAAAAAATAAGTAATATGTTTTGCTAAATAGATTGTATGAAAGTCACCCAGTTCATGAAATAGGAAAAGTCAGTTGGCAAAAACATACTAATTTCAAAATGTATGTAAAATAACTCTTTTATGCCAAAGCAGAATTGTATCCCTTGAATTGAGCCACATAAAATAATATAGTGATGATAATTCAATTCTGATTAACACCATTTGGGCATCTACTACATGTAAATCCCTTTTCTAGACATAGTGAGACTTAAATGATGGATAAGAGCCAACCCTACCCTCCAGAAATTTATAATCCAATGTGGTCAAGGAGAATAATATATACATACTGATATGCATATTTAAAGGCAAATAATTTAAGTGCTATAGTACAGAGGTTCTCAAATTTTATTCCTTGGATCAGCAGCACCAGCATCACTTGTGAGCTTGTTAGAAATGCACATTTTAGTTAGGTTGCATCTCAAATCCTTGAACAATGTGGGGGTTAGAGGCAACAATCCTCCACTCAGTCAAAAATCCACATACAGCTTTTGACTTCCCCAAAACTTAACTACTAATAGCTTACTGTCGACCAGAAGCCTTACCTGTAACATGAACAGTTGGTTAGCACATATTTTGTATGGTATATGCATTATATACTGTATTCTTACAATAAAGTAAGCTAGAGAAAAGAAAGTGTTACTAAGAAAATCATAAAAAAGAAAAAAAAAACATTTATAGTACTGTACTATTTTTATCAATACCAGAAGTTCATATCATCTGTTCACAAGATGAATCATCTGTCAGTACCTATATCAATGTCAATTCCTATGATACAAAACGCTGTATGTTATATATATTACTAACACTGGAAATCAAAAATGAAGAGATAATGTGAAAAATAAATTCATATTTTCTTACGGGCATCATGCATTGATAACAAAGAAGAAGCAATGTGATTGCTTTATGGTAGCCTAGTGTAATCAATATGATTGCTTCACAGTAGCCTGGCCTATACACTAATGAATTAATCATTATAAAATTTTGTGGCATACAGTATTATAGTCATATTCATAATACTGTATTGAAACTTTGTTACATTTTTAAAAAAGCACTTACCTGTGATGATAGGCTGATATGCAGTTTTTCCAGTTATGAGAGAGAGGCATACTATGAAGCAATGTAATTCTTTGAAAGCAAAGTTATAAAATAGTAAGAAAACTAATACATTATTAATTTCATATTAAATGTCACTCACTTTATGCCCACGTAAGGATAGACTATCCACTTCAATTCAAGCCTTGCACTTGATGTTCTGAGCAGTGAATGCTTAGATGATGATGATGATGATGATGATGACATGAAAACATCTCATACAGTTCTTGCCATAGTTATTAGATTTTCACATGAAGACAATCACACACATGAGAGATGAGCATGTTAACTGTATGGCATGATTATTTACTATTTGTTAAGTAGAAATGGATCATCATAAAAGTATTCATCCTCATCTTCATGTTGAGTGGGCTGAGGAGGAGGAGGGAGAGGAGGGATTGGTCTTGCTGTCTCAGGGGTGGGAGGGGTGGAAGAGGTTGAGGAGTTAGAAGGAGCGGTAGGTGAGGCAGGCACACTCAGTGTAACTTTATGGGAATACATCATAATTTCTGTCGACGTTTTTGGTTTTTCATGTCTCTAAAAATATTTCTGTATGGTACCAATTCTTCTTCCACTGTTTGCTTTCATTGCAGTGCCTGTATCATGGAAGGGTCCATGTCATAAAAGAAGTCAAAAGCAGTCTTGAAAAATCAGAACCATTTTGCCAGATTCTTTTTTTTTCCCCACAGTGTGTATATATATATTTTTTTATTGGAGTATAATTGCTTTACAGTGTTGTGTTAGTTTCTGCTCTATAGTGAAGTGAATCAGCTATACGTATACATATATCCACTCTCTCTTTAACCTGTCTCCCCCCCGCCATTCCACCCATCTCGGTCATCACAGAGCACCGAGCTGAACTCCTTGTGCTATACAGCAGGTTCCCACTAGCTATCTATTTTACACATGGTAATGAAGTCAAACCTAATCTCCCAATTCATCCCACCCTCCTCTTCCCCCCGTGTCCACACGTCCGTTCTCTATGTCTGCCTTTCTATTCCTGCCCTGCAAATATGTTCATCTGTACCATTTTTCTAGATTCCACATATATGCATTAATATATGATGTTTGTTTTTCTCTTTCTGACTTACCTCACTCTGTATGACAGACTCTAGGTCCATCCACATCTCTACAAATGACCCAATTTCATTTCTTTCTGTGGCTGACTAATATTCCATTATATATATGTACCGCATCTTCTTTATCCACTCATCTGTTGATGGACATTTAGGTTGTTTCCATGTCCTGGCTATTGTAAATGGTGCTGCAGTGGATATTGGGGTACATGTGTCTTTTTGAATTATGGTTTTCTCAGGGTATATGCCCACTAGTGGGATTGCTGGGTCATATCGTAGTTCTAGTTTTAGTTTTTTTAAGGAACCTCCATACTGTTCTCCACAGTGGTTGTACCACCAACAGTGCAAGAGGGTTCCCTTTTCTCTGCACCCTCTCCAGCATTTATTGTTTGTAGATTTTTTGATGATGGCCATGCTGACCAGTGTGAGGTGATACCTCATTGTAGTTTTGATTTACATTTGTCTAATAATTAGTGCTGTTGAGCATCTTTTCATGTGTCTCTTGGCCATCTCTATTTCTTCTTCACTGAAATGTCTGTTTAGGTCTTCTGCCCACTTTTGGATTGGGTTGTTTGTTTTTTTGATATTGAGCTGCATGAGCTGTTTGTATATTTTGGAGATTAATCTTTTGTCCGTTGCTTTGTTTGCAAATATTTTCTCCCATTCTGTGGGTTTTCTTTTCATCTTGTTTATGGTTTCCTTTGCTGTGCAAAAGCTTTTAAGTTTCATTAGGTCCCATTCGCTTATTTTTGTTTTTATTTTCATTAGTTTAGGAGGTGGGTCATAAAAGAGCTTGCTGTGATTTATGTCAAAGAGTGTTTTTCCTATGTTTTCCTCTAAGAGATTTATAGTGTCTGGCCTTTCATTCAGGTCTTTATCCATTTTGAGTTTATTTTTGTGTATGGTGTTAGGGAGTGTTCTAATTTCATTCTGTTACATGTAGCTGTACAGTTTTCCCAGCACCATTTATTGAAGAGGCTGTCTTTTATCCACTGTATATTCTTGCCTCCTTTATCAAAAATAAGGTACCCATATGTGCATGGGTTTATCTCTAGGCTTTCTATCCTATACCATTGATCTGTATTTCTCTTTTTGTGCCAGTACCATACTGTCTTGATTACTGTAGCTTTGTGGTATAGTCTGAAGTCAGGGAGCCTGATTCCTCCAGCTCCATTTTTCTTTCTCAAGATTGCTTTGGCTAGTCAGGGTCTTCTGTGTTTCCATACAAACTGTATAATTTTTGTTCTAATTCTGTGAAGAATGCCATTCGTAATTTGATAGGGGTTGCACTGAACCTATAGATTGCTTTGGGTAGTATAGTCATTTTCATAATATTGATTCTTTTAACCCAGGAGCATAGTATATTTCTCCATCTGTTTGTGTCATCTTTGATTTCTTTCATCAGTGTTTTATAGTTTCCTGAGTACCAGTCTTTTGCCTCCTAAGGTAGGTTTATTCCTAGGTATTTTATTCTTTTTGTTGCAATGGTAATGGGATTGTTTCCTTAATTTCTCTTTCTGATTTTTCATTGTTAGTGTATAGGAATGCAAGAGATTTCTGTGCATTAATTTTGTATCCTGCAACCTTACCAAATTCATTGATTAGTTCTAGTAGCTTTCTGGTGTCTTCTTTAGGATTTTCTATGTATAGTATCATGTCATCTGCAAACAGTGACAGTTTTACTTCTTCTTTTCTAATTGGTATTCTGTTTATTTCTTTTTCTTCTCTGATTGCTGTAGCTAAGACTTCCAATACTATGTTGAATAATAGTGGTGAGAATAGACATCCTCCTCTTGTTCCTGATCTTATAGGAAATGCTTTCAGTTTTTCACCATTGAGAATGACGTTGGCTGTGGGTTTGTTGTATATGCCCTTCATTATATTGACGTAGGTTCCCTCTAAGCCCACTTTCTGGAGAGTTTTTATCATATATGGGTGTTGAATTTTGTCAAAAGCTTTTTCTACATCTATTGAGATGATCATATGGTTTTTATTCTTCAATTTGTTAATATGGTGTATCACATTGATTGATTTCCTTATATTGAAGAATCCTTGCAATCCCTGGGATAAACACCACTTGATCATGGTGTATGATCCTTTTAATGTGTTGTTGCGTTCTGTTTGCTGGTATTTTGTTGAGGATTTTTGCATCTATGTTCATCGGTGATATTGGTCTGTAATTTTCTTCTTTTGTAGTATCTTTGTCTGGTTTTGGAATCGGGGTGATGGTGGCCTCGTAGAATGAATTTGGGAGTGTTCTTTCCTCTGCAACTTTTTGAAAGAGTTTGGGAAGGATAGGTGTTCACTCTTCTCTAAATGTTTGATAGAATTCACCTGTGAAGCCATCTGGTCCTGGACTTTTGATTGTTGGAAGATTTTTAATTACAGTTTCAATTTCATTACTTGTGGTTCATCTGTTTATATGTTCTAATTCTTTGTGGTTCAGTCTTGGAAAGTTGTACCTTTCCAAGAATTTGTCCATTTCTTCTAGGTTGTCCATTTTATTGGCACATAGTTGCTTGTACTAGTCTCTTATGATCCTTTGTATTTCTGCGGTGTCAGTTGTATTTTCTCCTGTTTCATTTCTAATTTTATTGATTTGAGTCCTCTGCCTTTTTTTCTTGATGAGTCTGGCTAAAGGTTGACCAATTTTGTTTATCTTCTCAAAGAACCAGCTTTTAGTTTTATTGATCTTTTGTATTGTTTTCTTTCTTTCTATTTTATTTATTTCTGCTCTGATCTTTATGATATCTTTCCTTCTACTAACTTTGGGTTTTCTTTGTTCTTCTTTTTCTAGTTGCTTTAAGTGTGAGGTTAGATTTTTTATGAGATTTTTCTTGTTTCTTGAGATGAGCTTGAATTGCTGTAAACTTCCCTCTTAGAACTACTTTTGCTGCATCCCATAAGTTTTGGATCGTCGTGTTTACGTTGTCACTTGTTCTAGGTATTTTCTGATTTCCTCTTTGATTTCTTCGGTGATCTCTTGGTTATTTAGCAGTGCACTGTTTAGCCTCCACGTGTTTGTGCTTTTTACAGTTTTTTTTTTTTTCCCCTGTACTTGATTTCTAATCTCACAGTGTTGTGGTCAGAAAAGATACTTGATATGATTTCAGTTTTCTTAAGTTTTCCCAGACTTGATTTCTGACCTAAGATGTGATCTATTCTGGAGAACATTCCGTGTGCACTTTAGAAGAAAGCGTATTCTTCTGCTTTCGGATAGAATGTACTATAAATGTCAATTAAGTCTATCTGGTCAATTGTGTCATTTAAAGTTTGTGTTTCCTTATTTATTGTCTGTCTGGATGATCTGTCCATTGGTGTAAGTGGGGTGTTAAAGTCCCCCACTATGATTGTGTTACTGTCGATTTCCCCTTTTATGGCTGTTAGCATTTGCTTTATGTATTAAGGTGCTCCTATGTTGTGTGCCTAACTATTTATAATTGTTACGTTTTCTTCTTGGGTTGATCCCTTGATCATTATGTAGTGTCCTTCCTTATCTCTTGTAACAGTCTTTATTTTAAAGTCTGTTTTGTCTGATATGAGTTGGCTATGCCAGCTTTCTTTTGATTTCCATTTGAATGGAATATCTTTTTCCATCCCCTCACTTTCAGTCTGTATGTGTCCCTAGGTCTGAAGTGGATCTCTTGTAGACAGCATATATATGGGTTTGGTTTTGTATCCATTCAGCCAGTCTGTGTCTTTTGGTTGGAGCATTTAATCCATTTACATTCAAGGTGATTTTAGAAATGGATGTTCGTATTACCATTTTCTTAATTGTTTTGGGTTTGTTTTTGTGGGTCTTTGTCTTCTCTTCTGTTTCCAGCTTAGAGAAGTTCCTTTAGCATTTGTTGTAAAGCTGGTTTGGTGGTGCTGAAATCTCTTAGCTTTTGCTTGTCTATAAAGGTTTTAATTTCTCTGTCGGATCTGAATGAGATCCTTGCTGGGTAGAGTGATCTTGGTTGTAGGTTTTTCTCTTTCATCACTTTAAATATATCCCTTCTGGCCTGCAGAGTTTCTACTGAAAAATCAGCTCGTAACCTTATGGCGTTTCCATTGTATGTTATTTGTTGCTTTTTTCTCACTGCTTTTAATATTTTTTCTTTGTATTTCAGTTTTGAGAGTTTGATTAATATGTGTCTTGGTGTGTTCCTCTTAGGGTTTAGCCTTCTGGGACTCTCTGAGCTTCCTGGACTTGGGTGGCTGTTTCCTTTCCCATGTTAGGGAAGTTTTCAACTATAATCTCTTCAGATATTTTCTTGGATCCTTTCTCTTTCTCTTCTTCTGGGACCCCTATAATTCCAATGTTGGTGTGTTTAATGTTGTCCTAGATGTCTCTGAGACTGTCCTCAATTCTTTCCATTCTTTTTTCTTTATTTTGCTCCTTGGCAGTTATTTCCACCATTCTATCTTCCAGCTCACTTACTTGCTCTTCTGCCTCAGTTATTCTACTATTGATTCCTTTTAGTGTATTTTTCATTTCAATTTTTGTGTTGTTTGTCACGGTTTGTTTGTTCTTTAGTTCTTCTAGTTGTTTGTTAAAAATTTCTTGTATTTTCTTGATCCAAGCCTCCATTCTGTTTCCAAGATTTGGGATCATCTTTACTGTCATTACTCTGAATTCTTTTTCAGGTAGGTTGCCTATTTCCTTTTCATTTATTTGGTCTTGTAGCTTTTTTACCTTGCTCCTTTATCTGTAACATATTTTTTTTTTGTCTCATTTTTTTTGATGGGTGAGGCTGTATTCCTGTCTTACTGGTTGTTTGGCCTCTGGCGTCCAGCACTGGAATTTGCAGGCAGTGTATAGAGCTGGGTCTTGGTGCTGAGATGAGGTCCTCTGGGAGACCTCACTCCTATTAATATTTCCTTGGGTCTGAGGTTCTCTGTTAGTCCAGTGGTTTGGACTTGGCGCTCCCACCACAGGATCTCAGGCCCAACCCCTGGCCTGGGAACCAAGAGCCAGCAAGCCATGGGGCGCAGCAAAAGGAAAGCAAAAAACGGAGCAGTACAGTTGCAAAGGATACAGAATAAAAGTAAAATTAGAAAGATCAAAAATATATAAGGAAAAATAGAAATACAAGTGAAACAACTACAAGTTAAAACAGAACCACAACAGAAAAAAGAAAGAAAAAAGGGAAAAAGCCAAAAGGAGCAGAACAATAACAAAGTATAAAGAATTAAATAAAATTAGAAAAATAAAAATTTTATTAGAAAAAATAAAAATATAAATGAATCAACAAGAAGGTGAAACAGAGCCGTAAGGTAAAAGAAAAAAAATAAGAGGCCAGAAAAGGCCTTGGCTGGAGGGCGGAGCTTAGGCGGGGGCGGGGTCTAGGGTGTGGGGCCTGGTCTTAGCCTCAGGACCCAGCTGGAAAAGGCCTTGGGGGTGGCGCCTAGGCGGAGCAGTGTTTAAGCATGGGGTGGGGCCTAGATTTAGGACCTTTGCGGGCAGTGGGGAAAGGCAGCATGGCCTGAGGTGGCCTTGAAGTGTGGAGTTTGGAGGTAAGTCCCTGGTTGGGGGTGGGGGGCGAGGCTTAGGCTCAGCATGGCTGGAGGGAACCTCTGAGGGTGGAGGATTAGGCCCAGGAGCCCAACAGGCTCCCCAGTGCCCAAATGGGCATGAGACGCGCTGGCCGTGCTCCCTTCTGTTCCTCTGCTATTCCGAGGGTCTCCCCTGTCCCTGTTGATCCCCTAACCATGGGTTGGCCCCACTGGGTGTGGGAACCCATCCCCTCCCCCAGCCACCCCTCAGGGGCACAGTCCCATTGGTCTGACCTTTACTTTTGCTCTCCCTTCCGTCCCTCCTTCTCCCTCAGGACCCACGAGGCTGGAGGGGGCCTTGATGGGCAGAGGGTCAGGCCCAGGATCTCAGCAGCCTCTCTGGGGCCCAAGTGAGCAGGGGAAATGCTGGCCACACTACCTTCTGATCCTCTGCCCTCCCAACAGTCCCCCCACTTTCCCCCTTCGGGTGTGGGAACACTTGCCATGCTCCAGCCGCCCCTCAGGGGCCCCATTCCCATCCTGTCTCCACTTCTCCTCTCCCTTTTCTCCCCCCACGTCCAACCCGGTTGCTCAGGGGTTCCTCCCATCCCCTAGGTAGGTGCCCTAGTTGTGCGGAGGCATGAACTCCGCATCCTTCTAGTCTGCCACCTTGACTCCAACCCCCTGCCAGATTCTAATGTCAATTTGTTTTGTGGCACTTTTTCTCTTCTTTGTTATCTTCTGGCACTGGTTTGCAAGCACTCATCTCTATCAAGTCATCTTTTATTAATTCCTCTAATGTGGTATCTGTTAGCTCTTGAATTTCTCCAAGATTCTTATCTTGAAACCCTTCACCACCCACCCTTTATTTGTCATATCTTTTGTGATTTCCTTGTTTGTCTCTGTACTAAACCTTTGAAGTTATGCACAACATCTGGACACAGTTTTCTTCAGTAGGAATTTATTATTTTGGGCTTAATGGCTTTCATGGCTTTTCTTTAACAACAGTGGCATCTTCAATGGTGTAATCATTCCAAACTCTCATGATGTTCTCTCTGTCAGGGTTCTCTTCCATAGCTTTGACAATCCTCTTCATAGAATTTTGTAGGTAATGAGCCTTAAAGGTCCTTATGACTCCCTGATCTAGAATAGGACATTTTCATCTCTATTAAAAACCTGTTCAGGGAGATACCCTTTCTCCTCAGTGATTTTCTTAATCTGGGAACTCGTCTGCTGCTTCTTGGTTAGCAGAAGCTGCTTCTTCAGTTATCCTAACATTTTTTTAAGCCAAATCTCTTTCTAAAATTATCAAACCATCCTTTGCTGGTGTTAAGATTTCTCCAGCTTTAGATCCTTCTTCTTTTGCTTTAAGTTGTAATATAATGACTTTGCTTTTTTTCAAATCACATTAGAGTCTATAGGTATGCATTTCTTATGGCAATCCTGCACTCACATGAAAGCTGCATTTTCAATACAAGGTATTTCCAAAAAGTGTAAGGTTTTTCTGCCTGCTGGCTCAGCTGCAGTGACAGCTTCATGAATTTACTTTCCTTTCTTTACATTGGTCTTTACACTGGATTTATTTATCTTGAAATGGCAGGCAACCACAGCTGCAAACCTCAATCTATAGTACACATCAAGCAGTACACCTTTTTGCTGTAATGTCATGGCTTTGCTTCTTGATGGTACTTCCAGCATCACTAGTGGCACTTTGTGTGGGTCCCATGGTGTTATTCAGTTTACGGTATTGCACTAAACACAGTGAGAAATACACAAGAACCGTGAAAGATCACGTTTTACTGAAATACACAGTTTATTGGAGAGAACTGCTCATGCAGAGGTGATTCATGTCACATGGCATTTAAGCAGATACTCATAACACTTGAGCTCACTGCAATAGTAACAGGAGGTGGCTATGAAATTATTATAGTGATACAGTATGTACTGCAGTTAATTTTATTCAGTTATGATTTAATGCTGCATCTTTATATTTCTCTCAACTGCAAATGGCTCCATGTACAGTCTGTAACTGTGCATAAGTTTTGATACTTTTAACTTTTTGTAGTAGATTTGTATATATTTTATGATAGTAAATGATAAAATAGACTAGTATCTACATATATTTTATGCATTCATGACATACCTTTTTCTATTTTTTTTCGATATTTCCAGGTTACACAGTTTGCAAGTTTTTTTCAAACTGTCACAAATTTCCAAAACATTTTCCAATATATTTATTGAAAAATATTCACATGTAAGTGGATCCACACAGTTCAAACCCGTGTTGTTCAGGGGTCAACTGTAATTCACAAAGTGGAGGGTGGGGCCTAGAAATCTGTTCTGACAAACCCTCAAGATTTGATGTGTGAATCAGTTTGAGAATCACTGTGTAATACATTTATAAAAAATACATTCAGGATGTAAGAGATGAGTTCTTTTCTATCAAAGGAAGATACCTTGGGGAGGTAGTTTAGAACCAGACTTTCAAGGGGAAGTATTATATTAAAGAATAAAGGTTTACCGAATATCCCCCTATGTGCCAGAATATTCATTTAAATATTACTATAATCTATGAGGTTAATTTTGCTTTCTAGAAGAGGAAATGATCACAGATGTTAATGAAATTGTCCCAGGTCACACACCTAACTAGTGACCAAGACAGGAATTGGAACTAGATATATTCAGATATAATTGAGAAGAATATAAGTTGACCCTTGAACAACACAGATTTGAACTGCATGGGTCTGCTTATATGTGTATTTTTTTCTTTTTTTTTAAATTTTGATTAATTTTTTTTATTGAAGTATAGTTGATTTACAATGTTGTGTTAGTTTATGCTGTATGGCAAAGTGAGTCAGTTATACATATCCACATATCCACTCTTTTTCAGATTCTGTTCCCATATAGGTCATTACAGAGTATTGAATAGAGTTCCCTGTACTATACAGTAGGTTCTTATTTGTTTTCTATTTTTTTTTTCTGTACGCGGGCCTCTCCTTGTCGTGGCCTTTCCCGTTGCGGAGCACAGGTTCCGGACGCGCAGGCTCAGCGGCCATGGCTCACGGGCCCAGCCGCTCTGTGGTACGTGGGATCCTCCCGGACCGGGGCACGAACCCGTATCCCCTGCATTGGCAGGCGGACTCTCAACCACTGCACCACCAGGGAAGCCCTGGTTTTCTATTTTATATACAGTAGTGTGTAAACATATTTCTCTCTCTAAATACATACTACATTACTACATGACCTGAGATTAGTTGAATCTGTAGATACAGAAACACAGGTAGGATACAGAGGAACTGCATGTACTGAGGGCTGGCTGTAAGTTATATGCAAATTTTCAATTTTCAATTTTGTGGAAGGTTGGCGCCCCTAACCCCTGCGTTGTTCAAGGGTCAACTGTATAAGAAAGAAAATCTTGCTCAGATATAGTTTCATGAGTCTCATGGGGATTGTAGTAGGAAGAATTCTAAGTTGACCCCCAAGATTCCAGCTCCTGGTATTTATACATGTTCTCTCAATTATTTAGTCAAGTAGTATCTGGACACTGCTCTAAAAGGATTTAAGAGAAGTAATTAAGATCCAAATCATTTGACCTTAAGATAGGGATATTATCCGGATAGACCTGACCTACTCACATGAGATGGTTAAATGTGGATCAAGAGGCAGAGAAAGATAAAATCAGAGATTAGAAGCATGAGAAGTATTCAGTGAAGCCTTGCTGGTTTGATGATGAAGCGTGCCATTTGGCGAGGGATGCAGGTGGTCTCCAGTAGCTGGGAGTGGCCCCTCGTTGACAACTAGCAGGAAATGCGAAACTCATTCATATAGTTACAAAGAAATGTATTCTGTCCACAACGAGTTAGCTTGGAAGAGCTCCCTGAGCCTCAGATGGTAATCTGAACCTCATATGGGAATCACAGCCTCAGCTGAAACCATGATTTTGGCCTGGTGAGACCCTGAGTAGAGAGTCCAGCTAAACTGTACCCAGACTCCTGACCCCCAGAAACTGTGAGGTAATAGATGTTTTGCCTGAGTACTTTAGTCCACAGAGTGTGTGGTAATTTGTTATGTGGTAATAGAAAACTAATATAGATTTTGTCATCAGAAGTGATGTGCTGCTATAATAAATACCTAAAAATGTGGGGAGTACACACTTGGAACTGGGCAGTGGGGAGAGGATTGAAGAATTTTGAGGAGTATGGTAGAGGAAACCTAGATTTCCTTGAATAGACTGTTAGGAGAAGTTTGGACGTTGAAGACGTTGATGGTGAAGACTCAGAAGAAAATGAAGAACGTGATAGAGAAAGCCTAAACAATTTAGCCTTGGACAGATTGTCAGTGGAAATCTGAACTTTACAGTGAGGGCTCAGAAGAAAGTGATGCATATATTATTGAAAATTGAAGGAAGGGGGATTTTTATTATGTAGTAGAAGTTTGCTTAGCAATATAGTATTCTACAGCTATGTGGAAAGTAGAACATTTAAGCAATAAACTTGGATGTGTAGCTGAGGAAGTTCCAAGCAAAATACCAAAGGTTCTGCCTAATTTCTTCTTGCTGCTTACAGTAAAATGTGAGAGAGGAAAGACAAATTAGGGGAAAATGGTTAAACAAAAATAAAGACTTGATGATTTGAGAGATTATCAGCTTATCTGTATGGCAAAATATTATAAAATTACAGGCTTCCCTGGTGGCGCAGTGGTTGAGAGTTCGCCTGCCGATGCAGGGGACACGGGTTTGTGCCCCGGTCTGGGAAGATCGCACATGCCGTGGAGTGGCTGGGCCCGTGAGCCATGGCCGCTGAGCCTGTGTGTCCGGAGCCTGTGCTCCGCAACGG
>NC_041221.1:102622316-102632613 GCF_002837175.3 Physeter macrocephalus
CTGTGCTCCACCAGGGGAGGGCCCAAAACAGTGAGGGCCCCGCGTCCCGAAAAAAAAAAAAAAAAAAAAAAAAAAGAAATATATATATATATATTATAAAATTAAGATACTATTTCCAAAATATTGCACAGAGTAAAGGCCAAGGGTGTGGCTATGCAACCTTTTGCTAAAACCTTAGAAAGATAAAAAAAATTAGTCACACAACAGGTTATTTTAAGAGATTAAGGGTGTGCCTCATAGATCTTCTCAAACAAACCAGAGTAGCTCTAGGAAGCTCAGTCATCTCACCAGGAGATGACTGAGGAGCAAAAAAAAAAAAAAAAAAAAAAAAAAAAAGCTTGGAGTGAAACCTGATGCAATACTATACAGATCAATATGTTTCTTGAGAAAATTATATTAACAGAAGATTTCCAGGTTGGTTGGATTATAGAAGACAGAGAGAGAATGAAATGAAAAGAGGCTGTCATATACCCCAAATTCTGCTGTTGAAAGCAAGCTAATAAAATCACTTAGCTGGAAGGATGACTGAGAAAGTGAAACCAAGAGCCCAGTCAATGAAGCTCTCCCTAGCTCTCAAGCTAGGGAGAATTATTCCCAGGCCTTGAATCATAATCAAGAAACTCTGGATCGATTTTTCATGACTGGATTTCAAAATTGTGTTGGCCCAATTTTGGGGGCCAAGTGACTTCTTTTTACCTTGTGTTTTCCTCATTTTTGAAATGGGATGTCTGTAATTTTTATCCTATGCCAATTCCACCATTATAGGTTATGAGTGCATGTAACTTGGGTATGTAACTTTAGTTTCACACATTCACAGATGGAAAGTAATTGTGACTCAGAATGAATTATTAGGAGGAATTTGATCAGCTCTTATTTAGATCATTTAGATAATGAGATTTAGATTTTGATGATGAAATTTTAGACTTGAGCCAGTGCTTTAATAGGATGAGCTTTTTTGGGAAGTTTGGGAAGGGGTGAATGTGTTTTGCATTTGGGAGGGAAATGAATCTTTGGGGGCCAAAGGACAGACTGTGTTAGGCAGGATTTTAAGATGGCCCCCAAGATTTCTGGTCTTTGGGGTACACTCTCTTTCTAGTGGTTATTCAATCAATTGCTCATGTAGCTACTGCTTGTGAATGGGTTTTTTTCCCCAAGTAATTAAGGTCCCAAATTAGGTTTCTTCTAAACTACTTGGCAAAAAAGTAGTTTTTGAAAGTAGATTATTTGCTGAATTATAGTTGTTTTGAATAATGAAGCCAAATAATTGATAGAAACTGACCAATGTTCTACTAAATTAAATATCATTTGCTTTCTTTCATGTCCTTCCAAATTGTCACATAAATTACCTCACTTCAAGAGTCCCTTAATATGTCACATGAAAAGATAATCATTGCTTCTGGTAATTATTTTGTCTGAATAATCTGCTTTATCTTCCATTCACTTATAGGTCACCATCATTAATCCAAAATGACTTTGTTCTTTTTTCCTTTTCTTTTTTGTTTTATGTCATTGTCCTTGGAATTCACTTTGAGACCAGAGTTATTTTAACTTAAGAATATCTAGTTTTTGACAATATTTTATGCTTCCTCAGATTCTATCTTAATTTCATTGTATACCTTTATGTATTAAGATAAACAGTGTCAATGCTTTATTTTAGGCTATCTTTGGTGGTTCAGAATTTGGGGGCATGCATTAAAATAGATATACCATGTTTCTATTGTATTTTGTAGTAGTTAGTGCTAATAAAAGGGCTCTCATGCAATAAAAATTTGACCTTTCTAGGTATAACAGAGATATAGTCCATATCCATCTCATACATAAACCTAGTGCCAGCCAAAAAATAAACCCTTGTTGTCCTGAATTCAGCCATTAAATTTGTCACCACATGAATTGGTGACTACATTTTTTTCTGCTGAAAGATCCATCAGTGGAATGGACTATCAGTTTAAATTTGACTGAATTTAAACCAGATGACCTTTATAAAAGGCTTGTGGACACTGTTGGGGAGGGAAACAAGAAAGTAGCATAGAACTTCAACTGCCACATTATATACAATAGCTGATTTTAACGACTTTAAGTACCACATTTCAGATTGATTTAGGCTTTCTCGAATGTATGCCTGGGAATTTCACTTTAGCAAAGATGTGGTTCTCAAAATCACATGGTGACATTTATTTTCCACATGAAACCCACCTGAAGAGGGTTATCATTTCAAGCTAAACTTCACATTTTCATTTGGTTTGAATTCTCTATGTGAAGTTAAAGTTGTTTGAACCTTACTATATTATTGTTGGTAATGCTTGACTTGATTCTCTTAAACTGTGTGATCCCTATTGTGGAATAGAGTTGATTTTCTCTGCAGTGTGAATGAGGTATTGGCAGTTTCTGATGTAGGAACAAGTTCATTGCTGAGAGAAGCAGATTTAGAGGGCAGAAGAAGTGAGAGAGAGGACTCTAAGATAATTTGATTTTTAAAAATTTCTTCTTGGGCTTCCCTGGTGGCGCAGTGGTTGGGGGTCCGCCTGCCGATGCAGGGGACACGGGTTCGTGCCCCGGTCCGGGAGGATCCCGCGTGCCGCGGAGTGGCTGGGCCCGTGGGCCATGGCTGCTGGGCCTGCGCGTCCAGAGCCTGTGCTCCGCGATGGGAGGGGCCGCGGCGGTGGGAAGCCCGCGTACGACAAAAAAAAAAAAAAAAAAAAAAAAAAAAAATTTCTTCTTAACCAAGTTCATCAGCTAAAATAGAACTAATAGCTATTGATATTCTAAACTTATTCAGAATCTTACCAAATGTACATTTTCTAAATTTTATGTTTTTTACATCTACAATTAATATTCTTTGCTTTGAACAAAATGTGATCTTATTATTGTCCTTTTGGAGGATATAATATATGCATAGATACACATATATACACATTCATTCTGTTTCTCATGTGGACTCTGAGACAGTCCTAGAAATGTCAGCAGACCTCCTGGAGGCAGGAAGTAAGGCACATTTCAGTTTCAAACTATATTAATTCTGAATGAAATCAAGCCTATTCTCACATTTATTACGGCAACCTGGTCCAAGTAAAAAAATTGCAGATTTTAATAAGGGCATTTTCATTGGTTTCCTTCCATTTTCACAAACTCATAAATCAACTCCTGTCAGCCATTACAGATTTGTCAGTTCTTATGAGTAAATATGACAGCCAAATACTATTTAAATCTATAAAATTATATTTCTGTTAGCGAGCTAAACACAATTTTGGCCTCAATGACACCCTCTTTGTTTCTCTGAGTTTTTTTTTTCCAGCTCATTTAAACTATCTGAAGAAACTGGAAAGAGTGTACTCAAATGGAATATATATTTAAATACCAGCAGAGTATATATTTCTTTGAACAGTCTAGCAAAGAGTAAAATTAAATAAAAAATCATGATAAAGAAAGTAGGGAAAACAAGATTTTTTAAAGAAAAGTTTACATGTGAACTATTTTGTTGAATCAAATAACTTAATATCTTTAAATTTACACTTCAAATCCTTAACACCTTTGCATATATATGGTAAATGTTAATTTCTGGGTAATAAAAATGTGATTTAATACCACATCTACAGCTTTATGCATATTCCAAAAGTCTCAGCAGACTAATTAGAGGTATCACATTTTATGGAATGAGCATTCCTTATTTTCTTGGCCTCTAACTACTGTGTAAAATTTAAATAAAGGATATATTTCTCCAGCAGAGAGAAAGGTGGAGAAAATGCTAGATAGAACTGCCATCAGGCTAATAAGGTGAATGTTTTGGGTCTATAATTTTTGCACCAACAGAAGTTCTTTAGAAGTGTCACAGTGAGAAAGCAATGATAATCAGATAAGTAAGATATTTGAACATTACAGAATTTATGACAGTATCTAAGACAGTCACACCTCAGGCCAACTGAATAGATGTTAAGAAACCGTCAATAGTACTAATTTGTGCCTATTACTTCTTACTTACAGTCATGTAGCTCTGTAATTGAAATGCTCAGTAACAGTTTTCTACCTAAATTTTAATGATGCCCTTTATAATTCTCTTTTTAATGCAGTTCCTGAACTTTAGAAAGGTTCTTCACTGCCAAATATCAGTTCATTGTGAAGTGCTGCCTTGGAAAAATTCTTGCTTTAAAAAAAAAAAAAAAAGTAGCATTGTTCTTGATGTCTGTTGAAAATCGCATTGTCCAGTCATGTGCTAAAATTGTTGATTAGTCCTCTCTTACTGTAAAAAAAGGCAAAGAAAAGATCACTTAAAACTAACAGTTTTCAAATTTTAAAAATGCCATTTATAGAATATATGAAAAGAATATTTTTAAAAGAATATTTTAAAAAGAATACTCCCAGTTAATTTATTAAATGGCACAAGACTGTCATAAACAACAATTTCATAGTTACTTAATTAGAGAACTCTAGTAAAGAATTATTATCCTAACATTTACTGTTAAAAATTACTGAATAAAATTCACTGATCGGGCTTCCCTGGTGGCGCAGTGGTTGAGAGTCCGCCTGCCGATGCAGGGGACACGGGTTCGTGCCCCGGTCCGGGAAGATCCCACATGCCGCGGAGCGGCTGGGCCCGTGAGCCATGGCCGCTGAGCCTGCGTGTCCGGAGCCTGTGCTCCGCAACGGGAGAGGCCACAACAGTGAGAGGCCCGCGTACCGCAAAAAAAAAAAAAAAAAAAAAAAAAATCACTGATCATCACTTTCCACCAAATTCATACCTTCTGGGAAAGAGTTTTCTCTTTTTCTTGTGTATTTTGGAATCATAAGACCCCCCTCTGCCCATCCTGTTTTTCTGATCTATAATGCAAAATCATATGAAACTAGAATTCCTGAGATATACAAGTTAATACTTTAATTTTAATTTGATAAAAGGGATGCTTGAAGAGCAGAAAGAGACTGCCAGGAGTTTTCAGAGTAAATAAATTATTTTTATTGACTTTGCTATTATTTTTCGATTTGATGGCATGTGGACAGTTTTGTAACCTGGGTTCTGCACTGAGAAAATACAGTTTAAATTTAGTTGGAGAGATTGAATATTGTTCATCTTTTGGACATCTGGATATTGATTAAAATTAAGATCTCTAATACTAGGAGATCAAAATTAAAAGCCAACTACAGTTTTATTTATCATTTTAGGAAGAAGTTTTAGTATAATGTATTGTCTTTAAACCTACTTAACAGTCATGTCTATTTACAAACTTACTGAAAAAGGTAATGTGTCTCGAGATTCACAGCTTTGAGGAGATTAGGACTTTTAGATTTGCTTTTTTGTGGAGCTCTGTCAGAAGTCATTTATGGGCAAATTATTCTGATTAGGAGTAGACTGTTTCTCAGGACTGCCATAAAATAAATCTAAATGTCTCAGCTGTTTCTGGTCCAGCGACAACCTCATTGAAGAAACACCACACAGTTGCTAGGTTGGCAGCCTCGATTTTGAACGCCAGTCTAGGCTCCATGTAAAAGAGAATAAATTGCCTTCTTATTCCTCTAAAGGTCCATAGTGCTTATAATTTAGGGTTGAGAGGCACTCTGAGAACAATGTCCAGAAGCATGAACTACTTCTCCCATAAGAGTCTGATACCTGTGAAACAGATGTCATTAACTACAATTCTCAATTTTTCATGTTTGACAGGGAAAGCCAAATATTTTAAGAATTATGTAACTATTCTTAATAGGTAATAAGTGAAAATACTCCCAAGTTCAATTTCATTTCCCAGTTTCAGAGGACTTCATTACCCTAGTAAAACTAATAATCGTAATGTGAGAGGAAAAGAAAAAACCTGAATTTGAAAGCTCCAGACACTAAAAAATTAAGATTTCCATGGGGTTTTAATAATGTCATAGATCAACTACAATGCTTCTCTGTGTGCTGATTCCAGAATACAGTCTCTATAGCTTATGTTTTAAACCTAGAGAATCCCTTAGGGTTTGAAAATATGAGAAACTCGCCCTGTCGGAATGTAGACTGCTTAGAAGTAAATGTTCAGCACCAAATTTACCCTTATTTTTTAAATGTGGCTTTTGGGGTAGTTGTTTACTACTTATTACGATATCTCAAACTGTCATTCGTGCTGACCTGCTTTGAAAATGTGGAAAATTATGTATGTCTCAGAGCTAAGGGAAAATACCCGAAGTGAATGAAATAATATATTTTGCCATAAAATTCCATTATGAAAAATGAACAAATTAATTACCTACACACATACCATGGATTTACAGGGTAAAGAGCAGACAATGAACGAACTACCTGTGCATGATGATAATTTTACAAATTTATATAGAGTTTATATAAAGTTTTATGTTAATAAATTGACCTCACTGACTTTATCCTCTTCATCATAATGACAGAATTGCTGGACTGAGTCAGACTTTTGAGAAAGCTTTTACCATTTTGATTCTTTGTTCAGAAGAGGAAGAAAATGTTCAGTTCAGTTCAACAGACATTTAATGAGCACTTAGTCTGTTGCAGTCTCCTTGTGGGACTCTGAGGTGCACAGCAAAGAAAACAGTTTCTAATGCAGACTTGCTTATAGTCAAGAGGAACTTATATATTTATCTAAATATGATTGCATATTCAACTCTTATAGACTTTCCAATGAAGAACAATAATAACAAAGATCAAAGCAAACTAAACAAAACAAAGCTCTGAAAAGGTTGTACCAAACATAAAACCATTAGCAGTTTCAACATAAACATTTCCTTTTCTTTCTCTGATCCTCTCTTCACTGTAACTTTCTCACTTCGTAAATAAAATTACTTAAAAATTTTCCAGTTGAGAAGCAGAAGATATGAAAATTAGGTAATTGGTCTGGCCTTTCCAGAAGCCTTTAACAGGTGTGGGAGAAGGAATCCAGGCCTCTGGCATTTTATTTAGTGAAAGAATTGAAATTAGGAGACTGTGCCCAAGTCTGGCCCCAATACCTCCTATTTCTGTAACCTGTTTCTGTAAGCTGCATGACTTTGGAAAAGTCACTTAGATTTGTAGCACCTTAACTTATTCACCTGTAAAACGGACTATAATACCTTTCCTTCCTGCCTTACTAGGATTGAAATGATGAATAAATGAAATAATACACATGAGCAAACACAATTAGATACCTTCAGTTTTGTCATTAATAGTTTTTAATGCAAAATATCTCCCATATAGTAAATATTTCTCATATTAAGAAATGCCAAAAATTCTGAATGGTCAAAAATGGGTACATTTAGTTATTACTTTTAATAAATTTAGATAGTTAAAGTGATATTTTCACCTATGCATATTCTCAAAAAACAATATTTTTTTTTCTTAAAAAAACTCATAATCCCATTCAGTCCTCAGAACATCCTGATTCATGCTTTATTTTTTCTGTTTTTATATTCTTTTCCATTATGGTTTATCACAGGATATTGAGTATAGTTCCTTGTGCTATGCAGTAGGACCTTGTTGTTTATCCATTCTAAATGTAATAGTTTGCATCTATCAACCCCAAACTCTCAGTCCATCCCTCTCTCCCTGCCCCCCGCCTTGGCAACCACAAGTCTGTTCTCTATGTCTATGAATCTGTTTCTGTTTTATAGATAGGTTCATTTGTGCCATATTTTAGATTCTACATGAAGATTTTTTAAAAATTTCAAATCAAATGTTGATATTATAAAGATTTCTATCAACATAATTAATCATTCTACAATCTGATTGGCAAAGTATGGGCTTTAGCAGTGGAAGTTAAGCCCTGCAAATGGAATGGTCCTTCGAAGAAGCTTCAATGCCAAAGCAATGTTGGTGTTGTCAGAGAACAGAAACATTGAAGGGAAGCCAAAGCATTTAATTCCAAAGCTGGAGAGTGTATTCTAATCACTGGATTTAATTCAGTTATCACTCTAGCTATTATTTGAAAAATATTTATATCACCAAGGTAATAAATATATAAATTAGAGTTCCTTGATCAACTTGATCAAAAGAAGAATAACATCTGCTAAAATCTTAATTATTATGATTTCAGAGGTCACAAAATTTATAAGGTCTGGGCTGATACATATTTGCTGTATTATCTCAAATGATTAGCCCTGTAGACACTGGTTTGTTCTTACAATTGAATGTGATTAAGCTAGAATTACAGTTATATTTCTCTTTGGATAGAGATCAGTGTCCATCCATTCTGAAAGTCAAGATGCAGCTTCTAGACACTTTTTGATAGTTTTGAATGAAGCAGTGGGAGTTGTTGCATTTGCCTATCCACGTGCCCCCCCAACAAAAGGCTTCACAAAACAGCAGAAGACAAAATGCCATCAGTGAGTGAAAGAAATTTCACAGATATAAAGAACTTATGAGGATATGAGTCAAAGGGTCAACTGATGTTTGACTTATGAATGTTGTTTGGGAAATTCCAAAGGAGTGAATTCATGTGAAAACTCCTACCTTGAGCTTTTCTTTCAAGATATGTCAGTGGGTTCTTTTAGGCAATGAATAGAAAGAAAAGGAAAGATCAGAAAAGGTCACGTTTGCTTTGGATCTAGGAAGAGATTTTTATCAGAAGAGAGGAATTCTGACAAAATTCAAAAAACAACAACAACAAAAAAGAAGAATTCTGGTTTGACAGCACAGTTCCTGCACACTAGGTTGCAATGTCTGAGTGAGAGTGATTTACTGACATGAAGGAACATTGGTTGGGACAGTTGGTTAGAGGGTGTAAATGGCAGGTGTGGTAAAGGTAGAAGCTGAATAGTAATTGCCCACAGGATTGTATCCCACTTGTTCTCTTTCAGGTATATCAGCTTTAAGCCACAAGATGATTTTCAAGGACTGTGTCTCTCACTCTCTACCTTTAAAGCCACTCATTTGTCTTGAAGATTATTCAAAGTGGTGAATGTTGCATCTTCTTCTAGCCAGGTTTACTTATCTGCTTTTTTTTTTTCAAATTAAGCTTTCATTGTTTATAAACAGCAATAGTAATAGTGAATCAAACACCTCTTTTAATTTTTTTGATTTTTATCTATTTGGTTTATTTTACACTTTGTAACACAGTGTATTAAGATAGGAAAAACAGATTTTGGAGTCATAAAACCAGACTTGGAATCTTTGCTATAGCACTGAAAAGCCCTTAGATTTTCTGAGGCTATAAAGTACGAGTTTTAGTTTCCTCATCTATAAAATGGGAATAGTGATGTTAAGTGCCCTTTAGTAGAGTACATATTAAATAAAATAGCATTTCTGAATTTTCTGGATCATTGCCTGGCAAACAAAGATTGTCCAATGAGTGTTCAATTCTTTTCTTACAGCAGGAATTAGAGATACTTAAGATCTTACTGACCTAATTATTTTTTGTAAGTCTGTTTACTGTTGCATTCTGTTAAGCCACTTCAAAGTGAAGTGCTCTGTGAAAATCTAACATGAGTCTTTTTACGGATGGCAGTTTTGTGCCCTACTTGTTCTCTCCTTCGTCATGTACTTATTTTTTAATGAAAACAAAAGAAATTTTTAATTGTTATTTATTCTAGTATGTATAGAATTAATTTGACAAAATTTCCTAATGCTGTTTAAAAAGTTAACAGCTGTAGGCAACAGAATTCCATCTTACATTTTCATTTTACAATATCACAGTATAGCATATGTGCTCTTCCACAGTGTGGCAAACTTGTCAACAGTTCGTCAAAGAGCAGATACATTCCTCATGGTAGAAGAGAAACAATTAATCCTGGGAATGAAACAACTATAATTTCACTTTTTTTTTTTTTTTTTTTTTTTTTTTAGTGAGCTTTAAGTGTTGTATTATTTTCTGGTTAACCCAGTGAGGGCAATTCGGAATTTTGTTTTCATTTTTCAAGTGAGTGTGTGAGTAGTAAAAGAGTGCCCCACTTTATAAAGTTGTTAAAATCCAAGTTTTATGTTGTCCTTATAAGCATTATACAAAAATTAGGTTTTTGATGAGGAGGAGGCAATGCCATCAATGATAAAGCTATGGGGTATACAGTAAAACAAAACTTTAAGTTCTAAGTATAGTATCCCTAGATGATTCATCTTAAGAAAGTAATTTAACATCTCTAGGGCTCAGGTTCCTCATCCGTAAAATGGATGATGACAGTTGTACCCATCTTATAAAGTTGGCTTAAGAAGTAAATGAAATAAATCTTGGAAGCACTTAGTCCAGTCTCTGGCACGTTATAAGCACTCAATAGATATTCCTTGCTTTTACTGTGATAATATGATAACCATATCATTTTTTTTTTTTTTTTTTGCGGTACGCGGGCCTCTTACTGCTGTGGCCTCTCCCGTTGCGGAGCACAGGCTCCGGACGCGCAGGCT
>NC_041221.1:102632659-102671805 GCF_002837175.3 Physeter macrocephalus
ATGGCTCACGGGCCCAGCCGCTCCGCGGCATGTGGGATCTTCCCGGACCGGGGCACGAACACGTGCCCCCTGCATCGGCAGGCGGACTCTCAACCACTGCGCCACCTGGGAAGCCCAACCATATCATTTTTATTCCCACATAAACGTATTTGAAAAGGGATGGGCATTATTGATCCAGTTAAGTTTTCACTTGGTACTAAAGACCCTAAAAGTGCCATTTACCTTTTTGGTAGTGAGATATTGACTTGCTCTTCATTTATAGTACTGTACAGAATATTGGCACTCTAGGAATTTGGTTCGAGGGAAGAACCATGTATTATCTGCTATCTAGCTTCTTTCAAAATTCAAGGTGATATAAAGTACCACCTATAAAGCATTCTTGTCAAACAAGCAAGCAAATAAACACAACCTAAATCTGATCAAGCTTCCAGAATTATTCTATATTGTAGAGTTTTTAATATGCATATGTTATTTAAAAATATACAGCAACATATTTAAGCTTGTTTATTTATAGGTAATGAAATTTGAGGTGATTTGGATTTTCTAAAGTCTATGGAAGATGTAGTAATATCTAAGATATGGCAAAAGAGGGGGTGCAAAGAATAAAAAGTGGGAAGATTTAAGAGATATTCAAGAGATGAGCTACTAGGACACAACGATGAGTTGCAGGCATTATTAGAGATAGGAGCTGATCAGATTTACCCAGATCCATAGAGAGGATTACAGCAGGTTTGATGGTTCTATAGAAGGATGAACAAACATGGATTTATCATAAGGACAGTTTGTGACAAGTTAAAGTTGAAGTGCCTGTAGTATATCTGCGGGGAACTTGGAAGGGCCCAAATTTAGAGAAGCATTTAGGCTGAACATGTAGTTAGCACAAATCAATCAAACAGTAAATTCACTGATCAATAAAACATGTTCTAAATAAAATAAAATATTTTGGTTTTGGGATTCCACATAAAGAAAGGTAATGGTTCTTTTGCAAACAGCTAAACTATGTTTAGCTGATAAATAGCTTTTATTATAAATATTCTGTCCTCTAGAAAAACTTTATTTTCTTAATCCTTTATTTTCTTCTCCTATGTTGGGAATGTCTGTTCACCCTTTAGGGAAGAGAAAGTAATGCTTAAACAAGTTAAATTTGGTGAGCACAGTTTGAAAAATAATTTTCAGTTGGTTACCAAAAGTAAAAAATATAATTGCTTTACTGAATTGAAAATATTTTACTTTTTCTTTTTTCTTTTAAAACCAGCCTTTGTTTCTCTTGCCCTCTTCCTGTAGAGAAACAGCAGGGAATAGATTTTTTTAATACAAGAATTCATTATCACCCTTGTATTACCTCCCTGTGGTTTCTGGAAAAATGCAATGCTAACTGCAATCCCTGGCTGCAGTGTTTGTCTATGCATGTTTTGAAAATGATTGTAGCTATTTTATATCATCAGGCCTCTAAATTATGCTCTTCAAAACTTGCTCAACTTATTTTCCTCATCCTTTCTCCTTGTCTTGGCTGTAGGAATTATGAGTCTTTGGTTTTTGTGGCCATTGTATGCATTTTGAGTATCCATTTTATTTCCTTTTCCAACAATAAAATTATGTCTATTTTATGGAAAAATGATTTTCCCATTGTGCTACTTGTCCTCCTCCTCCCAAATTTAACCAAAACCAAAGCCCTATTATGGTCTTAAATATTAGCAGTTCATTAATGAGATGAATTTAGAAATGGAATTTGCTGAGATAGAGTAGAAGAAAGATCTACATGGAGAAGGAAAACCAACTTTTCACTGGAGAATTTTGTGGTAAAGAAAAACTAATAAAAAGGATTATAAAAAGTTCTTTGCCAATAAGAAAGACAGTTGAAACAGTTGAAACTCCAATAATTGGAGTAAATAAACTGTGGGATTAATGCCTCATGCATGTAAAGTAAATTAATTTTTTCTGGGTACCATTTACTTCGTTTGGGAAATATTTTACTTTAGATACCTAACATAGCTGGTGTACCTTAATTGCAGTATAGACATAGAGAAGTAAGGGTTATTTTCAATGACAGTAAGAATTAGAGTGGATTTGCTTTGCTGTTTCTCTCCTTTAATTATGTAAAACAGAAAAAAAAAGGTTTAGGGGAAAACTTGAAAGAAAGAGAGAGATGGAGAGAGGGAGGGAAGCAGGCATCTAACTATTTGATCACCAGATAGAACTGTTATTTTGCTAAAAGCAGAAATTTTTATTTGGTAAAACTTTACTTTGCCTGCTTGGTTTAGTACATTTTTCTTTTAAGGGGGAAAGAAAGTAATTAAAATGTCCGGATTTAATTTTGCTTTCCATGAAAGACTTACCTGATGATACGAATGTGTTGGAAACATTAGAAGGAAATATGAATGGATAGAATTTTGGACATAGGTGTGTACTTTATATTTCAGAAAAAAAATCTGGTGAGTCAAAAAATAGAACTATTGTTCAAAAACATGGAAATGGAAGGTCACAGTAATTCTAAAATTTAAATCCAGTCTCTTTAGTTAGGAATCACAAAATTTGAGATCTTTAGAATTGAGGCAGTTAAAGATAATCAATATAGTTACACAGGACATTTATAAGAGCATAACAAAAAAATGAATACAGAATTTTATATTCCTATCATGTTCTTGATTATCAAAGTTTAGGCAGGAATAGATAAGTCCATTAAGAAAAAAACTATTTCCATAGCATTTCTTATATTTGTATGTTCTGATCTTGTATAGTAATATACAAAGACTTATGATAACAGTAGATATTATTGAAAATAAGTTTTAGACCCTATGGTAGCGAATAAACTTATCACATTTGCAAACTTTATCTTTTTTGTTCCAAGTATTATCTTATTTCCTACAATATAAAAACATCCTTCACAGAGCTTCAATCTCTGACCTACTCAGACCAAAAATACCATATTCAGTTATCCCTCTAATTTTCAATCAATTCCAATTTTTAGAATAAGTGACAAAATATATATAATTGGCAAAACTATCAAGGTTGACACAGTAAATGAGCCTGTAATTCAGATGCAATTCAAATATTATCAATAAAATATGGGCTTTTATAATATAGACCCAGAGAATAATAATTCTTTAACCAGACTACTGCAAACAGAAATTCCAAACTGTCTCTGGTACGTAGTCTCCAAAAATTGTTCATAATGAACAATATCTCCCAGTATGCTCTCATGTATTACCCTCCCTTTCTGAATCTGGGGAATCCTATCATTTGTATTAGCTGATAGAATATGAAAGAAATTATGGTCTGCCAGCTCTAGGCCATACCTTTAAAAGGCTGGGCCACATCCATTTCTTTGCTCTTGGAAGGCTCACTTTCATAGGCCACTGTGGAAAAAGGCTGATTACCCTCCTAGAGAGACTGCATGGGGAGTCCATGCCAATAGGAGAAGCCCTGAGACTGCATAGACAGGAAGAGGGCCCAGCTATGCTAGTATTTCAGTTGAACATGCAGATGATTCCAATCTCAGCTGCCATCAGACTGAAACTACATGGGAGTCCCAAAGTGAGAGCAACACAATTATTTAGATGAACCCACTCAACCCACAAACGGTAAGAGGTGGTCAAACAGTTGTTTTAAGGTATTATATTTGGGGGTAGCTTTTGCAGAGATAATCAAAACAGAAATTGGTACTAGAAATCGTTCCATGGAAACAGAGCCTCAAAGATGGGAATTTGTAAGTAGCCCTCTTACCTCATTAGATTTAAAGGCATCCTGAGCCAGGGTGGCACTGCTAACTCATGGCATGCCATGGCAGAGTGGTAATTTAAATGATCACATCATGTAGTCACCTATAGTAATTAAATGCTTACAGAAGGAAAGTTTTAGGTAACCAAGTAGTAACTGCCATAGAAATGTTAGAGTAAATAAGGGATGTAATGGAGGTGGTTGATCACTTCTAAATGCACTGGAAAATTGGAAAAAGAAAATTATAAGCTCAGGGTTTTAAATTCTCAACTCAAACTCTTAGTAAGAGACTGGAAAACATCCACAACTTCTCTAAACGATACTTGTATTTCCTATAGTTGCATGGTCGAGGTTTCTGAATACCAAACTACAACCAATAATCCAGTTACTGCTTTTTGACTCAGGACCAGGTTCAATATGCACAATAGTCACCAAATGGTGAGTTAATGGATCAGTACTTGAAAAAAAGGGCCTGGTTCAAAATAAAATACGATAAAAACTTAAGAGAAGCAATGTTTCTAGATAAGTACACTCTGACTTCATCTTAAAGAAGACAGGAAGGAGAAAACATTTGGTCCCTGTCATCTTTATATGACTTTAAAAATTATAATTCTGACTCCATTGATTTGAAGAGACCTATAGGAAACATATCTTTTATATGGGATAGTTTTGGTGTTACTTTTTGGTTTCTTACCCATTTTAATTGAAGATTGTTTAATTAAATATATTTTGTGGGAATGTTTATTCTAAATTGAAATGGGTAGGGTGTTAAATTCCACTTCCAGCCATGGTAATTGTTATGTTTTTTAAAAATGAGGAAAAATTCATTTCAGAATTCCTTTCAGATTTCTTATTTCAAAGTGATTCCTAAATTCAGATTTTTTGATGATCATTTTAAAATAACAAACAGCTTGCATTTGTGACCTGACATGAAGAGCATGACAGTTGGAGCTTTTAGCCGTGCTTATACAGAAACCCAGCTCACCATAATCCTGGTGGAAGGATTGGATTTCTGTTTTTATTAACTTTCCCTCAAGAGACAGACACTTGGCTGTTTACTTCCATTTCCACTTTCGGGGGGTATCATTATTGTTGCTTCTGGGTGACATAAACAGCCTGTTCAGCTTAAATTCACCAAACTTTTAGAATGCAATTTAGTATCTGCTGAAGCCTTATGGTAAACACACATGCTAGTCAATATTTCATGCTAGGATATTCCCTATCCACCTATGTTATGAAGAGTGATCTTCATAGAGGTAGTTGAACTCCATTCTCCAAATTGTTTTTAAATTTCCTTGTGGCTGGCTTAAGTCAATAGAGCAGTGTAGTGCACCTTTTGAAAAATCTCCTGTCTCATTTCTCAATACTTTCCTTTTTTTTTCCTTCATTTTAAGCAAGAGAACTCACTGTCATATACTGTATAGTTATCTGTGATCTATTGGTCCAACTCTGCTGGATTAATGCCAGATTTCAACACTTAGCTCCCCACTGGCAAACTACTTTCTCACCAGTGGTGAAAAAATGATCACTTTTACGCTTAAGCACACACATTGACATCTCCCTTCTTGAATTCCTCTGAAAAAGAAAAAAAAAAGAGAAGTCTACCGTAGCAACCCCCCCTGGCAGGGATTTGAAAGTAAAAGAGCATTTCCAATTTCAGTCAAAACCAAAACCAACTGGTTCAGAAAAGTTCAGATACTTCAGAAGTTAACACAGGGCTCCCTTTGGTCCCATCAGGATTGATATTCCTGTCTGCCCAGTTTGCTTTTACTCAGTTCAGCTGTTTTGTTATTACTTATAGAAAATGTTGCCTCAGCTGGAAAGCAGAATCATATCAGAAACCATTTTTAGAGGAGTTTAATGATGATATTTCAGTGGGACAAAAGGAAAAGAGTACCCCCTCAGGATTTCTTTAAAATCCATAAAGCCAGGTTTTGAAAAGAACATGATTGGAATGCAGCAAGAAACCTATCCTTAACAATTTCTCTTCATTGAATTGCTTCCTGGTTGTTCTTTAAATGGCAAGCCTTCATGGTATAGGGCATCTTTACTTACTGGAAAAATGGTAGCCTTCTCATGGCACAAAAACTATTACTTTCACACAAAGAATTGAAATAAATTGTTTTCTCTCTTTCCTGTTTTAGGATGAAATTTAACTTTGGTCAAGAGATTTTTATTTTTCTTCTCAAGGAAAAATCGGATAAGAATCCTGAATTTTTAAAAAATGTGCCAATTGGATTTGAAAGCAAAATTAATAATTTTCTCAAATTTGAAATTTTTTATGCTCTTTTGATTTCTTAAGCAAATGGAATTGTTAGATTACTGTAGGCTCTTCATGCGTTATTAACATACAACACACTAAAAATACCACATTATTTTGATGAGGCTTTAAGTGAAATAAAATTCAAAAGTTTTCTTATGTATTTATACAGGATATCTAAATAGATAAATTGGTGCTTACAAAGAAAAAAAAAAAATCACAGTAAAACCAGACAAGGTACAACAAACAAAGAGCAGGCAAGAGTAAAGAATGGTGTTGAATCAGGTGTTTCCCTATATGATACAGATATAGATACAAAAGGATTTAGAGAAGGATCTTGTGGGCTGAGGAAGTTAGAGGGACTTTAAGAGACAAAGGCTCCTGAAGTAGTCACTGGAAGAAATAAAGAGGTAGAATTCATATTAGAGGCTAAATCTTGACTTTTTAACTCTTTAGAATAAAGAAATGGACGTTTCTATAAAGTCAATGTAAGCAAACAACCCTAGAAGTCCTTAATCTAAATTAAAAGAGATGAACACATTTAAAGGAAATATGGTAAAAGAAACTGAAAGCATCTAGGAGGAATGCAAAAAGAAAGGAGAAATACAAGAATAGTGTCTTGACAGACAAAGAAGACAATATTCAGGAAGAGGTAGTCATAAACAATTACAATTATAGTGCAGAGGTCAAGGAGGGTGATAACTGTTGGAGGGCTAAAAGAAAGACAAGGACTGAAACAAATCAGTGAACTTTGTGACAAGGAGATTTTTGTTGATATTACAGCAGTGTCAGTGGAGTGGTTGATGGAAGTTTGAAGAGGTAAATGAAAAGTCAGGGGCAATAATTAGATACTCTTACCCAAGAATTTTAACTGGGAAAGAAGGGACAAATAATAATGAAGTAATGAGAGCAGAGAATTGTGTTTGTTTATGTATGTGTTTTGATATAACTGGTGTTTTATAATATTAAGAAAAAAAGCTTTTTCTTATCTGAAATACAAGGAAAGGAGAAAGAATTGGAAGAAAATGAGACAATTGCTGCTTTGGTGCCAGAGAAGAGATATGTAGAAATAATATTCCTCACAATTAGAAGAGAATGTAGAAAAGCACTCTAGTAGAGGAGTAAGTTTTAGAGAGGAGAAGGAGTTTACGTCTTTGAGATCATAGGGATAGATGAGCAGAAAGGAAGGAAGGAAGGAAGAAAGTAAGTTTCAAATAAAGTTGAGGATATATGTGTAAACATACATGGAATGATCTCGATCACTTTATTGGAGATTGCAAGTAAAATAGAGACAAGATTGGAAGTTGACAAGATATCAGAAAGTTGGAATATTACCTACAGACTCTAAGCTGGAATACATGAGGACCAACAATCAGAAATTAGAACAAAATTGTAGTTTTGTAGTTTAAACATTCAGAAAGCTATGCCTGCTTTATAACTAAAGGAAATAGACACAGAACATAAATTGTGTGAGTTTTGAGTGCTGAAAATCCTTCACCACTTCCTCTATCCCATACTCCTATCCCTGCCGTGGTTCTTAAACTTTTCATGTTATTTATTACTTTAGGTTAGATGAGTTGAAGGTCTCTCTTAGTGTGAAAGCAGTACCAAAATGATTACTACATCAGTAGTATTGTCAGTCAGTAAGTGCTATTTATATGTTAATTAACCATGCTTAAGTCTAAAGAAATAGCTCTTTAACACCGAATTTCTGAAGCCTATGGTATTCTACTTGTAGCTAATTTTATAAATGAGATCTCCAGTGGTGTCTTTAAGACCATACTATGTTTTAACTACTTTTGAAACTGCTAGGTGGCCTTTTGCAGGGGCTCCAAGGAGCACTAGTCCTTTATGTCTCAGCTCAGAAAGAATGCAGTGAGAGGCAAAGTGGTAGATAAGAAGTGATTTATTAGAATAGGGACGCTTGTGAGGCTTACAAGTGGGCAGGAGAGAAGGTGCCAGGCCGAGAACTTAGCGGGCTACAGTTTATAATCAAAGGAAAAGTGGGGAGGGGGAGAAGACCACCTTCTTCCTCATTCTTGAGTAGACATCACACTTCCATCATCAGCTCCTCCTCTGGGTTAGGCAGGGGAGTTTTCTTTTCCCTGCATTGTCAAGCTAGGACTGTCATGGCACTGTGGAAAAATTATTTTAGGTCTCAGTACAATAAGAGCCTTTCACTTTGAAATGTCACCTTTCCATAAATTATTGTTTTTTATGTGTGCAGAGAGCATGTCGTAGGGGTCATTAACTTACTGAGCTCACTAGGCAGTATGTGGGTCTCATGCCACCATTGTTTTATTGTTTTGGAGCATATCTCATGCTTCTGTGGCATGGGTTTGTTGCTAAGCAGACCTGCTTGGTTTTGTGGTTAAGCCAACCTGCTTTCTTGAGTGATCATTAACTTACAGGGGTCTCCCATACTTTTTTCTTTACTTACCATCCCCTAGTGGGATTAACTATTTAATCACCTACTCTGTCCCTATCACTTTCATCTTTCAAGTGGAGGATTGGCCCCTCATTCAACTGACTCTTCACTTATAAGTAACTAAAATGACCAATGTATTTACACTAGCTTGTTGCATAAATGTAGCTTCATCTCTCTTACTTCTTAATAATCACTTATTAAATGTTATTGCTTTTATTAAGAAGAATCCCAGTATCTGTCTTGAGAGGCTTCCTTGCCGTGAACAGGCCAGTAGTCTAGAGCAGGGGGTCCCCAACCTTTGGGCCATGGACTGGTACCGGTTTGTGGCCTGTTAGGAACCAGGCCGCACAGCAGGAGGTGAGTGGTGGGCGCTCGAGCAAAGCTTCATCTGTATTTACAGCTGCTCCCCATCGCTCGCATTACAGCCTGAGCTCTGCCTCCTGTCAGCATCATGGTGAGTTGTATAATTATTTCATTATATAGTACAATATAATAGTAATAGGAATAAAGTGCGCAATAAATGTAATGCGCTTGAATCATCCCGAAACCATCTCTTCCCCAAAGTCCATGGAAAAATTGTCTTCCATGAAACCGGTCTCCAGTGCCAAAAAGATGGCGTACCGCTGATCTAGAGCATACTCAGGATTTACTTATTCCTGAGTGCATTGCTTCTTCTACCAAGCAGGAAAGAGAGAGAAGGAGAGAGACTGACAGAGAGAGAGCGATAATCAGAAAACTTAGCTGCCTCATTATTCCACAGTTTCTACACCTCATGTGCAAAAAAACCAAGGTCACTGGGGAAAAAGTCTTAGAAATAACTAGAGGAAAAATGCTTTTATAGAACAAAAGAGAACTGTGCAGATGTAAAAAGGGAAAAATAATATTTCAGTAATATTTCACTTATATGGTCATTGTGAAGTTGAAATGAGTTAATACATGTAAACCACTTAGAACAATCCTGGCACATGGTCAGCATACAATATAAGTGTTAGGTGATGTAGTTACTTTTAGTATTTAATGCAGTGTACATACTGTAGATGTAGAAAATATTGCTTTTCTCCTTTTTTTTCTTTTTTTGAGGCAACAAATGAAACTACACACTTCTGTACAAACCAAAAAATAAATTTTAAAATGTTCCTCCAGATTATTCAGCCCTCTTAGATTTTTTTCCTGTCCATCACGAGGATAGGAAGGAGCTGAGTAGAAACACAGAATGGCCTCAAAAGAAACACAAGTCCAGATGTGAGCATGTTTTTTCTCTAGTGGGTATTAAATGGGAGAAAAAACCCTTAAGTATTTGCATACTTCCTTTTAAAAAGTCAATTTACGATTTTTGTTAGAAAATGCAATAACTGCAAAAGCAATTAAGCAGTTTTTATTATTTCCTGTCACTGAAGCTTTTCTTTAAGAGGAGTAAAATTTCAGGTAACATCCATAGAATCTGATGGTAATAGTAGGTTATATTTTTATTTAAGACCCACTTGAAGAAAATGAAGTAAATATATTTTTACAATGACTAGACTATCTCAGAATATATATATATTTACATGTATATATTTGTAAGAAAATAATAAAAATAAGTTACGTTTCATAGCAACTTTATATTTTCTTCTGTATTCTTGAATATTGGTCATTCATATTTGTATATATCAAATGAAAAGTATATTCAGTTAACCAATGTAATTGGGCCTTTGCTATTCTAAATTTTTTTTTTTTTTTTTTTTTTTGCGGTACGCGGGCCTCTCACTGTTGTGGCCTCTCCCGTTGCGGAGTACAGGCTCCGGACGCGCAGGCTCAGCGGCCATGGCTCACGGGCCTAGCCGCGCCGCGGCATGTGGGATCTTCCTGGACCGGGGCACGAACTCATGTCCCCTGCATCGGCAGGCGGACTCTCAACCACTGCGCCACCAGGGAAGCCCTGCTATTCTAAATTTTAAATATACATTTATTTTATATAAAACATCTCGTAAGCATAAGAGACTTTAAAAAAACTCAGTGTAGTATTCTGCTTTTCCCCTATTATTTACAAAGTGAAACACAAATTTCAAATATCAGACTATAAAGATGAAAAATAATACTAGGTTGCAAAGATTACATTTGAAGGAATTGCATTCCCTGTGGAAGTTGCAAATTTGCCTCCAATATGAGAAAAATGCTTGTTAAAACAAAGCAGTTCTCTTGCTTCTAAAAGATATCAGTTCTATTAGAAGTCTCTTGTAAAATGTCTTCACATGGTAATCAGTTTATTAGTCTTTCAAAGTTGAAACATGGAATTCAACCTTTTATAATTAGGAATTCCTGAACACAGGCATTTCCCTTAGCACAGTCCCTCAAGCCTGGGTTGTAACTTGGCTCCTGTTAACAATGGGCAGATTTGGGGTATCAGATACTTCAGCATTTTATGAATTTACTTAAACATTTTAAATGTCCTTTTTGACATTTTTTAAGTTTTGGTTTTGTTCTACTTATCTATTTTTTTTTTTTGACAAAACAGGTACATGACCCAATAAAACAAAATCTGATTACTTTTCATTAAAGTAAATCTATTTCATTTCCCAATCTACAATAAATCTGATTACCAATATAAATAGTTACTATAAGTACCCAGAAAGTAAAATTAAACAAACAGAAACCCCAGTTATCTTAATGCTGAAATACACATGAGGTTTGCCAATTGGCTGAAATATATGTGAGGTTTGCCAATTGGCTGATTAATTACAGAATTCTAAATACCATCAAAAAATACATAAATGTTGCTGGCACTCTTTTTATACTTTCTCAAACTTAAAATAGAATTATACTATTCTTTAAATACCTTCATTCCGTGATTAGTAAATATTTTTGCCTTATTACTCAATCAACTGACTTTCTTACTCTTACTTTACTTATAAAGCAACAAAACCACAGTTAGAATCACAGAACTATACAGTGTAGACAAATCCTAGCCACTCACATATGAGAATAATACAATCTAGACATATGGAGAAATCTCAGATTTTCACAGGTATGGGACTTGAACTCCAGTTCAAGAGGGGAATACTATAGCTGTGATTTGCATTCCAAAATTTCTTCATGCTTCAACCAATGCTAAGATATATCTTGATAAGAGCTGTCTCATTTTAAAGGTGCTAAAGAATGGGTAAAGTAACATTTACTCTGGTTATCAAATGGGTTCATTAGGGAACAAAAATGTCTTTAGATCAAAATATAACAATAAAGAAAATGACTGCTGTTGGCTTTGTCCATTTGAATGTAATGGTAGCAGATTTTCACTTTGTAACTTTATATTTTGATAGCTTTTAGAATAGGACTTGGTATTTTTGTTTCACTTTTTAATTTCTTTGGAATTTAATTCTAAATAGCTGTCTATGCACACACTTAATCAGTTTATCAAGTATTTAATATATATGCATTACTATCATCAGAAAAGATGTTATACAGTTTCTGCCCTTTGCTTCACAAGCTTCTGATTCAGTCTTACTTAAGTGTGTCTAATTGGCAGAGCTAGGCCCCTTGCTTGAACTCTACATGTAATGAAACCCAAGAAATTTGTTCTTTCATTTCTGTTTTGGAAATGTATTCATCATTGTAAGAGCTAAGTTGCTATAGCAAAGGTAGCCCAAAGTACAATTGCTTATAGAGGAGACAAGTGCGTTTTTCCTCAGATGGCAGTTCCAACAGTAGCAAACCAGATGTCCAGGCTGTAGGAGCTCTGCATGCTCATTCTGGGTCTGGATCTTTCCATTCTCTTGCTTGGCAATCTGCAAGGTTGCTGTCTTCATCTGCATAATCAGAGATAGATTGCGAACACGTCATTGTTTCAAATCACAAGGAGAGGAAAGAAGAACACTAGTACAGAAGTGGGCTATGTTTTGCACTGGAGATGATTGAAAACTTGTAAGTCATTCTCCTTACAACATGTTTACAGAGGAGGCTTTTCAGAAAGAGGCTCTTTGATAGGAGGTGGGGAAATGTCATCTCTCGCTGGTCAGCCATGTGCTCCACTCCAACTCTTTTACTGTAGAAGAGGAGAGGACCTGCCTGTCTCAGACACAGGAACTCCCAGCAATTCCCTATACTTAGTAAAGGTGCCCTGCTGGGTAATTGCATAAACCTTTGAGCAGGGATTTAAGTTCTTCACGCAAATTGGCAGAAGATCAAATTCTGTAGTAGAAATCACTTATACAAAACTTAAAATGCGTGTTTCAGAAAATATAATATTTTAATGACATATTTTCACAAGACAAGTAATTTATACATATTGTATTAAGTTCTGCATGACAGACTAAAAAAAATCTGGGTTTATATATATTAAACAGAAAAATATGAGGCCCTTTTGGATCCTCAGGGGCTTAGGTTGTCTTTCAACATGACCAATGAATGGACTTCCATTTGCTCATTTATTCTTTTAACAAATAGTTATTGAGTGCCTATCTTCAGATCTTATGCACAGGAAAAGTTAAAAATAGCATGTTACACTCAAGGAAATTACAATTTAGTAAGAAATATAATACATATAAAGATATCTTCTACACAAGATGAAATAAAGCACAGATGCCCTTTTTGTTTGCTGTTTGAGAACTTGATTTCCAGAGGTACACAGAAAATGTAACGTAAGTCCAAGGAAAGAGGAATCAATTCTATGTGGGTTCCAACTATGGAAACATCTAAGAATTATCTGATACACTTTGGGGAATCCATTTTCTTTAAGGAATAATTGATCAAAGAAGGTTATTTCTATATTGTTCATAATTACTTGCAGTTTTAAACACTCGTTTCTTAGTAATTGCAGCCTCAATGACATATAAGTTCAGAAAACCTCAGCCAGTTGTGTCTTCTCAAATAGAGATAAGGAGACTGTCAGGATGTCAGTCTTCTCTCTTCCAAAATGCCTTAAGAATGACAGGCCACGAATCACTCTGGACAGGAAGAAATTAAAGTCCGTATGTCAGTAGTATTTCCCCCCTCTGGATTTGAAGATGAAAAAATCCTCTTAAACTATACATTAATATGTAGTAATTGATATATCTAGATCAGCTTAGATGCTATTAGTCTTATTGTGTGTGTATATAAAGTTAACAGCTTAGAAACTACCATTTGCCTCCTGGCCTAGAAACAGAAACAGAAATTTGCATGATTTCCTACCAATTTGTATATGTAGGTGAAGACCACTGTTAACATATTTTTAGGGACTGGTTTGTTTATACTTAGGAGACATTATGTACAAGTGACATGATTTAATAAAATGATCTTTGCTCTTCTTAAGCCTGGTTTCTCAGGAACTGTTCTGGTAGTTTTTATAGGAAAAATTTGTGAGACACTGAGGCCTACTACATTATTTAAAACAGCATGCTTGTGGCATTCCTACTTCTCATTAAAATCCATAGATATTTTAGGGACCTTCTTAAATCAATTGAAACTAAGTTCATGATGCTGTTTACTATGAATCCATCCAGGAGGTTCTCTCTTTTAAATTTTATATAAATTGTTAATACTTATTTATAATCTCTTTTTTATATAATACACATACCATAAAATGTATTCCTTTAAAATGTACAATTCAGCACTTTTTAACACGTCCACAGGTTGTGCACCATTATCCCTATTTAATTCCAGATAAATTTCCACTCCAAAAAGAAAGCCTATAGCCATTGTAAGTCACTCTGCATTTGCAACTCTCCACAAACCCTGGCAATCACTAATCTACTTTCTGTCTCTATGGATTTTCCTATTCTGGACATTTTATTGTTTGAATCATAAAGCGTTTGAATCAAATTTAATCATATTGAAAATGTGGCCTTTTATGTCTCATTTGTTTCATTTAGCATAATGTTTTCAAGGTTTACTGCTACATGTTGTAGCATGTATCAGTACTTCATTTTGGGGGGGATGAATAATATTCTATTGTATGGATTTACCACATTGTATGAGTCAGGGTGCTCCAGAGAACCAGAACCACAGAACCAATAGGTATCCCTATATATCTAACCTACCTATCTATGTATCTATCTATTATCTATGTATCTATCTATAATGGGTATATAAATATATATATAATGTGTAATATGTATAAATATGTAAATAATATATATATAAAAGAGATTTATTATAAGGTATTTCTTGTGATCATGGAGGCTGAGAAGTCCCATGATCTGCTTTCTACAAGCTGGAGACTCAGTAAAGCTGGTGGTGTAGCTTGTAGGCATAAGGGCCAGAAAGCTGATGGTATAGATTCCAGTTACAGTCTGAAGGCCTAAGAACCAGGAGCACCAAGGGCAACAGAAGATCAATGTCCTAGCTCAACCTGCAAAGTAGAATAAGAATTAGTCAGGCAGAGTGAGAATTCAACCTTGCTTCATCGTTTCTGTTCAGGATTGGATGGTGTCCACCCACACTGGAAAGGGCCATCTGCTTTATTCAGTCCACCGAATCAAATGCTAAGCTCTTTGTAAACACAGACACACCCAGAAACATTCTTTAACCAGGTATCTAAGCATCCCCTAGCTTGGTCAAGTTGACACATAAAATTAACCATCTACACATTTTGTTTTATCTGTTCATTAGTTGATGGACATTAGGGTTGTTTTCACTTTGGGGCTACTCTGAATAATAATGCTATTAACATTTGTGTGCACATTTTTGTGTGAACATGATGTTTCAGTTCTCTTGAGTATATACCTAGGAGTAGAATGGCTGGATGTTATGGTAGCTCTATGTTTAACTTCTTGAGAAACTGACAAACTGTTTTCCAAAAGAGCTCTACGATTTTGCATTCCCACCAGCAATGTATGAAGGTTCTAATTCATCCACATCATTGCCAATACTTGATATTGTCTATTTGATTATAGCCTAGTGATTTTATTTTTGTTGGAATATAGTTGCTTTACAATGTTGTGTTAGTTTCTGCTGTAAAACGAAGTTAATCAGCTATATGTATACATATATCCCCTCCCTCTTGGACCTCCTTCCCACCTCCCCCCATCCCACCCATCTAGGTCATCACAGAGCACCGAGCTGAGCTCCCTGTGCTATACACTAGCTATCAGTTTTACACATGGTAACGTGTATATGTCAATCTTAATCTCCCAATTCTTCCCACCCACTTTTACCCCTGTGTCCACACGTCCATTTTCTGCATCTGCATCTGTATTCCTGCCTAGTCATTTTTGATTTGCATTTACCTAATGACCAATAATGTTGATTATCTTTTTAAGTATGTATTGGGCATCTGTTCAAATCCTTTGCCCACATTTTGATTGGGTTATTTTTCTTTTATTGATGATTTATAAGTGATCTTTAAATATTCTGGATACTAAATATATGATAGATGATAGAGATAGGTAGGTAGGTAGATAGATATAACACTGAGATATATCATGTCTAGATACATCTACTGATATACATCATTTGTAAACATTTTCTCCCTTTCTTTTATTATCCTTTCACTTTCTTGATGGTGTCTTTGGAACACAAATGTTTTATATTTTGATAGTGTTCATTTACTTTTTCCTTGGTTGCTTGTGTTCTAGATATTACGTCTAAGAAGCCATTGAGTAATCCAAGGCCATGAATATTTACACTAATTTTCTTGTGTTTGATAGTTTTCGATATTACATTTAGGTATTTGATCCATTTTTAATAATTTTTGTATATAATGGGAAGTAGAAGTCCCTTTTCATTTGAATTACTCTCTAGTGTCATTTCTTTTCAGTGTGAAGGACTTTCTTTAATATTTCTTGTTGTGCAAGTCTGATAGTGAAAATTTTTCTCAATCTTTGTATATTTAGTATTTTTCAATTTTTTTATTCAGTTTTAAATTATTATTCTGCTGGATACAGAATTCTTGTTTGAAAGTTTTTTTTCTTTCAGCACTTTCAATGTGTCTTCCCACTGCCTTCTGGTCTCCATCATCTCTGATGAGAAATTAGCTGTTAATCTTATTGAGGATCCATTTGTACATGTTAAGTCTTTTCTTATTTCTTTCAAGATTCCTTCTTTGCATTTGGCTTTTGACAGTTTGTCTCTGATGTGTCTAGGTGTGGATCTCTGAGATTAGGAATGTGTTGGATTTTTTGGGTGTGTAGCTTCATGTTTTTTCATTAAATTTCAGAAACTTTGGTGACATTATTTTTTCAAATATTCTTGCTTCTCCTTTCTTCCTCTCCTCTGATAACTCCCCTTATGCATATATTGGCATGCTTGGCAGTACCTCATAGATCTTTTAGAGTCAGTTCATTTTTCTTTCTCTTCATCAGTCTGGATAATCTAAATTGACCTGTCTTCAAGTTTGCTGATTTTTTTTCTTCTACCTGCTTAAGTCTTCTTTTTAACTCCCCACCCAGTGAAGATTTTATTATAGTTATTTTACTTTTAAACCCAAGAATTTCTATATGATTCCTTTTTCTAATTTTTTTTTCTTTACTGATATCTTCTGCGTGGTAGAACATTGTTGTCATACTGTCTTTTATTTTTTTAGACATGCCTTATTTTACTTTTTGAACATATTTAAAGTAGTTGTTTTAAATTCTTTTCCTAGTAAGTGCAATGTCTAGACTTCCTCAGGGGAAATTTCTATTAATTGCTTTTTTCTTGCTGCATAATGGCTATATCTTTTTTGTTTCTATTCAAGACTTAATTTTTAGTTGAAAACTAGACATTTTAAATAATATAAAATATATAATGTGACAACTCTGGAAATTATACCTTCAATTACCCCTTGCTGCCAGGGTTTATTATTGTTCATGGTTTTTCCATGACTTTTCTGAACTAATTCTGTAAAGTCTGCATTCTTTAATTCTGTAAATGCTACCACCAAGATGGAGAGTTGGGGTTGTGATTAGAACAAGTTAAAAATGCCACAAAGTTCACTGTTCTTGCTGAGATTCAGCTGTTTTTCTTGAATAAACAGTCCTAGAACTGATGCAAATTTTGGCTAATTTCCAGAGTTCTGAAAATGTTGATTCTGACAATTTTTTATAGATTTATAATTATTTGTAGAAGAGAATTTTTGGAGGTTCTTACGCTGCCATTTTCACTAATGTAATCTAGTTCTCTTGAGAACATATTTACTTGGAAAGTAACTTTATTTCTCACTTTATGATGCAGTAACAGATTTTAATTATCTTTTGAGTCAAACTGTTTTTTCAGCAGGAGGGACTGTGCACAAACAGGATCCAGATCACTGTTAACTATCATCATTCCTGACAATATAATTGGTTTAGCAATCTTTACAACGGGGCTCAGTCAGCATTATGAGATAAAATGAATCAAAGTAAATGTCTATGAAACATGAGAGCAGTCTCATAATAACTTATAATTGGATATCACATACAACTAATCGAGAAAATCAACATGAATTAGGAAAGTATGGGCTCTAAGACATTGTTAGAAACCAGATTGTACACTGCTGTACATACTCTGAAATATGACAGGAGTGCACTCATCATGTTACTTTAAAGTGTGACAGACATCTTTTCTACCTTGTGGTCTTGGACGTAGTTCAAATGTAAAAACATCCTTTTGAAGATATAGGTGGAGTTCTAAGAGATAATGATTGCTTTATGTTTATCAATTAAAATTTATCACTTGCTATCTTAAGTAGATAGTTTCAAGAAAATCCAAATCAGTAATATAGAAAAGATATTTAAAGAAAACCTGGAGTACCTGGCTGGAAAATTTAGAGATAGAGCTGGTGTAATTCAAAAGAGAAAGTGGCTTTTATAAAATGCGTATTGTAGCAGATGTAATGAACATTTGTTATGCTACAAAGAAAACTTAAGTTTAAACATTTCAATTAAAATTTTCCACCAGTTGCAGCCACTATGGAAAACAGTATGGAGGTTCCTCAAAAACTAAAAATAGAGTTGCCATATGATCTAGCAGTCCCACTCCTGGGCATATACCTGGAGAAAACTATAATTCAAAAAGATACATGCACCTCTATGTTCATAGCAGCACTATTTGCAATAGCCAAGACATGGAAACAACCTAAATGTCTATCGACAGATGCATGGATGAAGAAGATGTGGTATACATTGATATATATATATATAAAATGAAATATTCCTCAGCCATTAAAAAGAATGAAATATTGCCATTTGCAACAACATTGACGGACCTAGAGATTATCATACTAAGTGAAGTAAGTCAGACAGACAAATACCATATGATATCACTTACATGTGGAATCTAAAATACAACACAGATGAACATATCTATGAAACAGAAACAAACTCACAGACATAGAGAACAGAATTGTGGTTGCCAAGGCGGGGGGTGGGGATGGGGGTGGGGAGGGAAGGATTGGGAGGTTGGGATTAGCAGATGCAAACTGTTATGTATAGGATGGATAAACAACAAGGTCCTACTGTATAGCACAGGGAGCTATATTCAATATCCTGTGATAAACCAGAATAGAAAAGAATATATATATATGTATAACTGATAATTATACATATATATTTGCTATACAGCAGGAAGTAACACAACATTGTAAATTAACTCTACTTCAATAAAATTTAAAAAATTTTCCACCAGGTGATTCATCATGGAATGTCTAGAAAGGAGTCATATCGTATGAAAATTTCAATAATGTGTATCCAAAGGTGGTATGCTAAATTTTGAGACTGAAGGTAGAGACACAGTGATTAAGCTTTATTTGAGGATTGTGGCTAAGAAGATAACAATTAAAAAAAAAATAACTCAAAGTGCACAAAGTCACTAGTATTTTTAGCTGATTAGCTTTATGTTCTGTTCCACTTGCCCAATTATCCCACATACAGTCTCTGAAGCCCTTAAACTAGTTGTCATTCAAAAGCTTATTTGTTACTTGGCTATTTGGAACTTGGGATACATTTTTTTTTTCATAAAGATGTTGTAAATAATCATTTGGTCTTAGACCAGATCACAATTTCTAAAAATAAATGTGTGGTTAATCTACAGTAATGGTGATAAAGGCTTGGGTTTTGAGACCAGAAAGCGGATGGACTTGATTTTAAAGAAGAGTGTCCTGTCCTTTTTGTGGGGCCTGGTCAACCTTGGGAAATTTTAAAAGGAAAGTGAAAGTTTATTTTTAACATATACCTACTTTCATTTTAGGTCCTCCCTTTTAATTGCTTCTTAATGTCTTTTTTCACAAATACTCCGTATACTAAGCCATATAATTTATAAGTAACACAAAGCTAACCTACTCTCTGTACATAAAATGTGTTCATTTTTCCTTTACTAAAATCCCGTTCTACTAGTTATTATCTAGAAAACAATTAGACACACTGATTCTCACCAAGCTATGATTTATATTAAAGTTTTGCAGTGTTAAATGCGAGAAGGCCATCTCGCTAGTCTGGTTATCTATTAGCTTGAATCTGTGTTGTGCCATTTACTAGTTTCATGATGTTAGGTAGGTTTTCTTCCATGCTTGAATTTCTCCCTCTGTAAATATCAAATGATAATGTTATCTACCTCATACTGCCTTATCTCATTGGGAATAATAAATGATATACTATGTCACTGCACTTACAACTGTGCTTAAAGTAGAGTATCACTGAATATGAACGTTTACTCTAAATAAAAGCCTTTAATTTGTGAAATCCCATTGTACCCAGGTACAATGGAATGAAAGTAAGAGGGTGGCTGGAAGAAATTTTTGATCAAGAGATTAAAAACTCATTATTTTTGCCCAGGAGTAGCTCCTCTAAGCTTTCCATAGCCTCTTTGCTTTCTTGACTCTTCTTAAAGCTTCATTTGATTTGTTTTTAATATTGGGTGTTTATTATTCCTCCTATTTTATATAGATGAGGAAACATAGTTGAGAGGGGTTAAATAACTTAGTGCCACAAAGCTTCTTGGTGGGGAAACATACTCAAACTATATTTTTTTTCTTTGTACTCCAAACCCTTGCTTTCTGCGTGTGAGTAATTAACCTTAACTGATTTTTTTAACATACCCTAAGAACAGTAGTTCTTAATTTCAAACTGTTCTGGTTTATCTTTCTATGCAGGTGGAGGAAATTCAGTAAAATAGGGTAACATGTAAGAATTATTTGAAAACTAATTTTGAAGTGAGTTAAACTGGGTAAGTTCTACCACCATAATGGAGTACCTTGAATAAATGACACACTTATCCTCTCTGATCCTCCCATTTGAATATGTGTAAGTGATTACAAATATTTTCAATATTTTAAGATTTAAGATAGTAGGAATCACACCTATCTTACCCAAATATATATGCCCATAGCCTAGCACAGTAGATGCTCAGTAAGTATTTGTTGAGTTAGTACCTTCTATCTACCTCACAGGCCATGGCATATTATATTTCTAGGTAATATGGAATATTTAAATAAGTCTTATAGTCTGTACATACTGATATCTCCATTTCACATTGAAATACCCTAAGAAGTCTATTTATTACATAAATCAGGGTAGTTAGAGTGGATTGTCCAACTATATTTCTATAAAGTATTGAAAATTTGATTGATGAATTATAAGTCTCTAAAGAGTAGTGTGAAAATAAAAAGCAAACGATTTAGTGAAGTTGAAAAGTGCATAAGAGGAAATAGGCAGTGGGGAAAGATGTGAATGAAAGTTGAAGAGAATTCCCATGAGAAAGGCCTTTCTAATATACTGTAATGTTGATCAAACTAATCAGGAACAGATAGCGGGGTTATAGAGAGAGCCTGGGTTATATTTTGGAGATGGGGAAAAAAGACTTAGAAATGTAGTTTGAATTTTGCCTTAAATCTGTTATACAGATTGGTTTTCTGGAGGAGAAGGTACTTTGTGTTTTTAAAAATGAATTTCACATTTACACTATTTCTGAAGTAGTCATAGTAACATTTTCATATAAAAAGTATATGCTTCTGAATCACATTAATTGTACATTATTCATACATGAGAACATGTTCTTCTTCAAGTCAACTGACTAGCTGAGCCTTTTATACTTGTGAATTCCATTATCAGAATGCAACAGTCTATCTTTGGGGAAAATGAGCCCCCAAAAATGTATATTTTAATAGTCCTAAAGTGAAATTGGTTGTTTTTCATAAGAAAGATGTGTTTAAACATACTATTTCCAACCCAGTTGCCCAGGAGTTAGCCTCAATAGCAGGAATCTGGGGTAAGATGAGAAAAATTGAAGTCTTGCTTCTCTTGGGAAAAGGCCTGGGCTGAGAGCTGGGAAAGTAGAGGCTCTATGTTCTTGACTGCAGTCATCTGGAGTGGAGTCTCTGTCTCACTGTGCTGAGAGGGTAGAAGGAGGGAGATGTCTTAGTTCAAATACCAGATTCTTGCCTTTCTTTCCACATTTTCATAGATTTTCTTGATTAGATGTTTCTTCATTTTCTGTTTGTCCTTAAGACCATTTCCAGGGGCTTTAATTGGATGCTTTCAAAAAATAATTTTCACCAGTGCCACTGGAGAGTGAGTCAGCAGAGCTTCTCATATGGTCATACTGGAAGTTGATCACTGCTACATTTATTTTTGAATGTGTTCTTTTCATTTTTGATTACAGAGATAGCACATGTTCCTTATAAAACATCTCAATGATATAGGCCTTTGTAAAGTAATAAAATTAAACTCCCTTCCTGCCAATTCCATTCCTAGGATAAACCACTGCTAAGTTAAAGTTAATATTTAAGTTTTAAAATAGTATAAAATGAACTCTACAAAAACACATATCTCTGTAAATGGCATGTGACACAGTTGTTTTAACCCTTCTCACGTTAGTTCTAGAATTGTCCACTAGTTTAACTTGGCCCCAAGCTTTGCACAAGACTGCACCTGTGCTGTCCAGTCTCTAGCTCTGGCTTATTTTCAAAAATTTTAATTTAATACAGTGATCAATCTCAGAACTCATCTTACCTGACCCACAAGCAGCAGTATTTGATATAGTTGAATACTCTCTTCCCTAAAAAATCTTTCCATTTCCCTTCTGACCCCCAAATGCCTGATTTTCCTTTTGTTTTTATGGCTGCTCATTCTTAGTCAACTTTGTTGGTTGTTACTCATTTCTCTTTAAACTTCAGAATTCCAAGAGTTAGACCTTTGGATCTGTTTTCTGTCTCCACTTAATCCTTTCCTGTTTTTCAGTCATCCTGATGGCTTTAAATTTGCTGTCTATATACTAATGATTCCCAAGTGTACATTGATAGACCTCTTTCTAAACTCCAAACACATATATCCAAGAGACCCTTTTACTTGTCTAATGGGAATCTCAAACTTCACATATTCAAAACTGAGTTTCTGATCTCATACTTCCCTTCCACCTGCTTTTCTCACAGCCTTCTCCATCTAAGTAAATGGGAACACCATTCTTCCAGTTACTCAGGTCAAAAACACGGACTTATTTCATTCTGTCATACCTCATATTCAGTTCTTTAACAAATCTTTTTGCCCCATTCTTAAAATTATATCCAGATTGGTGACTCATCCCATTGCTGCTATTGCCAGCATTCGTTTTCTTGTTTCTCTTACTGTATAAACTTTTACATAATTAGGCTCCCAGCATTAAACAGGTGACATACTCAAATATGATAATTAAGAAATTTATTTACAAAGAAAACTTACAAAAGTATGAGTGTAAGAAAACCAGAACTGGAGCTAGTGACAGCTAGGTTATTTTCATTCCTGAGCCTGGAAGAACAATGTTACGGGTTGAATTGTGTCCCCCCAAAGGATATTGAAGTCCTAATACCGGTACCTATGCATGTGACCTTATTTGGAAATAGGATCTTTGCAGATGAATAAGTTAAGATGGGCTTATTAGGGTGGGCTGTACTCCAATATGACTGGAATCCTCATATTGATAAAAAGGGGAAATTTGGACACAGCGTCAACATGTACAGATGGAAGACAATGTAAAGACACAGGGACAACACTACCTGTAAACCGAGGAACACCTGAGTGTACCAGAAATGAGGAGAGAAGTATGGAACAGATTTTCCTTCACAGCACCATGATTTTAGGCTCTGGCCTCAGAAATGTGTGACAACAAATTCTGTTATTTAAGCCACTTGCCTGTTATTTAAGCCACTCGTTTATGGTACTTTGTTATGGCAGCTCTAGGAAACTCGTAGAAATGAAGAGAATGGGAAGAACCCAGAAGTTTAGAGTCAAGAAAAATTTGCAAACTTGAAAGGATAGCAACCTTTCATTGAGTAATATAAGCAGCCATAGGCAAACTCACAGGATAAAGCCAAAGACATACCTGACCTCACTCTTTTTCCTCCCTCTAATCTCCTCCCAAGTCCTCCCAGGAGTTCTGCTGATACAGTTCTCCCTTTCTTCTTCTTCTTCCGTCCCACCACCTACTCTCAGCACAGCAGCCAGAGTGTCACTCCTCTTCTTAAAACCCTCATACCTAATAAAAAAGTCCTCACAAAGACCTTTAAGACAATATATCTGTGGCTGGCTATTGCCTCTTACCGCACCTCCTAGTACTCCTCCTTTGCTCACTCTGTTCCAGCCAACCTGGCTTCCTCATTTAACATTGGCTGTTCTGCTCTCTGGAATGCTTCTTCTGCAGGTATCTGCATGACTTCCATTCTCTCTTCATTCAGGTCTTTACTCAGTAAGGTCTCCTCAGACCACTCCAACACGTTAAACCCTTATTCTCCAAATACATTTCCTATTCCGCTTCTCCTTAGTGTTTATCACTATCTTAAAATCTATATATTTTGCTTACTTATCCTACTTATTGTCTCCCTCCTCCAATAACCTGAAGCCCTTCAGGGAAAGGATGTTTGCCTACTTTGTTCACTGCTGAACTCCCAGTACCTAGAAATAGTGCCTGGCAGTAGACTCCAATGCATATATGTTGAATAAATGGATAATGTTTTATATTTTTATAATTTGTGTCTTTCTATCTTATGAACTTAACCTTCTCTAGTAACTGCAAGTTTTTTTTTAAAGACTAATATTTCTACCATCAAAATTATGAAGAGCTTCAATGGGACAGATTGCTTTATTGTAGCTGATGCTTAATGACTTGTTATAATGAACACAGGATCCTTAAATTCCAAATATATGCACAAATCCCATATATGGTATCTTTCTGGTAAGCCTGCAACAGTCCTCAATAATAAACAATTCAACTTCAAAGGAATTTTGTATATTCTTTTAAGTTTGAGAGCCATTTTGTCTTTGGTCTATCTTTTTTTTCACTCCACCCTCTCCAATGTATACTAAACTGTGTTCCTTAAATGTAAGCAATGATGGCAGATGGTATTTACTGTTTTGTTTAAAACTATTTTGAATAATTTTGTCAGGGACAAACATTGCATTTCAGCCCACATTTCTTTTGGAAGAAGAAAATGTAAACAGCTAGTACTGCCAAATCGCTCTGTCAACTCCATGTATAACCATAAAGAAAAAATAATGCTGTTTTTATTGCTGTTCTCTTTGTAGATCTGATACAATAGATCCTAGGTAAATATGTTATTGCTAAAAGCCTATAGGAGTTGATGGTTTAAATACCCCACACATTCCCAGGATTTTGGACCCCAGATTATTATACTGATTTTGTGACTAATAATCCTAGCTATTTCTTCTTCCTCCCAGTATTCTCATTGTCTTTTTGTCTTTTTAATTCTAATACAAATCACTGTCATGTTTTAGAGTCACTGCCTTTAAAATGCACATCCTTATAAGTCTCTTCACGGTGTGTCTGTACAAACATTTAGGTTTTCCAAGTGTGTGTGTTCTTTATTACAGAAAGAGAATCTGAATTAGAAAACACAAAGGAAACACCATCTATAACTTTTAAGTAAATTTTTTGATGACTTAAAGTTTACAGAGATTTGAAATTTTTAGTGAAATCCCAAAAATCTTCTAGGTAATATGATAAACATACAGGGAAAAAAATCAACTCTTTTTTGGGACAAAAGTGGCTTCCTTTTAACAACATAATGAGGTCAGTGGCTTATGAAATGCTCATGTTTTTGTTAGGCTAACCTGCTTTGATAACATAATAGTGTTCATAACAGTGTTTTATGCAAGGCACCCTTCTCTGAGAATGAGAAGGAAGTTTTGATTTTTTTGCTTCTTAAGTTTCTCTTCTTTCCCTGACACTAGCCTGCATCAGCCCCCTCCAGTTCTGAATTGTTTCTCTCTACACACCCTGTAAAACTTGCTTTCTTTCACTCCAGAAAACCATAAATTCCAAGTATGTGTTTTGCATACTCCCTCTGCACATTACCCTTGTGGGTTTTTTTAAGATTTATATTAAATTTTTTTTCAGTTCATCTATAAACTTGAAAGCGATCTACTTACAATTAAATGAGAAATACTTGTCCCTCAACATCGTTGGCAGGTATATTTGGTTTAGGGAAGACAGGGTGGGGTGCTCAGAATGTTATTTAAATTGAAGTCTGAGATAAGATCCTTTTTCTATGGTCTCCAAGGCACAGATGTAAGCACGATCACATATTGAAAACCTTTCCTAGGTCTGTGACCTTGAATGTCTCTTCAAAAAGTGAAACATCTAATTTAAAAATGAAATGCAAATATGATTTGTGATTTTTGTGCCACATACCCATGGATCTTTCAGAAAAAAATGTCATTTAACTGAACTCAAGTTTTTATAATGAAAATTACTTACACCAGTGTAAATATAGGCAAATTTTTTGAATGCACTAAGTTCTTCTAAAGTGAGTTATTAGAGTGTACAGATCATAAGTATAACGTAGAAAAAAAACAGAGAAGTCTCCACTTCTTAAAACACTTCAAATCAATTTAAAAAAACTAAACAAACAAACAAAAAGAGCTCTATTTAAGGGCAATAGATCCAACCAGACTCATTTTAAAGAGCAGCTTTAAGAAGAAGGATCATGGAAGATATTTATTACTCTTCGTCTTTGCCAGTTACTGCTTAGCTTCAAAGGCAATGCTTTCTGCTGCAGCCTGGTTCAGCTGAAGCCATATGTATGAAGAAATGGGTGTGTTTGCTCATTGCAGGGCTAAGTGGCAGCTAAAGTCTTAAGGCCACACATTTATTAAATTCAGAGCAGTTTCAAGTGTCAGTTGGCATGTGCTTGATGAAGAAGCTCATCGAGGAGGCCAGCTGGCCTGCAGTCACACTAACTGCAAAATAAACACTACTGAAGTGCACATATTTAGATATTCAAGAGAGAACTTTAATCCTGTGAAATCCCTAATTGTACTGCTCTCAAGTGTGATTTGGGGTGACAGATGCCAGAAGTCAGCCTCTTGACTAACAGCAAAGGATTGTAACAAGGGAAGGAACAGAACAAGCTTGAAAAGAACAACAGAAGGCAAGGGAAGGGTGGTGGTGTCAGAGAGAAAACTGAGGAGAAATCCCTCTTGAAATGTGAAGCTTTCAAGCTGTTCTTGTAATTGAGAAAGCATAAAGAATACTGGAATATACTTTAAAAATCTATTGCCAGAAAATTATGAATGAGATGACACATTTACTTTTAAAATAGATATTCCTCAATATGGATATGTCATACCTTCAGTTTTACAGCATTACAAGAAAAAGGGGAAGTGAAATATACTGATAGATCACTACCTGTAGGGCATTCATGTTTAAAATTTTATAAAATAAGCATAGCACTTTAGAGAATTTAAACTGAAGCTTATCTTTTTTCTCTCTAAAGTCATATCCAAAGTATGCCAAAATGTATAAGAAACCATATAGAAATGAGGCAAATTGTTTTCCTATATTTCTTTCCAGTAACTAATACACATACCACTTAATGGCAGTTAATGTAGCATAGTGGTTTAAACAAAGCCAAACAAAACAAAACAGTCAACAATTGAATATTAAACCTCTCCGAGCCTCAATCTAAATATTGGAATAATAAGCCAGCTTCATAAAAATCTTGTGAGACTTAAAAGAGAGAGTAAATGTAAAGATAAAGTATTGGGGGGACTTCCTTGTTGGTGCAGTAGTTAAGAACCCGCCTGCCAATGCAGGGGACCTGGGTTCGAATCCTGGTCCAGGAAGATCCCACATGCCATGGAGCAACTAAGCCCGTGCACCACAACTACTGAGCCCACGTGCCACAACTACTGAAGCCCGGGCACCCTAGAGCCTTAGAACCTGTGCTCTGCATCAAGAGAAGCCACTGCAATGAGAAGCCTGTGCACCACAACTAGAGAAAGCCCGCACGCAGCAACGGACACCAACGCAGCCAAAAATAAATAAGTAAATAAATTTATTTTTTAAAAAAAGATAAAAGTGTTTGGTACAGTTATTAGCACATTTCAAGTGATCAATAAATGATATATGCTATTATTATGTGAGAGCATGTTAAATTTTAAGTTTCAACTTAGATGTCAAATTATAATAGATAAAAATCCCATAAGGAAATACAAGATTGAAATGTACATTTTCCAAGTATATAAGGGAATACTTCTTGGACAGTTCTAAAATTCACAAGGACACGATAAAAGGGCCAAGAGAAGGGAGATTTGTGAAGACATTCTTTTTGGCTATAGTGCTGAGGTGCTATGAGTCTCACTCCTCCTTAAGGGTTAGTTTGAGGTGCATTCTTCTAATTTCAGTCCTGTTTGCAATCATTTCAAGAAGGCAACTCTGAAAGCTTGGTGTGTGCCCCAGGAAATACGGGAGTACAATGGTTGGGTTGTCTGACACACATATGAGATTTCTAAATGTGTGTGCAGCCTGAAGCCACAGTGTAGAAAGGGCTACTGCATCCAGAAGCAAGTGACCAACCTGCTAGTGGTGGATAAAGGTGCAACATCTCCAAGATCACTTGTGCAACACCAAGTAGGAATGTAGGTGTGTGTTAGAAGGAATCTTGTTTAAAAATGGTCTCTGTCAGCGAATTCCCTGGCGGTCCAGTGGTTGGGACTCTGCGCTTCCTCTGCAGGTGGCATGGGTTCAATCCCTGGTCAGGGAACTAAGATCCTGCATGCCGTGTGGCACGGCTAAAAAAAAGATAGCCTGTGCCAGAGTGTGCAGGATCCCTAAAAGGGAGAGTCTGTGAAGGACGGACCTAGAGAAAGCTTGAAGCTTATGGGGGTGCAAGAACAGCTAGCCAAAGCATAGCGTTAGGGTAAGAGGAGTCCATCAGGGGAATTTCTTAATAATCTACTAAAATGCTTCCAAGAGAAAAATTCAGCCTTAAATACTAGCCATTTCCAGATGATACAGAATCCTGTTTGATAATAGTCAAGTAAAAACTTCACATATTCCTTTTCCTCTTCCCTTTCTCTCTTCCCATTCCAAGTAGTCGGAAACCATGTGTATCAGTTAGAATAGGTAAGTTTGTTGCAATAACAAACAAATCCTAATCTCATTAGCTTAAAACAAAAAGTTTAACTTCTCATTTATGTCACATGTGCTTTGCAAGTTGGCAAAAATGTTGGCAAAAAAGATAGCACGTTCTTTGCTATCCACACAGCTAAAATACAAAAGTAAAACAGGGATAGAAAAACCACAATAAGTAATCTCAATTGGAAAAGATATGGTCTATGGCAAATTTCAAAGCAATGTTTTAAAGGTTCCCTATCCTGATGATGGGAAACGGATTAGGCCCTGATTCTGTCCCCACTGCCTCTCACCAAGTACTTCTGTTGTTCGCTGTGGCCCTCAGATCTTCTCTCTGTTCCTTTTCCAGTAACCTTTGACAGTATCTGAAATGGGCACTGGAAAATGTTACCGGAGTTAAGCAGATTTCTCAGCATGCTTCTTACTGATGTATGGTGGTAGGGGGTGAGGGTGTTGGGGGTCAGTGGACAACGGTCATTTTAAGTCTTGAACATTCACAGTTTCTTTTAGAACAGGTTCTTTTGTCAGTAGTTCTTTCCTAAATAAGTTAGGAAACTTCTGGAGATGAGAATCTAATCTATTTGATTCAAGTCATCTCCATGTTGCAATAGGCACATCTTTCCTTCTGTTCTAAATAGATCTCTTAGATTTGCTATATTTCTATACTTTCTCCCACCCTTGATTCTTTCTCCAAAATTAATTGCAGGTACTTTGAGCTTTTTCTACATCTGTGGGAAAGTCACATCATTGGTTTCATATCCCTGAGCCATGTTATCCAGTTCATAATAATTGGGCACCTTGGTTTTAACTGGGTATTTGCTCTAAGACTCATTAAATTTATCTGGAGGTTTTAGCAATGCATATGTAGACTATGCTGTCAATTTGATCCTTGCTACACGGCTAAATTTGAATCAATATTTATTATTCAAAGGCTTTCTTAGTTTAATTATTTACTAGTAGGTGATGAAAAGTTCTCAAATTTCAGGACTCTCTTAATTCCTTTCATTTGTTTTGGAAAACCAACTATTTTTTTCCTGATAAGCATCTTTCTTATAGTAACTTGCCAAATCCAGCCTTCAGCAACTAACACATACTGATAATGTTCTGTTTCTCATTCTCTCCCCTTCAAGCTACAAATTCATTAAATATCTTTCTAGTTATCATTAACTCAATTGCCATTTTCCAAGGTACAGTAGGTAGCAATTTATCCATTGCTTGTCACCTAGCCCCTAAACCAGTGTTTTAGATGAGTGTGTGTGTGTGTGTGTGTTTGTGTGTGTGTGTGTGTGTGTGTGTGTGTGTGTGTGTTTTGTTATTGCAGTGCTTCAGTTCTGGTCAGAAGTGGTTAGGTTATCTTTGTGTAACAATTAACTCCAAAATATCAATGGTTTAGAAGAGTTTATTTCTTTCTCCCATTACATTTTCCTTGTTAATTTGTGGGAAAGGAGTGTCTACTCAGAAGAAACTGTGACTGTCTTAAATGTAGCCTTTCATTGTATCTGAAGGAAAGAGACATCTTGGAGAGTTTTGTGTCAACCATTAAATAATCTGTCATGTAAATAACTCATGCCACTTCCCACTTGCAACTTATTGGCCAGAACTATAGATACACTTTCACTCAGTTACAAGAAACGTTATTCTACCATGTGCATTTAAGTGAAAAGCTATATTGGAAGGAAAACAGCACTAGTGACTGAGACAACAAGGTTATTAGCAGACTTGGGGAAAAGAGAGTTCATGATACCAACCTTCCAAACAATAAGTAGCCTGCTAGAAGTTGGCTCTAGCCAGGGTAGGAAAGGAGACTTAGCAGTAAATAATGCTCAGAATTTTGATTGATTCATTATATTGATCATCCTAAAGTCTCAATTGTGATTGTTTTATGACTCTAGGTCACATAGGCTTGTTTATTATCTGCTAGAAGGAAAAATAGAAGGAAAAAATAGATCTTTTTAAAGTTTTCATCCAGTGGCCCCACTGGATAAATTTTAAAGTGCCAATGGGATACAAAAATTTGCATTTTTATTACAAGAGTTGTTTCCTTTGACATATCAGCTGCCATCACCATGACCACCTCCATCATTATCATCAGCTGCACTTATGTTTATAAAAACTTTGGATTGATAAGCATAATGGGTTAATTTTTCCTACCTGTCATCAGTCAGTTAACCATAGACATTATTTGCAGGTAACATGATTTTATATATGGTAAATCCTAAAAACCAAAAACTGCTACAAGGATGAAAGAAATCAAAGACACAAATAATGAAAAGATAGCCCATGTTCATGGATTGGAAGAATACATATTGTTAAAATGTCCATACTACCAAAAGCCATCTATAGAATTAATGCAATTCCTATCAAGATTCAAAAGGCATGTTTTACAGAAGTAGAAAAAACACTCCTAAAATTTATACAGAACCACAAAAGACCCTGAATAGCTAAAGAAATCCTGAGAAAAAAGAACAAAGCAGGTGGCATCACACTTCCTGACTTCAGGCTGTACTATAAAGCTATAGTCATCAAAACAGTATGGTGCTGGCATAAAAACAGACAAATAGACCAGTGGAACAGAATCAAGAGCCAGAAATAAACCCACACATATAAAGTCAACTAATATTTGACAAGGAAGCCAAGAATACTCAGTGGAGAAAAGACAGTCTCTTCAATAGATGGTGCTGGGATAATGGATATTCACATGTAAAAGAGTTGAAACTGTACTCCCTCTTACACCACTCACAAAAACTAACTCAAAACAGATTAAAGAATATAAGACCTGAAACCATGACACTTCTAGAAGAGAACATTGGAATAAAGCTTCTTAACGTGGGTTTAAGTAATAATATTTTTGGATATGACACCTAAAGCACAAGCATCAAAATAAAAAATAAATAATAGGACTATAGCAAACTAAAAAGCTTCTGTACAGCAAAAGAAACCATCAACAAAGTGAAAAGACAACCTACAGAATGAAAAAAAAAATTGCAAACCATATAGCTGATAAGGGGCTAATATACAAAATATATGAAGAACTCATACAACTCAATAGCAAAACAACAACAACACACACAAATACAAAAACAATTAAAAAATGGGCAAGGGACCTGAATAGACATTTCTCCAAAGAAGATACATGAAAGGCCAACAGGTACATGAAAAGATGCTCAACATCATCAGTTGTTAGGGAAATGGCAATTAAAACCACAATGAGATATTACCTCATGTCTGTTAGAATGGCCATCATCAGAAAGATAGGATAACATATGCTGGTGTGGATGCAGAGAAGAGGGAACCCTTGTGCACTGTTGATGGGATTGTAAATTAGACATCCACCATGGAAAACAGTATGGGAGATCCTCAAAAAAATAAAAAATATAACCACCATGTGATCCAGCAGTTCCACTTCTGGGAATATATCCAAAGGAAATGAAAACAGGATCTTGAAGAAATATCTGCACCCACATATTCATAGCAGCATTATTGACAATAGCCAAGACATGAAACCTGAGTATTCATCGAGGGATGAATGGATAAAGAAGTTGTAAGATACATCTATTTATCTATCTATATCTGTATCTATACCTACACACACAAACATGCACACACGTACACACGTATACACACACAGTGGAATATTATTCAGCCATAAAAAATGAGGAAATTCTAACTATTTGTGACAACATTGATGGACCTTGAAGGCTTTATGCTAAGTAAGTCAGACAGAGACAAATACTGTATGATCTCACTTATATGTGGAATCTAAAACAAAAACAAAACCAGAAATTAAACTCATAGAAAAGGAGCTCAGACTTGTGGTTACCAGAGCAGAGGGAAGGGAAAGTAAGAATTAAAGGAAGGTGGTCAAAATATACAAACTGAACAGTTACAAGATAAATAAGTACTAAGGTTGTAAAGTACAACATAATGACTATAGTTAACACTGCTGTATGATGTATAGCAAAGTTGTTAAGAGAGTAAATCTTAAGAGTTCTTATCACAAAGAGAAATTTTTTCTTGTTTTTTATTGTATCTATATGAGATGACAGATGTTAGCTGAACCTATTAAGGAAATCATTTCACAATGTACGTAAATCAAACCATCTTGGTCAACACCTTAAACCTATACAGTGACATATGTCAATTATTTCTCAATAAAACTGGAAAAAATTAATATGAAGACAATAAGAAAAAATTTCCCCCAGAATCAGTATTTGTATAGCAGAACTCTCACCTGTCTTTTTGATTGAAAGTGCCATAAAAGAAATCATTTTTTCTTCCCCCCCCCCCACACTCTGTGCCTTTGATTGTAGACACTACCAGGTGACTCTAAATTAAACTAAAATGAAAATACTGAGTGGACTTAAGGTATCTCACAGCATTTAATGGTGGGCTGGCGAAATAGGCTCACAATAGGGAAAGGAGGAAGCTTTTAAGTCTCAAGGGCATTGATTGCTAGGCAATTTGCATTGGTAGGATGAATGAACAAATTCCAGTTATTTGTCCTGCCATGTCCCTCCCCTCATGATTCAAATTCTGAGAGAGAGGATTGACTGGCTAAGCTTACTTTGATTATTTACCCACATATACTGTATCTCAGAAGTGAAAAGAATGATCTAGTTTTGATGGAAGAAGCCTCCAGGATTTTTTTGCTTTTTGGTTTTTTCTTCTCTCGGTGGCAGAGCATAGCACTGCATTTTACTGTTCCCCTAGATTGCCCAGAACGGGAGAGAAATATTTCTCCTCCCTAAGATATAGAGTACTATTAGGAACAGTGATAGTGGTTGCTTGGTAACCAAAAATCAAACCAAAACACAAATGCATATAACCAGTTTGCTTCCATTATATGAAGGTGAAGTGTTTGAGGAACATAATTTTAATAAACTTTTTTTTTGTTAATGATAAGAACAGCTCTTTAAGAAAAATATTTTGGGAAGAAGTTTTGGGCCAATATCACTTTTCCTAGGTCAGTAATCTATAATCAATAAGGTACAAAAAGTCATGCTTGAAAAAAATGATGAAATTAGCTCATCCAGTCTCTTGATTTTTGGCCCTCTTCTTGTTATTACACTCTACACTGAAAACCAAACGAGTAGCAGCTAAGAGTTTCAGGGCTCTACAGTGCCATGTCTTTGGGAAAATTGCCTTTTTTGTTCCCAGATTTAGTCATTCTCTAGATGCTGGTAACCTGATGTGATTTCCTCAGTGCAGATGAACTGATTTATTTGAGCTTTTCCCTGACACTAACAACTAATTCTTGGTGGAGGCCAGACTCTGAGGTTGGTGGTGTGATGGTAGTAGAGGGAGTGAATTATGAGTGTGCTGATTTCTTAGAGCTTTCTACAACATGTTGAAGGATTACAGGAAGGCTTGTCATTACAAATAAGCTAGTATAGAACACAGATGTAATATTCATTACAGTCATAATGCAAGTGTTACAGCTAATATGAGAGAAGCTCCAGAAGAAGAAAGGAAACTTTTCTGTTTGCATGAAAGATGGCAGGAATAAGTTACTTTGACATGCATTGTGTATTTGTGTTATCTGTGCTTTTTCTATTTATATGCATAAAAAATTAAACCTTTGACTGGATAGCAGTTGGTAATGGTTCATTTTTATTCACCACTGTCCACTAACTGGATTGAATAATTACAATTTGTCCTACCATCTGAGACTTTCCCTGACATTTGGCTGCCTCTGCCCTGCTGCTCACTTATGTTTAAGTTTGTACCTGCTCATTAACTGATTTGTCCTAAAAATAACATTGAAAGTCTCAGATCCTGAGCTGTTAGCACTTAACCTAATTAAGGTTATAAAATCAGCATCTGGCTAGAGCTGAAAAAGCTGACTCTATTATCATTTTTAAGACTAAGATGAAGAAATTTATATTTGACACTGCTTCTGATTAGCTCTTAAAACTATAAAACACTGAAGGCTATCGTGAAAGATCTGCCTCATTGTACTGCAGTGTTTGTTACTCATCCCAGGCATCAGAATTCAATTATGGCATCTCTCTTAGACGTGTGGTGAAAGCTCCCATCTCTTGTCTTTTCCACAAAACCTTAAGCCCAAACATTAGCAATAGTACTCTATATGTTGGTTAAGTATTTCCATGCAAAAGTTGTGCACTTTTTAGAAATAAATGTATCAACCTAAATTATCTGCATTTTGGAGTGACAAAACTTATTTGGTAACATTTGCATTTGATCTTTGAGTTAAATATTTTCAGGTTTGGCTAACCCAGTTCTTCAATTTCATAAAAAAAGTCATTCTGGGAATAATTCCATGTATGTAAAGATTCTAAGAAGCAATTCCTATTTCTGGAACTCCATGTGAGGATTTATGGGTAATTTCTCTTGTGGGGCTGAGGAGAAACAATTTTTAAAATATTTTGATGCAAATTAACTAGATATTTAATGCAATTAATAAAATGAAAATAGACTGATTAGTAAAATCACATGTGGTAGGTGGGTGAATAGGGGAAGTAGGTTCGAAGGATTTGAAGTAATGGAGTATAAATTTAAACTGGTATAATATTTAGGGTAAGTCTTCATCTATTGATTTGGCACTTACAGTTTACCTTGTACAGTTGTTTTAAAAACGTTATCCTATATCCTAATCACCCTGAGAACAGACACCTTAAAATGCTTTTCTCTTTATAGCTAGCACAAAACTCAGCATACATAATGAACTAGATAAATATTCTTATTAATGGTATTAATATAGAACATAATTTTAAATTAAATATTATCTTAAAAATTTATAAAACTCTCAGTTTTGTCTCTTTTTATCTTCCCAGAAATTGTTTATCTGAGAAAAATATAGCATAAATGTACAATGAATTTTCTTCCTGAATCTGAGTTGCCTCATGTTAAATGATATCTCAAGCAGAGAATATGACTTTTTATTTTTTGTTTATTAGTATAAAAATAAACAAATAACATAAGTTAAAATGTTACAGAAAGAGATGCAATGAAAAGTGAAATTTTACATTAGTAAACAGCCTGTCCCACTCTACTGACTAGTGGTAGTAGCCATTAGTAATATTTTGTGCCTTTGCAGAAAGTTTCTGTACATAAATAAACATATATGGTTATAATTATTGTAGGACTATGTAGTAAAAATCTATACATATTTAGTACATAAAAGGTATAAATAATATATTACAAAGAGGATGTATATCTCCCTTAAAAATACTTTTTCATTTGGATTTTTGTATTCAATACTGTAATTGGGAGATCTCAACATGTATAAATATAGTTAACCACTGACTAGAATACTTTTGTATGAATATATAATAATTTCACATATCTAGTCCTGATAGATGAATAGTTATGTTGATTCTGACCCTTAGCTATTACATACTGTGTTTCAGTGTTCATCCTTGTACATGTATCTTTTGAGTAAACCATAAGGGTATATTTCTATGATAAAATCATAGAGGTTGCCAGTCTGTTTTTTTTAATTTATAAATTGTTTTTTGAGTCACTTTAGGCAATTTATGTTTTCCTTTTTTTTAAATTAATTTTTATTGGAGTATAGTTGCTTTACAATGTTATGTTAGCTTCTGATGCACAGGAGAATGAACCAGCCATGCATATACATATTTCCCCTCCATTTAGGACACTACAGTGCATTAAGTAGAGTTCCCTGTGCTATGCAGTATGTTTCCATCAGTTGTCTATTTTATACATAGTATCAATAGTGTATATGTGTCAATCCCAATCTCCCAATTCCTTCTACCCCACCCCTTTCCCCCTTGGAATCCATACATTTGTTCTCTACGTCTGTGTCTCTATTTCTTCTTTGTAATTAAGGTCATCTATACCATTTTTCTAGATTCCACATATATGTGTTAGTATACGATATTTGTTTTTATCTTTCTGACTTACTTCATTCTATATGACACCCTCTAGGTCCATCCACGTCTCTACAAATGATCCAATTTCATTTCTTTATATGGCTGACTAATATTCCATTATATTTAGGTACCACATCTCCTTTATGCATTCATCTGTCGATGGCCATTAAGGTTGCTTCCATGACCTGGCTATTGTAAATAGTGCTGCTATGAACATTGGGGTGCATGTGTCTTTTTGAATTATGGTTTTCTCTGGGTATATGCCCAGGAGTGGGATTGCAGGGTCATATGGTAGTTTTATTTTTAGTTTTTTAAGGAACATCCATACTGTTTTCCATAGTGGCTGTTATCAATTTACATTTCCACTAACAGTATAAGAGGGTTACCTTTTCTCCACACCCTCTCCAGCATTTATTGTTTGTAGATTTTTTGATGATGGTCATTCAGACCAGTGTGAGGTGATACCTCATTGTAGTTTTTTTCTTTCTTTTTTTTTTTTTTTTTGCAGTACGCGGGCCCCTCACTGCTGTGGCCTCCTGTCGCGGAGCACAGGCTCCGGACGCGCAGGCTCAGCGGTCACGGCTTACGGGCCCAGTCGCTCTATGTCATGTGGGATCCTCCTGGACCAGGGCACGAACCCGCGCCCGCCGCACCGGCAGGCAGACTCCCAACCACTGTGCCACCAGGGAAGCCCCTCATTGTAGTTTTGATTTGCATTTCTCTAATAATTAGTGATGTTGAGCATCTTTCCATGTGTTTGTTGGCCATCTGTATGTCTTCTTTGGAGAAATGTCTGTTTAGGTCTTCTGCCCATTTTTTGATCGGGTTGTTTGTTTTTTTGATGTTGAGCTGCATGAGATGCTCGCATATTTAGGAGATTAATCCTTTGTCAGTTACTTCGTTTGCAACTATTTTCTTGCATTCTCAGGGTTGTCTTTTCGTTTTGTTTATGGTTTCCTTTGCTGTGCAAGTGCTTTTAAGTTTAACTAGGTCCCATTTGTTTATTTTTCTTTTTAGTTTCATTACTCTAGGAGGTGGGTCATAAAAGATCTTGCTGTGATTTATATCAAAGAGTGTTTTTCCTGTGTTTTCCTCTAAGAGTTTTATAGTGTCTGGCCTTACATTTAGGTCTTTATTCATTTTGAAGTTTTTTTTGTGTATTGTGTTAGGGAGTGTTCTAATTTCATTCTTCTACATGAAGCTGTCCAGTTTTCCCAGCACCACTTATTGAAGAGTCTATCTTTTCTCCACTGTGTATTTTTGACTCCTTTGTCAAAAATTAGGTGACCATAGGTGTGTGGGTTTATTTCTGCGCTTCCTATTCTGTTCCATTGATCTATATTTCTGTTTTTGTGTCAGTACCATATTGTCTTGATAACTGTAGCTTTGTAGTATAGTCTGAGGGTAGGCAGCCTGATTCCTCCACCTCTGTTTTTCTTTCTCAAGATTGATTTGGCAATTCAGGGTCTTTTGTGTTTCCATACAAATTGTAAAATGTTTTGTTCTAAACACCATTGGTTTTTTGTTTTTTTTCACACACACACACACACACACACACTGTATTTTATTTTTACAAGAGATAGACTGACACCAAGCATTGTAAATGGATGACCACAACAAAAACAACGATTGCAATTACCAAACACGAAACACACTCATACTATGTCATAATATTGACATTCAGTCCACTAATCCTCCACTGTAACAGCTCCTTTACTTTTCAGTGAAAATGTCTGTAAATGACAAAAGGCTTAAAAATGACCAAGGTTAAAGATTTGATGAAAGTTTATAATAATGCAATTGACAAGGAAATTTAGTTATTTCTGAGACATACGTTTTAAAGTAATAACTAGTATTGTGACACATAACATACCAGAACATATAAGATTTTTAGAAATTTCATGTAATGTCTAAAACATTTATATTAATATATTTCCATACAAATAACCCAAAGAAAGTTTAGTATTAGTTGTTTTGTTTGTTTGTTTGATTTTTTATACTGCAGGTTCTTATTAGTCATCAGTTTTATACATATCAGTGTATACATGTCAATCCCAATCGCCCAATTCAGCACCCCACTGCAGTTTTCCCCCCTTAGTGTCCATACGTCTGTTCTCTACATCTGTGTCTCAACTTCTGCCCTGCAAACCGGCTCATCTGTACCATTTTTCTAGGTTCCACATACATGCGTTAATATACAATATTTGTTTTTCTCTTTCTAACTTACTTCACTCTGTATGACATTCTCTAGATCCATCCACGTCTCAACAAATGACTCAGTTTCTTTCCTTTTTATGGCTAATATTCCACTGTATATATGTACCACATCTTCTTTATCCATTCGTCTGTCAGTGGGCATTTAGGTTGCTTCCATGACCTAGCTATTGTAAATAGTACTGCAGTGAACATTGGGGTGCATGTGTCTTTTTGAAGTATGGTTTTCTCTGGATATATGCCCAGAAGTGGGATTGCTGGGTCATATGGTAAATCTATTTTTAGTTTTTTAAGGAACCTCCATACTGTTCTCCATAGTGGCTGTATCAATTTACATTCCCACCAACCGTGCAAGAGGGTTCCCTTTTCTCCGCACCCTCTCCAGCATTTGTTGTTTGTAGATTTTCTGATGATGCCCATT
>NC_041221.1:102672324-102694107 GCF_002837175.3 Physeter macrocephalus
TGATTCTTCCAATCCAAGAACATGGTATATCTCTCCATCTGTTGGTATCATCTTTAATTTCTTTCATCAGTGTCTTATAGTTTTCTGCATACAGATCTTTTGTTTCCCTAGGTAGGTTTATTCCTAGGTATTTTATTCTTTTTGTTGCAATGGTAAATGGGAGTGTTTCCATAATTTGTCCTTCAGATTTTTCATCATTAGTGTATAGGAATGCAAGATATTTCTGTGTATTATGTTTGTATCCTCCAACTTTACTAAATTCATTGATATGCTCTAATAGTTTTTTGGTGGCATGTTTAGGATTTTCTATGTATAGTATCATGTCATCTGCAAAAAGTGACAGTTTTACTTCTGCTTTTCCAATCTGGATTCCTTTTATTTCTTTGTCTTCTCTGATTGCCATGGCTAGGACTTCCAAAACTATGTTGAATAATAGTGGTGAGAGTGGACATCCTTGTCTTGTTCCTGATCTTAGAGGAAATGTTTTCATTTTTTCACCATTGAGAATAATGTTTTCTGTGGGTTTGTTGTACATGGTGTTTATTATGTTGAGGTAAGTCTTTATCCTTCAGTTAGTTAATATGGTGTATCACATTGATTGATTTGCATATATTGAAGAATTCTTGCATCCCTGGGATAAATCCCACTTGCTCATGGTGTATGATCTTTTTAATGTATTATTGGATTCTGTTTGCTAGTATTTTGTTGAGGATTTTTGCATCTATGTTCATCAGTGATATCGGCCTGTAATTTTCTTTTTTGTGATATCTTTGTCTGGTTTTGGTATGAGAGTGATGGTGGCCTCATAGAATGAGTTTGGGAGTTTTCCACCCTCTGCAATTTTTTGGAAGAGTTTGAGAAGGGTAGGTGTTAACTGTTCTCTATCTCTGTCTGATAGAATTCACCTATGAAGCCATCTGGTCCTGGACTTTTTTTTGTTGGAATATTTTTAATCACAGTTTCAATTTCATTACTTGTGATTGGTCTGTTCATATTTTCTATTTCTTCCTGGTTCAGTCTTGGAAGGTTGTACTTTTCTAAGAATTTGTCCATTTCTTCCACATTGCCCATTTTATTGGCATATAGTTGCTTGCATACTCTCTTATGATCCTTTGTATTTCTGTGGTGTCAGTTGTAACTTCTCCTTTTTCATTTCTACTTTCATTGATTTGAGTCCTCTTCCTTTTTTTCTTGATGAGTCTAGCTAAAGGTTTATCAATTTTGTTTATCTTCTCAAACAACCAGCTTTTAGTTGTATTGATCTTTGCTATTGTTTTCTTCGTTTCTATTTCATTTTTTTCTGCCTTTATCTTTATGATATCTTTCCTTATACTAACTTTGGGTTTTGTTTGTTCTTCCTCTTCTTGTTGCTTTAGGTGTAAGTGTAGGTTGTTTATTTGAGATTTTTCTTGTTTCTTGAGGTAGGATTGTATTGCTATAAACTTCCCTCTTAGAACTGCTTTTGCTGCATCCCATATGTTTTGGGTCGTTGTGTTTTCATTGGCATTTGTTTCTAGGTATTTTTTTATTTCCTCTGATTTCTGCAGTGATTTCCTGGTTATTTAGTAGTGTGTTGTTTAACCTCCAGACGTTCGTCTTCTTTACAGTTTTTTCCTGTAATGGATTTCTCATCTCACAGCGCTGTGGTCAGAAAAGAAGCTTGGTACGATTTCAACTTTCTTAAATTTACTGAGGCTTGATTTGTGACCCAAGATATGGTCTATCCTGGAGAATGTTCCATGAGCACTTGAGAAGAAAGTGTATTCTTCCTCTTTCAGGTGGGATGTCCTATAAATACCAGTTAAGTCTGTTTGATCGATTGTCATTTAAAGCTTGTGTTTCCTTATTTATTTTCTGTCTGGATGATCTGTCCATTGGTGTAAGTGGGGTGTTAAAATCCCCCACTATTATTGTGTTACTGTCGACTTCCCCTTTTATGGCTGTTAGCATTTGCCTTATGTATTGAGGTGCTCCTGTGTCGGGTGCGTAGATACTTGACAATTGTTATATCTTCTTCTTGGATTGATTTCTTGATCATTATGCAGTGTTCTTCTTTGTCTCTTGTCATAGTCTTTATTTTAGAGTCTAACTTGTCTGATATGAGTATTGCTACTCCAGCTTTCTTTTCATTCCCGTTTGCATGAAATATCTTTTTCCATCCCCTCATTTTCAGTCTATACGTGTCCCTAGATCTGAAGTGGATCTCTTGTAGACAGCATATACATGGGTCTTGTTTATCTATCCATTCATCTAGTCTGTTTTTTTTTTTTGGTTGGAGCATTTAATCCATTTACATTTAAATTAATTATAGATATGTATGTTCCTATTACCTTTTTCTTAATCATGTTGGGTTTGTTCTTGTAGGTCTTTTTCTTTTCTTGTGTTTACATAAGGGTATATTTCTACAATAAAATCATGGAGGTTAGCAGTCTATTTTTCTTAAATTTATAAATTGTTTTTTGAGTCACTTTAGGCAATTATGTTTTTCTAAAAAATCTATTTTATTCACATTTTCAGTCTAATGAAACATTTCAGCCAAGGATTTTTAAAATCATTCTTTTATTTCCCAGTGTTCCAATTTTTCCATTTTTTATTTTTAAATTAGCATATATGTTCCTTTTCTACTGTCTCATGTTTAGGTTCACTGGTAAATTTTTTTTCAAAATTTTTCTCTTTGTGTTTTCCAGTTTACTATTATTTTATTTTCCAATTTGTTAATGTTTGTTTTTAATTAAAGATTTATTGGCATAGTAATAGTAAAATCTTTGATATCTTCATTATCTAATGCCACATCAGCTGTTTATATTCTCTTCTTTTCTTTTTCATGGTTTTGAATCATGTGCTCTTGTACCACCCATGCCTGACTATATTTGATCAAATTACAGATATGAATTCATGAATTATATTTTACAGCATGAAAAATTATTGAATTGACTTGAGATACGAGATCATGTTATCTTCTTCCAAAATGGATTACACATGTCTCCTATAAGGCCAAGAGTACTCAGATATCATGGATTATCTTATGCAATCAGGGATGATTCAAAGTTGGACCACAGTTCTTTCAAGGGCTATTTCTACTTTTCCCTTCATCCTAAGATATAACCTGCACAAGTCATGGCAGGTTTGCCATGGTCTTAGTCCTTGGCACTTAAACTACATATGTTTTTTCTTACTTTTATAAGTCTTTCAAAAGCTCTGCTCAGCTTATTAAGCTGCTTAGTCACCTTTATCATGATATGGAATCCATAGACATCTTTCAGCAAAAGAATCCTTAAATACCAGAACTCATTTCGCTGGATATTCTTGTTCTGGAAATGGGTTCTATAATTCCTCACTACCTTGTTAGTTAGTCGATGTATTTAAAATTTAAAAAAAAAATTTTTTTTCTTCCTTTCTTTGTTACTTGTTCACAGCTGAAAGGTTAATCTGAATTACCTAGTCATTACTAGAAGCAGAAATGCTGGTTTTCTTTGTACTTTCTTAATTTTGAATTTATTTGTGTCCTGACACATTAGAGAAAGGAAGTGTTAGTCAAACTAATTTTATAGTTAAAAATGTATCTGAAGAGTTTTTTTTTTACTGCATCCTCCCAGTTCTCTTGGACAATATTTTTTTAAGCTATACTATGTTGACAAAAGCATAATAAATCGATTATAGCTATTCCATTCTTGAGTGGCTTTCCTACCATCCCACATTTCATCATCAGAATAACTTTCTAAAGAAGAGGGTTTTTTTGTTTTTTTTTAAATTATTTATTTATTTATTTTTAACATCTTTATTGGAGTATAATTGCTTTACAATGGTGTGTTAGTTTCTGCTTTATAACAAAGTGAATCAGTTATACATATACATATATCCCCATATCTCCTCCCTTTTGCGTCTCCCTCCCACCCTCCCTATCCCACCCCTGTAGGTGGTCACAAAGCACGGAGCTGATCTCCGTGTGCTATGCCGCTGCTTCTCACTAGCTATCTACTTTACGTTAGGTAGTGTATATATGTCCGTGCCACTCTCTCACTTTGTCCCAGCTTACCCTTCCCCCTCCCTGTATCCTCAAGTCCATTCTCTAGTAGGTCTGCATCTTTATTCCCATCTTGCGCCTAGGTTCTTCTGACCATTTTTTTTTCTTTTTTTCTTTTTTTTAGATTCCATATATATGTGTTAGCATACGGTCTTTGTTTTTCTCTTTAAAGAACAGTTTTTAAAACCCACGGTCTTCTTTAATATGACTGTAGTCTACTTTTCCATTCTTAGCTCCACCTATTATATTTGTTCTCTCTGACAATTAAGATCAGTCTATTATTTTATTCCCAAAAAGGGCCTTGCACATTTCTGTTTTCTTCCTTTGCTCAGATATTTTCTTCTTTCCAGACTCTACTGTTTCCAAGCTGTGTGCCAAAACCTTATTCATTTGTAATGTTCAGCTGAAATGCTATCTCTTTATGAAGTTCGTCCTGATTATCCTCATTTTAAAGTTTGGTCTCATCCCACCTTAAATGCTATATTATTCGTTGTACAAAATGCTTTTGGAATGTTGCATCTATCATTTGTGTCTCATATCTTTAATTTCAGACTTCCTGAAGGCAGAAATGTCTGTTGTATTTGCATTCTATTTAAAAGGCTGTGTATTGAATGGTGCAAGCTTTTTCCAGAGACAATTATGGCATATGTATTTAAAAACAAAAGGGTGATGCATACACATAATTAGGTGTGATGGCATTGAAGTTATTTCTTTCAAAGTTAGATGAAGAAGCTTTTCCTACAAAAGTATGTGGTACTGTTTGCCAGGCTTAAATATGGCATATTTAATTGGAATGCACATTTTACCTAAGGATAAATAATTTAGAGAAGTATTTTGTATTAAGAATCAGTATATCTTGTGATATATGTATTAAATTTTTGTGTGAAATTTAAAGATAAAGCAATGGAACTCAAAAACTATTCAAACTACTTTCAACTTTTCTGGACAACTATAAAGCAACCTGTTTCATTACAAATTGGTAAAGATCTGAACAGACACCTGGCCAAAGAATCTGAGTCTTCAAGGTAACCTCCCACTAGGAAACTATAAAAAGGAAACATTTGAAATTAAATAGATTAAGGAAAGTACCACGAGAGAGAAAAATTTAAGAATTCAAAGAATCTAATCCACAGTAAACATTCAGAAAATACTTGATAAGAGAGCTACTAGAAAAATTTTGCATTTACAAATTCCAGCATGATAATACAGTAATTGAGGAATGTCAGACTGATGGCAAATTACATCTCAAAGAATTGGAAAGTTTTATAAAATTTGAAACTATAAAACTGGAATAATGTATTTTGGTAGTAGTTAAGATATCTATATATCACCCTTATATTTGTTTTGAAATAATAGCAATAGCATAATTCCCATGATTTTAAATAACTATATACTAATTCTAAATATATTATTAAAATTAAACATTTATTTAATTATAAAACCAGAAGATTTCTGTATCATTTCACCCTAGAACAGCCATGCACAAAATCCTACAACTAGTAAGCAAATTATGTTTCACTTTAGACAAGTCCTGAAATATTCTAGGTAAATAGGAAAACTGTACTTGTTTTTCAACCATGTCATTCCTGCTGGTTCTAAATATTCCGCTGGAGAGCTTGCCCAGGTTCTAAATTCCGCTGGTGTTCTAAATATTTTTAGTTGGTTATCTTTTTCTCCAACATGAGACTAATTAATTAATTTTTTTCTAAATACTTGTTCGTTAGACATTATCAATCTCAAAACATTTAGTAACCACCATACACCATCTTAGCCAAACATGTCTGTTCATTCTCCATCCAACCTGCTATTTGCATTTCCTCCTCTCAGCATTTATACTTTCTTTCTTTCTCATCTAACATGCCTTTTAAAATCTTTTCTCACTGTACTTGTTTTTCTGTACTGTACTTTGTTTTTTTTTCTCACTCACAGACCTTACAAATCCCAAGATTTCTCTTGAAAAGCCTATATTGACAAAAGAATCCTTCTCTTTGAATTCTGAGAATCTATTTTTTGAACCTATTTTATGTCAAGTACTTTGGACCCATTGCAGTTGCTGCAGTTTCAAAATATTCAGTCTCACCATGAATCTCATTGATTACTGGAGAATTAACTATATTTCCTTATGTGGTATTTGTTTTACATATTTAAACTCTGCATACTGTAAACTTATGGGGAGAAATCATGTTTTAAACTAATATGCACATAATACTAAAAAGAAAAATATTTATACATTTCAATTTAGGAAATATTAATTGATCATTTATTGGGGGGAGGGTTTTCTGGGATAGTCTCAAGACCCTGTTTCTATATTCCAGGATCTTAAGGTCTAGAGAAATTTGGGAAAGAGATTAGGCAAACATTGAGTAGAAGTTTAACATAATTTTTCTGTTAGCAATATGTAACAAAAGCCCAAGCAGGGGGCTTCTTACTTTGTTTGATGTATTATGAGGGGATTTAGAGGTAGCTTTTAAGGTTGAATAAGCTTTTAAGATGTAAAGATGCAGTTCAGTATTCTGGGTTAGAGAAACAGCAGAGAGAGTCATACACAAGAAAGTAAGGCTATGTTTGAGGAACAAGTTGTAGGTAGGAAAAAACGTGAATAAGATCCCCATGAGATATCTATGAATAATGAGAGAGTAGACTGAAAATTTAAGTGAAAATTAAGTAGAGAACTGAATACAGAGAATATTGAATGTTATATTGAGGGGTTTTGCTTAGATTTTATAGACAAAGGGCAACATGAAGGTTCTAAACAAAGGACTGATGCTCTTTGAGTATTGATTTAAAGACACTAATTTGGCAACCTTGGGTAAATATATTCAATAGGTTTTTAAATAATTTGAGTTAGGTAGAAATTATTGGAAACAAATGTCGTATGCCATTGTAGGCAGAGGGTAATGAAGACCTGAAATATGTGCTGAATATTGCAAAGGAGAGTTGAGTGTTGGCAGATATTTCAGTTATTGAATGAATAAAACATAGCAACTGATATGTGGATGCAGCAGAGGGAGAAATCAAAGTTTTCAAGACTTGTTTAATGGAAGATTTTTGGTGTCATTAAGTTAAGGAGAAAAGTCAGGCAGGGGAAATGGTCAGGTAATAGTGGATGATGAGAACATCTAGGTCACTGGGGTTCTCAACATTTTCTGCACATTTAAATCACTGGGGCACATTAAAAACTACTGATGACTAAATTACACCCATTGAAATTCTGATGTAATAAGTCCAGAGTATGTCATGGGCATAGGAATTTTTAAAAACCGTAGGAAATTCTAAGATTAAGCTAGGGAAGTTCTGATCTAGACGCTGGCTACTTAACAATGCAGGACATAAGCCAGCAGCATCCACGTTATGTATAGAAATCTAGATTTTTAGTCCCAATCACAGAACACCTGAGTTAGAATCTGTAGTTTAAATACTTTTCTAGGTGAGTTGTATGCCTATTAAATTTTTAGTGGTGCTTAACTTGAACATGCTAGAATCATCTGAGGTGCTTTTAAAACCAAACACCTGTAAATCCCACTCCTAGAAATTCTGATTTAATTAGTACTGGGTGGGGCCCAGGCACAGGTATTATTTTGAAAGCTCCCCAGAAGATACAGACATGAGCTAGATTTGAGAGCTGTAAGTACAAAGTATTTTACCTGTACATCCAAGAATCAGATTTCCAGGGGAGTTTGTTCTTTTGATTTCTTATAACAGCATTAAAATGTAACTAGGAGGAGAATGAGAAATGTTTTTATTCTCTAACTGTATTGCAAGATAGGAGGTTGCTTAATGAGAACCTCCTAGTTCTACGTGACTAGAATTTTAGATTTATTCTAAAATATTCTACGTGACTAGAATTTTAGATTTATTTGAAGCAATTTTGAGTAAGATTGAAAAATAAAGCTGAACAAAAAGGTCTCCCAGAAAGCAGTTTAAATATCCATATCATCCATGCACAGTAATCTATTTGGAGTTAAGGTAAACTTTTTAGGCATCTCTGATTTTTCCTTGTGAACTAATACCAATAGCTACCCTGTTTTGAGGGACTTTATAACGACAGCCATTGTGAATTGTTGCCACACTCAATTTGCAAGGGCAGAGTTTCAAGCTAGAATAATTGCCTGTTCCACTCCAGAGATGGGATGCTGACTGCTTCATTACCAGCTGGATGAACCAGGGCATGAGCAATTGCAGACAATGTGAACCATGCTCCTTTATACTACCCATGGGTGCTAGTTCCCAAATCTACTTACTCCCCCAAGCACAGTGACAACAGACATGTTTTGCTTGCTGAAAGGTGCTCTTGATGGGACTAAAAGAGTTGTGCAAATGCACCTGTGCCCTGCTCTCACATGATTCTGCAGAGTGAATCACCACCATGTTGGAATATGCAGGTAGATTCACATTATGGAATCACTGATATGATTTTCTCTATTACTAATTTTTTTCCATCTGACTTTATCCCATTTCTAAGGCAAAGGGATTGGCTATTATATAATCTATTATTAGGTTACATAGTTATATTGGCATACATCAAGCCAATAAATGTAACTCGGAAGGTTTAACTTACAGTTTAGTACATTGATTTGATTCCAAGGATGTCTATAGAAAAGCCTGTAAACCTTGGGAAGTAATTGCTTTTAAAAAGCATTTACATTTGGAACTTTGCATAGTTGATATAAACTATTACGAGAGGGACTTCCCTGGTGGCGCAGTGGTTAAGAATCTGCCTGCCAGTGCAGGGGAAATGGGTTCGATTCCTGCTCCGGGAAGATCCCACATGCTGCGAAGCAACTAAGCCCATGTGCCACAACTACTGAGCCTGTGCTCTAGAGCCTGTGAGCCACAACTACTGAAGCCCGCACGCCTAGACCCTGTGCTCCACAACAAGAGAAGCCACTGCAATGAGAAGCCCATGTGCTGCAAAGAAGAGTAGCCCCTGCTCACCTCAGCTAGAGAAAGCCTGCGTGCAACAACGAAGACCCAACACAGCCAAAAATAAATAAATAAATAAATAAATAAAAAACAAAAAGGGAAACACATCTTTTAAAAAAAAACTATTATGAGAATCATTTTAAGGCACAACATTTTTTTGTTTTTGTTCAATTTATTTATAATATGCCATATGTACTACTTAAATAACTAAACTTCATTTAAAATCAATCATAGTTTCATTCTGAGTTAGAGGAAATGTTGCTTGCACCAGAAGCCAGTGTCAAATTTGTATAAATGAATTATCAACTACAATTTTAAACCAAAACCAGACACACAACTTTAGAAGTAGTGTCTGGTACAGTGGAAACCAGGATAAAAATATTGGTAAGAATGGAATTAAAGTTAATATACCCAGTTTATATGTTTTTTTATTAATTTTGAATTACTTGATAGTCACTGTTTAAAATATCTCTATATCTATCTTTCTATGATATATGCAAAAATATATATGTACATGAAACATGAGAGTAAAGTAAAAACAAATACTTTAAAAAAATTGTGTCTACCACCAATGCTGGAAATATAGCATTCTCAATTACTCTAAAGCCTCCTGTGTGTCCTCCCATCATTCTTCCTTATCCTGTTCATATATAAACAGTTTCTTGAATTTCTTATAATATTTTAATAGGTATATTGATAATTCATATAACATGCAATTCACCCTTTTAAGGTCAGCAGTTCACCCTTTTAAGGTCAACAATTCAGTGGTTATCAGCACATTCATAGATATGTTTAACTATCACCACAGACAAATTTAGAATGTTTTCATCACTCCACAAAGAATTAATTAACGGTCACTCCCCATTTTACCACCCTAGCCCCAGCCCTAGATTACCACTCAGCTGTATTTAGTTTCTATAGATTTTCATCTTCTGGATATGTCAAATAAACGGAATCATAGACTGTGTAGTCTTTGTGACTGACTTTTTTCCCCTTAGCATAATGTTTAAAAATTTCATCCACGTTGGAAAATGTATCAGTACTTCATTCACTTTCAGTGAATAATATTCCATTGTCTGGGTATACCACAGTTTGTTTATTCATTCATCAGTTGATAGACATTTAGGTTATTTCTATCTTTTGGCTAATATGAATCATGCTGTTATAAATATTCATGTACAAATTTCTGTGTGGACATATGTTTTCATTTTTCTTGGGTATGTACCTAGGAGTGGAATTGCTGTATCAAATGGTAGCTCTATGTTTAATCATTTGAGGAACTGACAGACTGTTTTCCAAAGTGGCTGCACCATTTTACATTCCAACAGTAGTGAAAGAGGTTTCAGGTTTCTCTGTGTCCTCAGCAACACTTGATATTCTGTGACTTTTTGATCCTAGTCATCCTAGTGAGTGTGAAGCTGTGTCTCATTGTAGTTTTGATTTGCATTTCCTCAATGACTAATGATGTTGAGTATCTGTTCTTGTGCTTATTGGCCATTTATATTTCTTTGAAGAAATGTCAATTAATCTCATGCCCATTTTAAATTGAATTAGTTGACTTTTTAATAGTGAGTTATAAGAGTTGTTTACATTCTGGATACAAATTCTTTATCAGATTCATGACTTGCAGATATATCCTTCCAATCTATGGGTTGTCTTTAGAATTTCTTCATGGTGTCTATTATTTGTTATTGTTATTTTCTTTTTCATTTGTTTAGTCACTGGCTGGATTATTTTAGTGAAGTCTGTTATCATGCCTTAGGGAGGCACAGCTTTGGCTTTGCCCATAGTCATCCTAGGCTGACAATGATTTTGGTAGCGCTCTCTTCCTCTCATTTCCTAACCACACCCATATGGCTAGCACCACCAATTGCTGCCTGTTGCTCAGTGGATTTTAACAGTGCTCTAAAGTATAAACTGCTCTGCAAACTATTCCAATCAAATCGTGGGTCTTTTGAAAGAATAGTGTCTGAGGTTAGTATTTGATATTTGTTTTTGTCCCAGCAGGGTTCCTCTTAGCTGACTTGTTCTCCAGTTCTCTCAGAAACTTCTGGCCTACCATTTAACCTATATCTTGAATCTACTTTGAATTGCCTTTAACTACAACCTCCAGTTTTTTTGAGTGTGCATCTAGGCTTGACTTGCTCTGTGTTTTGCTGCAAATGAGAATGTGCATTACTTTCTTATGGTTTCTGAAGCCAGAAATCCAAAATGTTTCACTGAGCCCAAACCAAGATTTTCTTAAGGCTGTGCTTCCTTTGGAAGGTCTAGAGGACAGTGTGTTTTCCTTGTCTTTTCCAGCTTGTGAAGGAGCATCCTTTGGCTCATGTTCTCTTCCTCCATCTTCAAATCCAGTGGTGTAGCATCTTCTATGACTCCGTTTCCCTTTGCTTCCTTCACATGACTTTTTCTCTGTGTCAAATCTTCTGTTTCATTCTTTTTTTTTTTTTTTTGTGGTACGCGGGCCTCTCACTGTTGTGGCCTCTCACGGGCCCAGCCGCTCCGCGGCATGTGGGATCTTCCCGGACCGGGGCACGAACCCGTGTCCCCTGCATCGGCAGGCGGATTCTCAACAACTGCGCCACCAGGGAAGCCCCTGTTTCATTCTTATAAGTACCCTTGTGATTGCATTTAGAGCCCACCCAGATAATCCAGTTAATTCCCCCCATCTAAATATTCTTAATTTAATCACATCTGCAAAATTACGTTTTAGCATATGAGTTAACATTTACAGGTTCCAGAGATTAGGTCATGGGTATATTTCGGAGGGGCCATTATTCAGCCTAACATAGTAAATATGCTTCCATCCAATCTCCAAGAAGACTTTCTTAGAAGGGCAGCAGAGAAAATAGTCTCTTTGCCCTCTATATGGAGGAAATCATATTTCTCCATCTGTTGTCTACTGAGTGAACCTCCAACTCATATAGAGCATCTTTTCCATCTGGTTCTCATTGCATTGCTCTGTTGGGCTTCTGGGCATGGGGTGCCAACACTGCAGTGTTTAGCTGGATATTGATATTGCTGTAAGCATAATAAAAAATCTGTCTCTGATCCAAAAACCTCACATGCATAAGCTTAAAAATCACATTATTTACCTTGATATAAATGCCTGTATAATCCATATGCAGGAAAGGAAAAGATAAAACATGGTTAGAACTGTTCGTAAATAAAGTATTTTCAAAGATTTCTGTGAAACACTTATGCCTTTTTGGGTTGGACTTTGTTTCATAGGCTTGATGCTGTGTCAGTCCACAAAGATTTTGTAAGAGTATTCCTGTTGTACAGTGGAATAAAACACAGAAAAATAGTAAGCATGAGATCTCTTAATACATTAAGTATTCATTTTCATAATTTCTGAACTCACTAATATTTTCTATGTGTATGCACATGCATATGTGTCTTTTAGATGATGTATATTCTGTATATGATGTGTCATATATAACACTGTATTATATGTAACATATCATATATGTAACATACCTCCTAAGAAATAAGCAGAAAGGCACGGATCATAATTTCTATGAAATTAGGGAATTTTTACATCTTGAAAGTTTCAGCACCTTAAAATTTATATTACCCTGGTTTATTTTTCCATTAGTGCTTAGAATCATCTTTAAGAAAACTCTCATAATAAGACTCAGGCAACACATCTTTCCACTAGGGAGTTATATGATATCCATTCATACAGTCCCTTAGCTGTTTAGGAATATATATCGAGAAATAACAAATCAGTAATATATCTATATTCATTCTTTAAATAAATGGGTTTAAATATGAAGGCAGAAAGTCATCTGTGTGAAGTATTGAATAATTCAAAATATTTTGACAAATATACCTTAATTTTGAAAACACACAAATACAGATATGACTAGCCATTTTCTATGGTAAGTATATATACATTTTCGCTTCCAAATTTAGCTAAAAATGTTTTTATTCTAAGAACATCCTTTGTATTTGAAGTTGACCAACTGGCGATTTTTTCCCTTTTTAATACAATCTTATTATACCGCATCTTGGCAGAAAGCTTTAGGGAAAAATAATATGAAATTGGGAAAAAAAGCAAGATGAAACTAATAAAATAAGATCAAAACTAAAGTACTGTTTTAGCCCTGAAAATGGTCAACACTGTGTGCTGAAGAGAGGATGTAATTAAAGTGATGTCAGGAATAAGTTACACCTAAGTCATTCACTGAATGGAGAATTTTAGAATTATTGCAAATTTGGCTATATTTTTTCTTTGTGATTTTTTGTAAAATTGGTTAGCCATTAAATCAAGGAAATAATTTATTGTCTATACTACAACATAATCATTTGTAATCTACATTAACAACAAATGGTTTTCATTGCCTACTTGGCAGGAATTGTGCAATATTACCAAAAGAATGGTAGCCAAATAAAAAGTTTGATGATGACTCTCAAGGCCAAGCCCTTTAGTCCATCACAATGGTTCCATGGTTTCTGGCCTTTTCAAAATTGTCTTTTAATAATACCCATGTAGTATAAGTTAATTGTTTAGTCATGAACAGTAATTGATAAGAAAAACACATAATGATAGCAAGTCCTATCAGTTTAATAATACTTTAATTTGTACCATGAGAGCTTCAAAAATAGAGCACCAAAAGAGCATCATTTTCTTTTCTTTTTCTCTTTTCTTTTTCTTTTTCTTTATTTTTTTTTGTAAAACGGTTAAATGACATTGAACTCACCAGTTTTGTTATGTAATGTTTGGACTGTATCTGATAAACAAATTAGACCCTGAATTAAAAAAAAAACTTCACAGCAGTAAAATAGATGATTTCTTACTAAAACCATAGATAGGAAAATATTCACCCAAGATATTAAATATAATAAATTAAAGTTTGTATTTTTATGGGTTCAAGTTAATGTTTAGATCTCATTATTTTAAGGATCAAAATTAAAGTTATGGATTTTGCAGTATTTAAAAATTAGCAGAAATAAAAATGTTCATGAGCTTTATGGGCATAGAATTTGGTATTTATAATCTCTCAAAGTTTATTGTTAATAAATCAATGAAAGGCATCCTAATGAGTTAGTATCAATCAGGTCCTGCCACATTCTATCAAAATTGGCTCAATCATGGTAAATAAAATTCAATCCAATTAAACTAATTTAACTTTCTACTTCTCTTTGTATAGCTCACGTATTAAACTCTGAAGAAGTTTTCTTCCAAACATACACGTATGTCATTTTGTCCCTTAACTCAATTTAGTTTTAATTTTTAGAGCAAACAGTGAGTTTAGTAGGAATTGGAGGGACGGAAGTAAAGTTAGGGGCACATACTATGTTCACATATGGTTCATGGTCCTACCTTTTCAGAGCTCTCTCACTTATTCCTTAAAATAACTTTATTCGGTTTATATTTTTATATCACTTTTGTAAAAGAACATGCACGTTTAGAGAGCTTTAGCAGTTTTCTAGAAATTAGAGAGTATGACTGAGCCAGAATTAAAGCTGAGATATGTTCAAAGTCCAAAGCTTTCTTCTAAACTATTCCCATTAGACTTAAGAAATTGGAATCATATTCTTCAAATTATTATCCATAAATCAAGGATGCCTGCATGTTTCAGGATAGACTAGGTTATACTGTGTTAATAAATATTACAGTAATCTTACTGACTGGACATATTAGCTCACGATACTCCCACATAGGTTGCCTGAAAGCTTGGTTCTCTACATTTACAAAGAGTTCCAGGCTAATAAAGACTTCATTCTAATAGAGGCGTTCTTCCTACACAATCTTCCATGATCATCACAGAAGGGGGAAGAGATGTTCTCAACAGTTATCTAGGAAATAATACATGACATTTATTTACATTTCCTTGACTAAAGAAGCTCGTGTATAATTTCACAGGGGGTAAAAATGTCCAATCCTACCCAGTTCCTGGAAAGGGGAGAGGAAAAACTCTTTGGTATAAGCATAAATGACTACTTCTGTTCATCTTCTAGTCAGCAAATATTCAGCTGACCTTTCCATAGGCAAATACACTCATCTTTGTGAGGCAAAGCCAAAATATCCCATTCATTCACCTCAAAATTTAGTATCTTTACGTGATATGCAGTAGTCTCAACATCAGGTTTAATGTAGAGCCACTTGATATGGAGTCTTATGAACTCAAAAGGCAATTTCTCTGCCCCTCACCTATCTAAATATGGTGACAGAACAGGATAAACCAGAATGAACAGTCTTGTTTTGAAGGCAGAGAATGGGAAATACCAGCAGTCACTGGTCCTACAATTATGAAATCCTGCCTGGCAGAGATTATAAGAACCCCTACATTGAGGAAAGGGAAAGTTTCTTAAGCCGGTCTGAATTTTGCTCCATTCTAGGGATCTCCAGTCCCTGAGCTGTGACCTCTGAGGGGTTTTGTTTTGTTTTGATTTTTCCCTTCATTATCTTTTTGGACCACATTGGAAAATAGACCCTCCCTGGGGGCTGAGCAGCTTTCTCTGCTTGATTCCTTCCTGTACAAGCTTGGGACCCAAGGATCAATTTAGTGTTCAAAGAATTACAGACTTTTTGAGTCTAAGCTCGTTCTCTAGAAGTATAACTTTCTTAAAAATATAGTATGCTTCATATCCATTTAATTATAGTTGGTTCAATGAAAAACAGTAATAATGAGCGTTCTTAGATTTATCTAACTTTTTTCCTTGCTTTCTTGCCTCCATTTCTCACTTTTACCACTTAGTTGCAGTTACCTCGAGTTAATACTTCTTTTCTTGGAAAGTCTTTAGCCTCTTTTCCCTGAGCTATTTTGTCAATTGAAATGATTTACGTGGTAGCATAACCTTAGTAATGTTCCAAGACACCTTTATTCATTCACATTTTTAACAGAGGGTGTTGGATTAGATATCTATAGCTGCATAACACATTACTCTAAAATTTAGTGGATTAAAACAACACATTTATTATCTCACAATTTCTGTGTGTCAGGAATCTGGTTCAGTTGGGTTCCTTGTGTCAGGGTCTTTTATAAAGGCTGAAATCAAATTGTCAGCCAGTACTGAAGTCTCATCCAACTACTTGACTGGGGAAAGAATCCATTTCTACGCTTGTTTTCATGGTTTTTGAAAGGATTCAATTTCTCAAGGGCTGTTTGACTGAAGTCCCCATTTCCATGCTGACTCTTGGCCGGAGGAGGATACCTTTAGTTCCCTGCCTTATGGGCATATCAAACATGGCACTTCGCTTCACTAAAGCCTGCGCGCGCGCGAGAGAGAGTGTCTGCAAGCAAGATGTAATTTAATCTTTCAAGTAACACCTCATCACCTTTGCCATTGTTTAGATACAAATCACAGGCCCCGTCCAGACTCAGGGTAATGGAGGTAGGTAATAGGGTATAAGTACCAAGAGGCAGAAATTATTTATCTGTCTTACAGCCTGTCTGCCACAGATGGGATAGATAAACATAGGACCTTTATGGAAGCCTGAGATTTATTTTTTTTCCTCTGCCTTTTGTCTTTCTTAGGACTTCTCAGTTTAATCTTTCACTAGTTAGGGTTGAGAAGAAATTACCTCTTTCAGAACTGTAAACTCCTGCTTTTCAGGACTCAGTTATCCTCTTCCACTACTACTTACAAACTGGCCAATTCTCTTTTGTGATCAGTATTACTGATATAGTATCTTACCAGTTAAGCCAGCTGCAGCTAACATATCTGTTTTCCAATCTCTTCCATAATGCTGCTGTCCAATAGAAGTTTAGAGGCAGGAGACAGTAGGTGGAATGGCATCAGCTCTCTTTGCTCCTGGCTCCAAATTTAGCCATCTTCTCTACTGTCCCCATAGTTGGTGATTTAGGATATTTCACCAGTACTCTGGACAGACAGTGCAAGTTCCATTTAATTCCAGATTTGCCAGACTTCTGCAAGAGGGAGTTATATCTCACCCTTGTCTTTTGAAGGGGTAGAGGAACCCATCTCTAAGCCCCACATGAAGACTATGATTCTCTTTGGTTCTACTTTCTCATTCAGAGGCAGGAAAGCCTGCCCTACAAAACTGGCTATTATATTTCATTTTATTCTTCCAAATATTTATAGAGTTTGGCATTAACTTTCATAAAACCCTTTCTCCTATCATTTCACTCAAAAGAATATTTTGATTTTCAAAAGCTGAGAAATCCAGTTTATTTTTATTTTGCTCTGGACTCTTTCCTTAGATTAAGTAGGGATAAATGGACAAGAAGATAAAAGAATTACAAGTACTGGAAAATAAAACATAAAATTAAAATATTATCTCAATTATGCTTGCTCTCTTTTATTTATATTTCCCCTCTTTATCTCCTTGCTTTCTGTCTTTTGCTTCATAGATTATGTTCTTTTATGATTTTAAATTTGTTTAGTGTTTTGGGAATTAGATATTTCATTTGCAATTCTACTAGTTTTTCAAAAGGATTTTATGGGGGGACTTCCCTGGTGGCCCAGTGGTTGGGACTTTGCCTTCCAATGTGGGGGGTGCGGGTTTGATCCCTGGTCGGAGAGCTGGAATCCCGCATGCCTCGGGGCCAAAAAACCAAAACGTAGAGCAGAAGCGATATTATAACAAATTCAATAAAGACTTTTAAAAAAATGGTCCACATCAAAAAAAAATTCTTTAAGAAAAAAAGGATTTTATGGGTTTTTTTCTCTTAATTTTCACCCTATTTTAGTATTCTCTATCTTGCTTTATCTCATTCTTTTTATTTAATGTAGATACTTTTCCCTCCTTTTTTGCTTTATTAAATTGAAAACCTTGATACATGAAGGTCGTAATTTATTGCAGTTCCTAGAGGATAATGTAATCTGAGTATTTTCTGCATCTCACAATAGGTCATTTTTTGAAATAAACTGTTCCTCTGATAGTCTTCATATTATTTTGTTCTTCAATATTTTCTTGATTCCATGTTGTTTTTTCCCCTCCAGTGCTCATTATTCAATAGGAGATAATAATACTAGGCTAAGCATTTGACAAAGCTAAGAGTGAGTAGGTTGCCTTTGGCCTTACTGTTGATGGGTCAATGTATATTTGGAAAGCAAATGGATATATTCAATCCCAAGGCAGGTTTAGGTTTTTTGTTTTTTTTTTTTTTTTTTGTGGTATGCGGGTCTCCCTCTGTTGCGGCCTCTCCCGTTGCGGAGCACAGGCTCCGGACGCGCAGGCTCATTGGCCATGGCTCACGGGCCCAGCCGCTCCGCGGCACGTGGGATCCTCCCAGACCGGGGCGCGAGCCCGGTTCCCCTGCATCGGCAGGCGGACGCGCAACCACTGCGCCACCAGGGAAGCCCGCAGGTTTAGGTTTTAAACAGACTTCTTTTGTTTTGTTTTTTTTGATGAGTTCTTACCTGTTCCCCATCCCATACCTTGAGTTATAGAGTTACATGAAAAATTAGAATTTCTACCTTTTTCCTATACTACTTTGAACTTTTATGAAAAATTCACCCCCAGAGAGTAAAATGTAATGAGTAACACTCTACCACTCTTATTTTTACCAAGTTATTATTTGGAATTTAATGTCTTTTGAAGAAAATGATATGTGTATATGTGTGTGGATGTGCACATACATGTGCTGGGGTAGCTTGGAATGGAAATACAGCATAGTTGCCAAGGGAAAAGAATTGCTGACCACATTTCTGATTTATATAGTCCCAGAATCAGAGAACAGGTGAGGGGGTTGAAGGCATGTCTTCCAACATTTTTTTTCTAGATAATCTAGTTTTGTTCTGTGAAATGAGTAGATCATGGCCTCATGGACTGTAAGTCTGAGTAGTTTTGTTGCTGTTTTTTCTCCAATTAAACTTTATCAGCCTTAAAAATTTTTCAGTTCCTCCAAGATTGTGACTTGTCTGTCAGTATTAAATTTTATGTTATTAATGTTTTTAATCCCTTATTTGTGTTTTCTTGCTTATTTTGTGAAAAATTGGAAGAGGTTAATGGTCAAATGCTGCTGGCTTGAAAGCCATTAAGTATGCTTTCACATTTTTGTCATCATGTGATTATATTTTAACATATACTATATTTTACTACTTCTGATTCTACAATATTCAAATAAAATTCTATATTGATAAAAGTATATATTAATGAACTGAAAAGTGCCATCCTAGAAATAATCGAAGATAGAAAAAAGTCACATAATAATGGAGCTATTGCCCACTTAAAATACTCAAATCAATCGAAGACAATTAGAATTAACTTTTGTTCCAGTTGGGTTTTGGTTGAAATGCCAATTATAGTGTGCATTAGGAAACCAGATAGGATGTTGTGATCAATACTCAAGTAATGTCAATTCAATTGAAATATGAATGATGGTGCAACGTTAATTGGATTTGTGTTCTATATGTAAAATAAAAATATTAGTAAAATTATATGATAATTTATCATAATAAAAAGGTAGCTTTCAGAGATCTCTAATATATACTTAAAATTTTAAGAACGTATCTGAATCATACCCAATGCCTGATAAATTATAATAATAAATAAGCTTGGGAAGTAACTGAGTCAGAACCTGTCTGAATCTAGATATTTTTGTATCATACTGCTGCCATGTCCTCTAGCACACTAAAATATGTCTATGGTTGTTGCAATAATGACTTAAAATCAACATATAGTAGGTAGCCATAATAAAGAATCCCTGAATGATGTATTTAGCGTTTCAGGTCATACATACATCAGGAATTAAACCATATCAAAGACTCTCTCTGACTTATTTTAGAAATATGATCTGTTGCCTAACCTGACATTATGGAGATGCTCTTTTCAAATAAGATCATTTGGAAACATATACAATAGTACATGCCTTTTTTCAAAACCTTTATTCGGTAATTGATTTTTTTAAGAAAAATGTTGCTTAAGGAATACAGCTCTATCTGATTACCATTTCTTCAAATAGCCTCACTACTGTGCCATATGAAGAGAGATAAGACATATTACATTTTAGTGATGTCATGCTAACACCTCAGGGTGTTTTCACAATGATGTAAAGCTTGCCCTACTTGGAGGCAATAACAGAAAAATTAAGAGTAATAATTAGAAAAGCAACTTGTTATATAGAGACCTTCCTAAATTTATATTTAAATTGAATCATATATAAATTATAGTATGTGTTAAATAAATTTATATTTAACTTATATTTATAATTTAAGGATGAGTTAGGATTTATTTAAGGAAGCACTACAGAATCTCTAGATACAGCAGCCAGTAATGTTTGTTGTGATAAAAAGGGATATTTACTCCTCATATATTATGGTAGTTTACCTAGTAAACTGCGTTATTTTGTGGCAGATGTGATATAATGGTCTCTGAGATCCTCAAAATTGAACACTGTCAAAGTAACTTTTACATTTGCATTCATTCAAATATAACTTAATATTTGCTTTATATGATTGGCCTATTTTTGGAACAGGTATGTATTTCTGTATTTAGCTTGGATTTAATATTGGCAATAAAACATGATCTTGTAGTGGAAGCTGACAACAAATATCCTCTGTAGCCAACTAGATTTTGACATACAATTAAGGAGAGCCTCACCGTGTAATTTTCACACAGATCAATAACATTAGATTCTCAGCACAATTCTTTCTCTGCTGATATACATGAAGGCCTCATTTTAAATTAGTTCAGGTAAAATGGGATTACTCAAGTAATGTTAGATAAAATAGCTTTCCGTAGCCAACGCTGAGGACTTTACATAAGAAAAGATAAAAATTTAAGTAGTAATTTAATGATGGTTTTTTAAAAAATTGTTAAAGTCATATCACAGATGGTTTGTTGTACACAAAAAGGATTTTATAACTCATAAACAAGTTTATTATTGGAAGTTGTTAATTGACAAGAATATATTTGGCTAATACATAGTAAGTTCAACTTTTTTTTCAACCATAAAATTCACCTATATATATCAATCTAAATTGTACTTTTTCCCCTCAGAACCCACTTGATCCCTTTATTCATCTGAGAGGTTCAGAGGAAAAGAAAGGGAGAATTTTGTCATAGAATGGAACCATTTCAATTAGACTGTGTGCCAAGAACTTGGTGTCATTAGAGAAAAATATATATTATACTAAAAATATATCCATCAGTTAGCAGTGACAGGAGATTAAGACTAACCAGCTGGGATTTAAATCCAGGAATTCTGAGTCCACAATCCACATCCTTAACCACGATACCATACAACCTCTCTGGATGACTTCTCATGTCTGCTGAGGTCTTTTATGATGGTATACTTTTCACTTTATTAATTAATATTAGAAAACTGAAGTTACATTCACATTTTTAATTGCATGCAAGAGAACTTGTATATTAATAGGCTGTGTAAAAATTCAAGGCCATAGGAAATGCTCATTCTATTAAGTGATAAGTCTTTTTTGTTTAAGAATATGGAAGTTGTGAAATCAGTTTATTTTTCCTTTCTTCTGAATCTTTTCATGTGTCAGATATAATGCTATTTGAATCAAAGACAGTTGATTACCATCTATGTTCTTCCCTTAAACTGAATGGAGAGCTTTGTGGAAGATTGGCAGGCCTGCAGAATGAACTATTTTGACATTGGCAAAATGTTGCAACATGAGAGAACTTGCAGCTCCTCTGTTCTATGGTTGTCAAAGTGGAATTCAGTGCCAGATTTGGCAAAGGTTTCAGAGCTTTTTGCTTCATCAACTATCAATTCCCTAAGAAGCCCAAGCCATCTCTATTTGTTGCAAGAAGGCAGCCCCATTGGTCAGATAGTTTTCTTTTTTAAAAAAGTTAGGGCTTCCCTGGTGGCGCAGTGGTTGCGCGTCCGCCTGCCGATGCAGGGGGACCGGGTTCGCGCCCCGGTCTGGGAGGATCCCACATGCCGCGGAGCGGC
>NC_041221.1:102694190-102737267 GCF_002837175.3 Physeter macrocephalus
AAAAAAAAAAAAAAAAAAAAAAAGTTATTGGTAAGGGCTCTTAGGATATATACGTATGTATGTATATATAATTAAGTTTTAAGTGCTTATGTCTCACTTTTTTTTTCCTTCATAGAAGGCTTTGTTGTGGTATTTTCATTAGTTTCCCAATACCATATTATTTTTCTCTGTAATATAAAAGACCTTAGGGAGGATATGAATTCTACCCAATCCCATTCAAAATCAGCATTAGAAAATGCTTCCTGAATAAATGTCATAATTCTCCTTTCTGGGTGCAGCCTCTGGAATCAGATGGACAGGTCTTATTCTTACACTGTTTGCCTGGTAAAACTGACACTGGATAAATGCCCAATATACTTCTTCATCTGTTAAATTGGTATAATAAGATCAACTTCATAGGATTTATATGAGGAATATTGAGATGATGTTTATTAAGTATTAGCTCTGCCTGGGACATAGTCAGCGTTCAATAAATATTAGCCACCATCCTCATGATCATGATCATGGACAGAAGGAAGCCTGAATAAATAAAAAGATTATGGAAGCAATTTTATATTCCTTTATGTATATGATAAAGCATAAGGAAGGAAGAAGGGCCAGGGAAGGTTGGAGTGGGGGAGAATGTATTGTTTCAAGTAAATTAACATAATCTGAAATACTAAAGACAGGAAGACTCATGGCAAGACTCTCTGGCACATTCAATAATTCATCACATACCCTAGAGACCTAGATATTGAATATCTTTATTAAATCTTCTCACTATTTGAGAAACTAGATCTGCCCAGTCCCGAGTCAGAAGGAGTTAGGCTTTTAGAGGAAGGTGTTATGATATAATCCTCCAAGGGAAGAGAAACCCATTGGAGATCATTGTAAGTCAGTTGAATAGTTAAGCTTGGCTGCTCCAAACTGAGTAAAACAAATGGGGATCCAGGCTTGGAGAGCCTCATACTGCTCATACTGCTCTTAGGAACAGGTCCCAGTGAAGAGGCTCAGTAGAGATTTTGCTGGGTCCTTCTTATTTGTCAGGACTTACCTGAAATGTGCCCTCCTTGAGAGGCCATCTTAGACTCGCTGATATTAATGTCTCTTTCCCCTTCTCTATTACTGGCCTCATTTTTTTTCTTTATTATATTTATGGTAAATTGCAATTATTTGAGTATTATTTTTTAACTTAGTATCCTCTGATGTCCGTAAGTGTAAGAGCACTATGTGTTTAGCTTGCCATTATATGGAGAACACTTAATGTAGTGGTTTTCTCACAGTAAGCCCTCGATACAAATTTGTTAATTAGAAGGAAGAACAACAATTAACAACAAGGACAGTAAAACTGGGGGATATCTAACTACATTTATCACACAAAATAAAGGCAAAATAAAAAGGACAGTCCCTCAACAGTGCAGCCCTTTTATGATATCCCCTCCATCCTTAGTGGAACTATCACTTGATTTAACCTGACCTGTATGAGAGTGTTGGGAACAGGGAGGCAGAAAAGTTATTATTGATAGTCATTCTGCCTATTTCTCTACCAATAATCTTGGTGGTGCTTCTTAATTTTAATACTTCTCTGCTCCCTCATACCTAATGACAAATTGTATAACTGAAGTTTGTCGTGAAAAACTCTGTGAGATTTTCAGCACTATCTTCCTAAGCTATATAAAATTTTTCAGTTCAGATATCTATATGCTTAATTACATTGTCATGCACTGTTCTGTCCTTCATGAGTCAGAATAACTTTCAAAGAAAAGGTGATGTTAGGATTTATTATCCACAAGGTCTCTTGAATAGTACAATGTCCCTAACTACAGTAAGTCCCCTACATACGAATGAGTTCCATTCTGACAGTGCGTTCGGAAGTCCACTTTGTTCGTAAGTCCAACAAAATTAGCCTAGGTACCCAACTAACACAATCGGCTATACAGTACTGTACTGTTACAGGTTTATAATACTTTTCACACAAATAATACATAAAAACAAACACAAAAAATAAAGAAAACATTTTTAATCTTATAGTACAGTACCTTGAAAAGTACAGTAGTACAGTACAACAGCTGGCATGCAGGGGCTGGCATCGAGTGAACAGGCAAGAAGAGTTACTGACTGAAGGATGGGGAGGAGGTGGGAGATGGTAGACCTGAAGGATCGTCAGCAGTAGGAGATGGAGGGAAAGCTGCAATTTCACTCATAACTAACGTTGATGGCACAGGTTCCGGTTCCTTGTTGGATTCAATTCTATCTACCTTCTTGAAAAAACGATCCAGTGATGTCTGCGTAGTAGCTCTTTTTTTCTCGTCATAGATGACATGGTAGCACTGGATTGCATTCTAAATAGCTGCTGCAACCTTTATGTACTGTTCTATATTCGGGTCCTGTGCCTCAAAAACTAACAGTGTCTCCACAAATAAAGAAAATCCCCTTTCCATTTCCTGCATCATGAATCTCTTAGGTTCTCCAGTTAATTCTTCTTCCTCTTGTCCCTCTTCATCCTTTCTCTGGGCCTCCGATTCCATCAGGTCTTCATTAGCAAGCTTCTTGTGTTGCACAGCAAAGAGTTCGATGAAATCGTCCTCTTGCAGATCTAGATCCATCTTCTTGCTGAGGGTCATTAAGTTGCTGAAGACCTCTTTGGACTCTTCATCCACCTTCTCAAATCCATGAAAATCGTGAACAAATTGTGAGCAAAGGTTCTTCCAAACCCCATTCATTCATGGTGACGGCTGAAACCTCACACCAAGCAAAGTCAATGTTTTTTATGGCCTTGAGATGTTATAGTCCTAAAATTGTGGCAAGGTTGTTCCTGATTCGTCACTCGCCTTTACTGCCTGACGAAAAATGTGATGTAAATAATATTTCTTAGAAGTTGCTATAACTCCCTGGTCCATAGTTTGGATGAGCAATGTTGTATTTTTTGACAGATACACTACTTTGATGTTGGGATGAAAGTCGTCCATGAATGGGGGGTGGCCCGGAGCACTGTCAAGCAGCAAAAGAATGTTGAATGGGACGTCCTTCTCCAAGCGATATTTCTCTACCTTTGGGATAAAGTGGTGGAAAAACCAGTCCTGGAAAATGGCCTGTGTAACACAGGCTTTGAGGTTACTCTTCCACACAATAAGAAGAGAGCCCTTTGCTATGTTTTTAAGGGCTCTTGGGTTCTCTGAATGATAAACTAAGAGGCTTCAGCTTCATATCGCCAGAAGCATTGCCACCAAACAACAGAGTTAACCTATCCTTTGCTGCTTTATAGCCTTGCATCAACTTTTTCTCCTTGCTGATGTAACTTCAGTCTGGCATCCTCCTCCAGTAGAGTCTTGTCTCATCCACATTAAAAACCTGCTTGGGGAAATACGTGCCTTCATCAATAATTTCTTGAAGCATTTCACGAAATTCCCAGGCAGCTACCGTATCTGCACTCGCTACCTTGCCACTTTTACGTTGTGAATGTTGGCTCTAGTCTTGAACTGATGAAACCAGCCATGGCTGGCATTAAAAGATGCGCCCTCTGATTTTTCGCGGTGTTTCTTCTTCATAAAGGCTTTTAGTTTTCTCTTGAATCAGCATTAAGCTAAGCGGGACTTGACGCTGATGCTGATCCTGCATCCACACACTGAGAAGTTTCTCCATCTCCTCCATCACTTTTCCACACTTCTTCGATATTATTGTTGACATCATTGGCACAGTAGACTTCACATGTTCCGTGATCTTGTCCTTATTCGTTAGAATCGTGCCAATAGTTGAACGATTCATGTTATAATAACGAGCAGCGTCTAACACCTTTTCGCCTCATTCCACTCTCTCAATTATTTTCACTTTTGTTTCCATTGTTATTTCTTGGCGCTTCTTAGCAGTACTAGCTACATCACCGATGCTTTTACGCTTGCTTCCAGACATCCTGGGCTTGAAATAAAGATACTGTACTACTGTACTCTATATTGTACTGTACAGTAAAGTACACAAAAGCACAACCACTTGTAGAGGATACATGCACATGACAGTGTACACCAGACACTTGAACTAACTTATGTGATTGGACATGCGAATGCACGTTCGCATCTTTGAAAGTTCGCAACTCGAAGGTTTGTATGTAGGGGACTTACTGTAGTTAATTTTCAGAAAATATGTTTCTCTAACAGATTAAAAGGATCTGTTCTTCACATTCTATTCCTGGCTATTGTAGGAAGTAGAAAGATCTTTTGTACCCCAAATAAGAAAGGCTATAAAGGAAAGGCTCTATAAACGTATTACCAACATGTGTATCTAGATGGTGAAAAAAGCCTCCTTCCTTGTAGAAGTAATCACAGTGCTCTTGCTCTTTTGTAGGCCCATAGCAATGAAATGCAGGAACTTTTAAAAAATATGTTTTATCTGGATATGGTAGGAGATTTTTATTTGAGTAAGATGTTATATACTTACAGTCGAGATTTCTATGCAGATGTATTGAGGAGAAGCAGTAGTTTTCAGATTCACAACAAGCATATAATTCAAGCTGTTTTCAAAATTGTTTGATTAAATGGAAAATAATTGCTTTTGAAATAGTTACCAAGTAATAAGCCCTTTTGATTTTCTCCATTATTTTAGAAGCTGGTGTAAAGAGGCACAGTATACACAGGAGAGCACATTTTGATTCCAGGTTGATTCCATTGTGTTTGATTAGCAGCTGCTATTACAACCAGTCCAAGTTAGATGAATGGCCTAGGGATTGTAGTCACCTCCTAGGGAAAGTAAACAATACCCAAGGGAGATATTTCATTCCTTGGAGTCTAAGCAAACTGTGGAGAAATCACTATGAATGGCAAGCATGCAGGAGAAGATAGAGAACAGAGAGAACAACAGTGCTGGTAAACAGAAAGTCCTTAAAAATGAAAAAAAGAAATTGGTTACTAAACAATTCAGTCTTAGTTGCTAGGAATTGGATTTGACACAGTAAGCTTTATATATATGTACAATATTTCCCTAGATCAAAATATGTTTGAAATGTTCAGATACATATGTATGTAAATGTAGTAAATGCACACACAATATTCGTATAAAGAATCTCTCTGTAATACCTGTGAAATATAGAATCAATCTATGAGACATGCAGAGTTGTAGAAGTTCTTATATATGGATATGTAAAAAAATCTTAGAGAAAAATTAATTTTCTACATTTATACACATTTACATCTATCTCACTGACAGTCATAAGAGCTTTTTTTGAAGGATTCTTAACTTATTATATATTATTTAGAAAAATCACAGGATTGGGTAAGAAAGAATTGAGTTCTTAGAACTTCAGCCTGAACTAGTTATTAATCTCTGCCTCAGTGATTTCAGTGAAACATGAATATAGTGATGCTGTTGTGCTAAGGGAGAGATTATGCAAAAGGTGCCTGTCTTAGTCCTTTCAGGCTGCTCTAACAAAATACCACAGACTGGGTAGCTTATAAAAAGACAAATTTGTTTCTCATAATTCTGGAGCTGGGAAGTCCAAGATTAAGGTGCTGGCAAATTCAGCAACTTGTCTAACGAGGGCTTGCTTCCTGGTTCATGGATGGCCATCTTTTCGCTCTGTTCTCACAGGGTGGAAGTGGGAGAGGAAGCCAAGCTCAAGGGTCTCTTTTGTAATAAGAGCACTAATACCATTCATAAAGGTCCTACCCTCATGAGCTAATCACCTCCCAAAGGCCCCACCTCCAAATACTATCACATTGGGGGTTAGGTTTCAACATATGAATTTTGGGGGAATGCAAACATTCAGTCTAAAGCAATGCCCAACAGAGAAACAGCTTATAGGGGACACTTAAAAAACTGTTGTGCCCTTTCTCTACCTCATTATTAATAATGCCACTTTGTAAATAGTAGTATTTTAATGGTATGTATTTTTCAGTTGCTTTCTTTTGAGGATCTTATATTGCCTCTGAGGATCTTTTAAACAGAGGAAAAGAGCTTAGTGAAAAAGGAAGAAGAAATAGGTCACATATTTGTAGCTGTATCTTTGAGCCAAATGTTCTAAGCAGACAGCTCAGGATTGTTAGACTACATTCAGTTAATGGCCCGATGTGCTGATATTAGTCAATGTGTTGTTGATTAAGCAGGTTGTATGTGAACTAAAGGCCCACTTAATATTTGTTGTGCAAGTTTAGGAATCCAGTTTCCATCTTTCCTCCACGACAAATCATCTCTTTTTTTTTTTTTATAAAGCGGTGACCTTAAGATCACCCAAAGTGTAATATTCTCTTCCAGTAGTTACTTCATAATAGCTTTTGAACTTAGAAAGTTGAGACCCCAGTACGTTGCATTGTCTAGTACAAAAGAGACTAGTTGATTGAAAGAATGAGCATTGACAAGCAGTCAACGCAGGTTTTAGAGAAATTTGATACTTAGCTGAGAAATATCTGATTTTTAAGAGTGGTACAACCTGAAGTCCCCACCAAACTGAATGAACTTTAAAATGTCCTCTTGAGTACTGTGTTTGAATGAACTTCCCTGTAGGATATAACTGGATATTTTTGGTTTTAAATGTTGCAGAGCATCACTATATTATTCTTATAGCCAGCAAGTTTTGTCTGCTGCTTAAATCTACCTCTAGGTCAGGATAATAAAATCATATCGCATAAAGAAGAACATTTGTGTTCTTCTTTTCTGTAAAATGCAAATAATCAACTAAAATAATTGTTTACTAGGTTGGTGACATGGAACTTGAAAAGTGGGATACTGGAACATAATCTAGTTTTACCAGCTTAGAATTTGTTATGTTAAACAGCTCTTGAAGATTTATTCACAGCTTGGATTATATAACAATTCTCCAATAATAGATTCCTTTTTAAAGGGCTACAGACAAAAGTAGTCAGTGATATGGTTGTATTTTTTCACATTTATTTTATAGGTGAAAGGATATAGAACAAAAATAATAATGATAGCTATCATTTATTGTACATTTACCATATGCCAGACATTGTGCTAAGTTCTCTATGAATTTTATCAACTTAGCATTCAACACATCCCTTTAAGACATGTAAGGCACTATTACTATTTTATAAAAAATGAGACTTAAGCTTAGATCACAGAATGAATTTGTCAGAGTCATACAACCATTAAGTGGCAGAATTGTATGCAAACTTCATGTATGGATTCTTAGGATTAACACTGTTGCTCCTCCTAATGAATATCATCTTATTCTTCACCTCTCCCACTTTTACTGGCATGGAAACTCAGAACTAAATAAGTTCTTTAGTCACATCATGAATCAGACAACTTGCATCTAAATGTCTTTATGATTAGAGCCAAATCCTTCCGACTTTTGAAAGGTATATAGTTCTTTTGACCCTTGAGACATTTATGTCAATTGCCATAAAAACATTTTTGACAGCAAAATCAATTATGCTCTGAAAGATTTTTAAATAGTAATGATAGAAATGCTATCAATCCAACATTTACAAAAACAGAAAAATAATAGTCCTTATGTATAATATTCTAGGAAGTTATCTCTGTCTGGAAGAATAAAACACTCTTGTAGGAATTAAAAATTAAGTGAGCCTTAAAAAAAATTTAGGGAAAAGTAAATTAGGTATCTATTTTAGTTTGTACCAGCTAAGGTGCTAAGTAACATCTTAATAAGTAACTACAGTGGAACTTTGTAGGCTAAAGGTGTCTTCTATAAATAATGTGTTGAAATCAATTAGTATCCCTAATGAAATACATAGAGCATTTCTAAATGACATAAAATGAAACGTGCAAAAGCAGGGGAATGTAAATTTTCAGGGAGGGATTTAATACATTTACTTTGGAGCCATACCAAAGCTTTCACCTCCTGTGAGCAACATGTAAAATCATGTCAGAATCAAATTAGATATACTGTCTTTAAATGAGTTCTTCTTTATAGAAAAGGCATTAGAAAAATTAACTTCTATAAATATATAAATTGTTAAAGTTTCTGCTAGAGTGGCTTGTGCCAAAATTTACATTAGGGACAATTAGAAAATAAGAATGAGTATTGGAATAGAATGAAGGTTAGAATATTTGTGTATGAACAGCCAAGTCTTTAATAGGAGCAGTGAATTAAGAGAAAAATTGCCAAGGGTCTAGATCTACCTGCATAAGAAAACTCAGGTTTTTTTCAGTTCTCCCCTTCATGTATTTCATAAGTTAGGGAAAGAGTTCAGATATAAGATACATAGATGATAGACCATAAAGGAAACATATTCATAAGATCATAATATATGGCATCTATTCTCAGAGCTAAGGCAATACACAATACACCATACAGAGCCCTTTGGAAGAACAGGGAGGAGAGGTGGAAAAGAAGCAAGAGGATGAGGAGGAGAAGAGAGGGATGGGGGAAGTCAGGGAAATGAGGAGGTAGAGGAGGGAAAGAAGGAAGGAGGGCTGGGGGAGAGGGAAAAGGGACAGAAAACTTTCTTCTGCAAGAGTAATTCAATTATATTCTCTTATTTGTTACTATCTTTCCACATTAAAAAAAGTCATATTTACTGCCTAATAGTCATGACTCCCATCTACTGCTTCATTTTTTTTTCTCTCTCTCTTCAATTACTCACTACTGCCCGTGGCAATACCCAGTGCCCAAAGCTAACTTGGCATTATTTCAGGTCATTTTTCTCTTTCTCTTGTCTAAGCATTACAGGATCTTCCTTTTTTCCCCCCTCTAGTTGTTCAGGTTCATTGTTTCATTTTTATCTTTATAGCCCTGAGTTTTACTCATGCACTCTAATATAACAAGTCAAAAATTAAAATTCTTCTTCATAAAAACTAATTGTAAATAAAAGGCAAAGGAATCCTTACTGAAAATATTGCAACATATAAAATATAATAGACCAAGAGACCCTAATATATTCAGAGATTTTTCACACAAGTTAAAAAAGATACAATATAGAAGAAAAAAAAAAGGTCTGATGATAAAGGGAATAATAATAATCCAGTAAATATATAACAATATTTAACCTTTCTGATAATTAAAGAATCCCTGAATTAAAGGTCAAGCATCTTATAATAAAGACAGTGAGAGAGGAGTAAGAGAAAAACAGAACTTGTTCAGAATCTTCAATTACTTTAATAGGCAATGATTGCTAAGTTCTAAGGCAATCCAAGAAATATTTACTGATTGAATGAACAGATATATCAGTGAATGAAAGAAAAGAAGGTTAGCTGGGAGAGAAATATAGGAATGGTGGTTATTCATCATAATCTCTGCAAATATAAGCATGGGAGATTCTTCTGAAGGACAGAAGGTAGAACAAAAATCCCCTATATAAACACAGTATCATTAAAAATTCAGAAATATCTACTGTCAAGTTACTACTTTTTTACAAGGAGGTAATAGAAAGTTAGTTAATGCAACCTAACGTACCCTTGTGATCTAAGCTACAATTGTCTACCTGATTCTAAAATGAGAAATATTGTGTATAATAGAATATTCATGTATAAATCTGCATGTACATATTTTTTTAGTATAAATAAACAACAGTTTACCACTGGGGAAAAAATTTTAAAAAACAAAATCATAATAACACTATTATTTTCATCTATCAAACTGTCAATTAAAAGAATTTGACACTTGATTTAACAATTTATCTTTTAGTAATCAACTTCAAGAAAATTAAAGTACCTTTAGTACAATACTAATTTTAATAGGGCAAAACGGAAGGCTTTTTAAAATGTTCCAAGATAGGAATCTGGTTAATTATATGAATGGATAAATACAGATATAAATAAATGAATGACAGCAATGGTTTCATTAGGTATGAAATTATAGGTGGTTTTTATTTTTTAAAGTGTTTATGTTTTTTAAAATATATATAACAGTATGAGTCTGTTGTACTTTTACTCAGTTTATTTACCAACTTCTACACAATTTTCTCTAAATCTTCTTATTCATTCTTCAAGTTTTTTCTGCTTAGATTCTCTGCTCATGACTTGTGCATTTTTCACCCACTAATGTGTATGAAAAATTCTACCAACTTTAGCTTCCTTTGCTATTCCTCTGCATGTGCACAATTGCAAAACTCACCTGAAAGCAGGTTAATCAATGAGAAAATAGATGGGCTCACATCGTTGCTAAGTTTAAGCACAGAAATTGTACCCCTTGAAGTATATTTAGATTAATATCATTGAAAATTATGCCTACTGATTTCTAGGTATGTCTCTTGCATTTGCTAGCAAGGATGACACTAAAAATTCAGGTTTCCATGAGCCTTAATGCCTGAAAATCCAAAGAAGAGGTTTTGTTAAACTTGTGTGCATTTTCAGAAAAAAAACGAAATAGAAAATAGAAAAAAATAGAAAAGATCAACAAAACTAAGAGTAGATTTTCTGAAATGATAAACAAAATTGAAAAACCTTTAGCTAGACAAAAGAGAGAGAGTTCAAATAAAGGAAAATCAGAAATGAGGGAGGAAACATTATAAGTGATACCACAGAAATACAAAGGATCATAAGAAAATACTATCAACAATTATATGCCAGCAAATTTTGTAACCTAGAATGAATGGATAAAATCCTAGAACCATACAACCTACCAAGGCTGCATTATGAAGAAATAGAAAATCTGAACAGACCAATAACAAGTAAGGAGATTGAATCAGTAATCAAAAACCTCCCAGCAAATAAAAACCCAGGACCAAATGATTTCACTGGTGAATTCTACCAAACATGTAAAAATGAATTAATGCTAGTCTTTCTCACATTCTTCCCAAGAATTTGAAGGGAGGGAATACTTGCAAAATAATTTTACAAGGCCGACATTACCCTGATACCAAAGCTACATATGAACATTACACAAAAAGAAAACTACAGACCAATATTCCTGATGAAATTAGATGCAAAAGTTCTCAACAAAGTATTAACAAACCAAATTCAGTAGCACATTACAAAGAGCTTACCTCATGATCAAGAAGAATTTGTCCCATAAATGGCTGCAAAATGGTTCAACATTTGCAAATCAATAAATATGATATACCATATAAATAGAATGAAATATTTAAAAATATGATAATCTCAATAGATACAGAAAAAGCATTTGACAAAATACAACATTTTTTCATGATACAAACACTGAACAAACTGGGTATCATAGGAACATGTCTCAACATAAGAAAGGCCAATATGACAAGCCTAGAGCTAACATGATACTCAAAGGTGAAATGTTGCAAGCTCTTCCTCTAAGATTGGGAACAAGATAGGGGTGTCCACTCTCACCATTCTTATTCAATATAGTACTGGAAATCCTAGCCAGAGCAATCATCCAATAAAGAGAATAAAAGTCATCCAAATAGGAAAGGAAAGTAAAATTGTCTGCATATGATATGATCTTATATATAGAAAATCCTAGTCTCCACCAAAAAAAGCTGTAAGAACTAATAAACAAATTCAGTGAAGCTGCAAGATACAAAATCAACATATAAAAATCAGTTATGTTTCCATACACTAACGATGAAATATCTGAAAAAGAAACAGAATAATCCCATTCACAACCACATTAGGAATAAATTTAACCAAAGAGGTGAAAGATCTGTGCACTAAAAACTATTAAGACTTTGATGAAAAAAATTGAAGATGACATAAACAATGGAAAGATAGGAATTAATATTGAAATGTTCATACTACCCAAAGCCATCTATATATTCAATGCAATCTCTATCAAAATTCCAATGGCATTTTCCACAAAATTGAAAAAATATAATCCTAAAATTTGTATGGAACCACAAAAGACCCCAAATAGGAAAGCAATACTGAGAAAAAATAAAGCTGGAGACATCACAATTCTTCATTTCAAGCTATACTACAAGGTATATACTGATACTGTCATAAAAACAGAAGTAGACCAACGGAATAGAAAAGAGAGCCCAGAAATAAATTTTCACGTATACAGTCAACTAATAATTGAAAAGAGAGCCAAGAAAACTCAGTGGGGAAAGCATAGTCTCTTCAGTAAATGGTGTTGAGAAAACTAGATAACCACAAGCAAAGGAGTGAATCTGGACCTCTATCTTATACCCCTCACAAAAGTTAACTTAAAGTGTATTAAAGGCTGAAACATAAGACCTGAAACTGTAAAGTGCTGGAAGAAAATATAGGGAAAAGCTCCTTGATGTTGGTCTTGGCAATGATTTTTTGCATATGACACTAAAAGCAACAAAAGCAAAAATTAGTTCATGGGAGTACATCAAACTAAAAATCTTCTGCACAGCAAAAGAAACAATTAACAAAATTAAAAGGCAACCTAAGGAATGGAAGAAATATTTTCCAATTATATATCTGCAAAGGGGGTAATATACAAAATATATAAGTAACTCATACAACTCAATACAAAAAAAACAAGCAAACAGTCCAATTAAAAACTTGGCAGAGGTACTGAACAGACATTTTTCCAAAGAAGATATTCAAATGGCCAACAGGTTATATTAAAAGTTGTACAGCCTCGCTAATCATCAGGGAAATATGAATCAAAACCACAATGAGATATCACATTACACGTGTTAGGATGACTATTACAAGAAAAAAAAATGTTGGAGAGGATATGGAGAAAAGGGAACACTTTTTCCTTGTTGATCATAGTGTAAATTGGTACAGCCACTATGGAAAACAGTATGGCAGTTCATCAAAAATTTAAAAATAGAACTACCATATGATCCAGCAGCCCCATTTCTGGGTATATACCCAAAGGAAATGAAAACAGGATCTCAAAGAGATATCAACACTCCCATTTTCATTGAAGCGGTATTCACAATAGCCAAGATATGAGATATGGGGACAGCCTAAGTGTCTGTCTGTCAACAGGTGAAAGGATATGATACAATGAACTGTTAATCAGCCATGAGAAAGAAGGAAATCTTGCCATTGTGGCAACATGCACAGACCTTGAGGGCATTACACTAAGTAAAATAAGTCAGACAGAGAAAGACAAATACTGTGTGATATCACTTATATGTGGAATCTAAAAAGCTAAAAATTTAGAGACTAGAATTCTGGTTACCAGGGTCAGTGGTGGTGGTGGCGGTGGGGGAAATGGGGATATGTTGGTCATACAAACTTCCAGTTATAAGATGAATAAGTTTTGGGGATCTAATGTACAGCATGGTGATTATAGCTAATAATGTGGTATTATATACTTGAAAGTTGCTAAGATAGTAGATCTTAAATATTCTCACCACAAAAAAAATGGTAATTATGTTATGTGAGGGAGGAGTCAGCTAAAGTTAAGGTGGTAATCATTTTGTGATATATGTATATTATGTATATTAAATCAGCGTTGTACACCTTAAACTTCTACGATGTTGTGTGTCAATTATATCTCAATAAACCTAGGAAAAAATGTATGCATTTTCAATTCCAAGTAAAGGGTTTTGATTGGTTCTGTTAGGTTAACACAAATTGAGTACTCTGATTTACCAGAATGGATCAAGTGACTTCTCCTTGGCAAAAAAGGACAAGCCTTAATCGACAACCCTGCCAGAGGGAGGGGTAGGGCCCAATAATAACATGACACTGTTAGCAGAAGTTCAGGGAAAAATACAGCTGCTATATTCTGGTGTATGCATGTTCTAAATCTTACCCCAAATTTATTTCTTCTCAAAATCCTTTTTTTTTTTTTTGCCCTCCTTCATCGAGCTTATACCATAATTTTTATAGATGGTTTAAATTATTTTTAAACGTATTTTCTGATAGGCTCTTTCTTTCTGCATTTTTTGGTATTTATATTTTGGGAAATGGCTAATTTCTCCACATCTTACTTAGGTCTTTGCATATTGATTAATCACCTGCATTTCAGTAAAATCACTAACTATGTCTGATATTAACATTGGTTAGAACTGCCACTTTTTTCTGGGGGAGCTACTTTTATTAAAATCAAAAAGATCCTAGAGATAGTAGGGACAAATGTCTATCATTCAATTTATTTTATTTATTTTTTTATGCAGTTGACTTGGTATCACTTACAGTGCTTCTTTGAAGTTGTCTCCATGTATACTAGACATCAGATCCTTTAACTTCTTTCTTTTTTTCTTTCTTTCATTCTTTATTTTGTGAATAGTGGATTGACATTAGGTATTATTGAAAGTATCGGCTGAACATTAAAATACTTACCTAAGGGGCCCTTTGAATTGTCCCTGATTAACTTTCTCATTCTCTACCAGTGCTCATTTCATACTCTTTGGGATATTTAGGATATAACTCACATCACATACTTAATCAAACTTGTATATACAATGAGATGTTGCCTTAAGTGATATTTATTTTACTAGGATATGTACCTGGGAAGATAGCCTCTTCATTTGTTAAGGTCAAAGAAACCCTGTAACTGAGGATGGGTACTGTGGTTGGACACAACTTTCATATTTATAGTTTTTATTAGTTAAGAATGTCACAGTAATTTATAGAGCTTTTGGCACATGCATGTTGATTAGTCTTGAAAATAGCCACTCATCATAAGGAACAATATTTCACTGAAGGGGCAATAAAGAATGCTGATTTATTTTTTAATTCCAAATGTAGAGTCAACTGTCAACTCTATTAATGACAGAGATGGAACATTAAAAATTCCCAGCATTATTTTGACAAATAATTGAAATTTATCCTCTATTATTTATTCCACTGCAAGAAGCAAAATTGAATGGCTTGAATTGCATGTTTTTTACTTCCTCTGAATTTCACTGTGCTAATGAAGAGAAAAATGGGTAAAAGTCATTCAGCAGAAGGGAGGAGAAGTCAACGACCTGGATAATTTACAAACTGTATAATCAGTAGTTGAATAATCAAGCATTCACTGTCTCTCTTCTGAAAATAGATTAAAAGGAAAATAGTATTTGTGTTAAATAATAAAGCTGGAAAGTACATTTTATGATGTGGTATCTACTTCATAACTTTTGTCAATTTTACTAATTGTTTTTAAAGTTGCTCACATTGAACTTATATAAAAATTTAGTAATAATTTTTCAAGGCAGGTCACATATAAAGGAAGGAACTCTGCCATAGGAAGTCCTGAATTGTAGTCCCAGTGAACACTAATGTGATAATTTACTTTGGATACTTGAAGTAAACTTAACCTATTGAGCACCCGTTCTGTAAAAGTCACTTGATTTACCAAAGTTAGACACACATACAATTAAATTATATCTCTAGAGGAATATGTAATTTGTTTTAGGGGAAAAAATTGTAGATAAATGAATCTAATATGTTACTATAAAACAATGTACTAAGAAATGATAAAAATTACTAATTGCTCATTACTTTGTAGAAGGAAATCTGTCCATCCTTCAAGGAAGAAGCAGTACTTGAAATGCCCCTTGTGGGAAGGATTCCAAAAGCTAGGCATCATGAGGAGGGACTATAAAAGCTGAATTAAATAATGATTATACAGTAATGGAGGAAGAAATCACAAAGCATTCTCAAGATTACAATACATTTCAACTTAAAGGTAAAAAGTAAAAAGTAGTGAAACTAAAGTTGGGAAAAAAAATTGGAGTCAACTCATGCAGGGCTTCCACTATCATAGACTTTAGTGGGAGATGACTTAAAAAAAATTTTTATATTATATTGGAGTATAGTTGATTAAAAATGTTGTGTTAGTTTCAGGTGTATAGCAAAGTGGTTCAGTTATACATATACATATATCTATTCTTTTTCAGATTCTTTTCCCATTTAGATTATTACAGAGTACTGAGCAAAGTTCTCTGTCCTATGCAGTAGGTCCTTGTTGGTATCGGTTTTAAACATAGCAGTATGTACATGTCAATCCCAGACTCCCAATCTATACCTTCCATCCCAACCCTTCCCCCCAGGAACCGTAAGTTCATTCTCTAAGTCTCTGAGTCTGTTTCTGTTTTCTAAATAAGTTCATTTGTATCATTTTTTTTAGATTCCTCATATATGCGATATCATGTACTTGTCTTTCTCTGACTTACTTCACTTGGTATGATAATCCACAGGTACATCCATGTTGCAGCAAATGGCATTATTTCATTCTTTTTAAATGGCTGAATAATATTCCATTGTATATCTGTACCACATCTTCTTTACCTATTCATCTGTTGATGGACATTTAGGTTGCTTCCATGTCTTGTCTATTGTAAACAGTGCTGCAATGAACATTTGGGTTGCATGTATCCTTTCAAACTATGTTTTTCTCTGGATACATGCCCAGGAGTGGGATTGCTGGATCATATGGTAGCTCTCTTTTTAGTTTCTTAAGAAACCTCCATACTGCTCTTCATAGTGGCTGTACTAATTTACTTTCCCACCAACAGTGTAGGAGAGTCCCATTTTCTCTACACCCTCTCCAGCATTTACTGTTTGTAGACTTTTTGATGATGGCCATTCTGACTGATGTGAGGTGATATCTCATTGTAGTTTTGCTTTGCATTTCTCTTATAATTAACTATGTTTATCATCTTTTCATATGCCTCTTGGCCATCTATCTGTCTTCTTTGGAGAAATGTCTATTTAGGTCTTCCACCGATTTTTTGATTGGGTTGTTTGTTTTTTTGATATTGAGCCACATGAGCTGTTTGTAAGTTTTGGAGATTAATCCCATGTCGGTTGCATCGTTTGCAAATACTTTCTCCCATTCTGTGGGTTGTCTTTTTGTTTTGTTTATGGTTTCCTTTGCTGTGCAAAAGCTTTTGAGTTTAATTAGGTCCTATTTGTTTGTTTTTATTTCCATTACTCTAGGAGGTGGATCCAAAAAAGTATTGCTATGATTTATGTCAAAGAATGTTCTGGCTATGTTTTCCTCTAAAGGTTTTATACTTTCTGGTCCTACATTTAGGTCTTTAATCCATTTTGAGTTTATTTTTACATATGGTGTTAAAGACTGTTCTAATTTCAGTTTTTTACATGCAGCTGTCCAGTTTTCCCAGCAACACTTATTGAAGAGACTGTCTTTTCTCCATTGTATAGTCTTGCCCCCTTTGTCATAGATGAATTGACCATATGTGCATGGGTTTATTTCTATCCTCTTCCACTGAGCTATATTTCTGTTTTTGTTCCAGTACCATACTGTTTTGATTACTGTAGTATAGTCTGAAGTCAGGGAGCCTGATTCCTCGAGCTCTGTTTTTCTTTCTCTAGGTTGCTTTGGCAATTCAGAGTCTTTTGTGTCTCCATACTATCACTCTGATACCAAAACCAGACGAAGATACCACAAAAAAAGAAAATTACAGGCCAATATCACTGACAAACATAGATGCAAAAATCCTCAACAAAATACTAGCAAACTGAATCCAACAATACATTAAAAGGATCATGCACAATGATCAAGTGGGATTTATCCTAGGTATGCAAGGACTTTTCAATATCTGCAAGTCAGTCATTGTGATACACCACATCAGCAAATTCAAGAATAAAAACCATATGATCATCTCAATAAATGCAGAAAAAGCTTTTGACAAAATGCAATACCAATTTATGATAAAAACTCTCCAGAAAGTGGGCATAGAGGGAACCTTCCTCAACATAATAAAGGCCATATATGACCAACATACAGCTAACATCATACTCCATGAGGAAAAGCTGAAAGCATTTCATCTCAAATCAGGAACAAGACAAGGTTGCCCACTCTCACCGCCATTGTTCAACATAGTTATAGAAGTTTTAGCCACAGCAATCAGAGAAGAAAAAGAAATAAAGGGAATCCAAATTGGAAAAGAAGAAGTAAAACTGTCACTGTTTTCAAATGACATGACACTATACATAGAAAATCCTAAAGATGCTACCAGAAAACTAGTAGAGCTCATCAGTGAATTCAGTAAAGTTGTAGGACAAAACAAATACACAGAAATCTGTTGCATTTCTCTACACTAACAATGAAAGAGAAATTAAGGAAACAATCCCACTAACCATTGCATCAAAAAGAATAAAATACCTAGGAATAAACCTATCTAAGGAGGCAAAAGATCTGTACTCCAAAAACTGTAGACGCTGATGAAAGAAATAAAAAATGATACAAACAGATGGAGAGATACACCATGTTCCTGGATTGGAATAATCAGTATTGTCAAAATGACTATACTCCCCAAGGCAATCTACAGATTCAATGCAATCCCTATCAAATTAGCAATGGCATTTTTCACAGAACTAGGAGATGACTTTTTAACATGGAGAGAACTGCTGTCTTTGAAGTTAGAACTTGATTTCATCTTGGATTTTTTTTTTCTCACTATCTGTGTGAATAACCTACCTACTTTTGTCTCCGTTTGCTCCGTTATAGGAATGCAATAATGCTTCTTAGGTTAGCATGAAGTCTGGTAATTATACATGTGAGGCATCTGCAACATTTTATGTACCTGATAGGTATTGTTTGCTCTGCAGAATGTAGGGAGTCGTAATCTAGATTGTTATTAAAAAGTACAGGGGTATCACTACAAAAATGCTTTGCATAAAGTGACATTGGAAGTGGGGAGACCAGACTGGATATTACAACAATAGTTCAGAAATTAGGTAACTATGGTGATGTGAATGTTGGCAGCTGATAGGTGAATAGCTTTGTAAACCAGAGGGGAAATTTGAAGCTGAAAGCATCATTTGGACAATTTTCCACTGCTCATCCAGAAGAAGGTTATTGGGAAGGTAAAAATCATCCTATGCCACACTTGAAATTACAGAGTTGAGTCTATGAGTGATGTATTCATGGTATTGCAGGACACTTCTGGAAATAAAGTAATCATTCCTGAAGTTAAAATGAGGCTGTATCTAATCTAAGAGGAAGAGACAGAGGGTAAGCATCACCTTTATGGTTTTGGGAGAAGACACGGGAATTTTTTTAAATAACTGATTTTGAGATTAAAAACATAATCAAAATTTGGAGAAACAAAACTTTATACTACTTTCTGTCTTAAGAAACTATGACTTGCCTAAGCACTAAAATAACCTCCAAACTAGTAAAAGGAAACACTTCATAATAATTCATAACAAAAACTGGGATTGACAACCAACCTTTTGATCAAGTCTTCTCTAACTTCAACAGTAGACCTAAATTTAAAATAGTGGTCCTGATGCTGATGCTAACAATAACAAGAATAACAATAATTTTATAACTTAAATTATAATTTTATAATAAATTTGTAATTTTATAATAATTTTTTCCCAGTTTATAGGAGAAGTTAAGTAACATTACATGGTCATACTACTAGAAAATGGCTACTAGAGCCACTAGCATATGTTTTACTCTATTAATCCCCCATTTCCTGCCACTCACAGTGGAACACAGGTTTTACACAGTATTTGCAGGTCTTGAGTAAGGTCAAACCAGTCAGGATGAAGAATAGTAAAAAGATAATTCATCTGACTCTTATGCCTGTCTCTATGCCAGAGACCAGGTAATGTTCAAGACCATTAAACAGGTATACCCTTCTTGTATTATCTTAGAGCTTAAGAACTTTATAATATCTTTTATGATGTTCTCAGTCCACCATTAGTAATTCTTCTGTATCCCTGGGTGAATATAAGAAGTAGTAATACATCTGTGTTGGAGACAGAATAATAGGAAGGGGAAACAATAGGACAAAAAACAGGAAATATTAGTTTTATCATTTCCATGCAAAAATAAACTGTAAGAGAAAGTGTAAGCTATTCAAATCTCCAAAATCATACAAACAAGCAGATAAACAAAATGAAACCAGAAAACAATAGCAAAACTTAAAATATAAAACAGCATTTTTGTTTAGAAGCACAAATAAGAATGGCATCAAATTTTCTATTCCAATTATTAAACCTTGGAGATAATTGAGCAACTTTTATAGATGTTTAACCTTCAATGTAGATAGGAAATCAGAAAAAAAGCCTAATAAAGGATGAAGTTAATCCAAAAAAAAAAGAAATTAGAAAGTAGAATGATCATATACTTGTCCAAAAATAAAGTATTAAAAAGTTATTAATGAACTCTCAGAGATTAATGAAAATAATTTAAGAATAGGAAAGCTGTTACATTTTTTAAAAGACCAGATGGACATAATCATGGCCAGTAGCTTAAAACTAAGCCCAAGTAATTGATAAAAACATAAGTTCAAACTTAACAGAAATGTAAAAAATATACAAAAATTTATTTTCAAAATGATAAAAATTGATATGTTGGGGATGAGAAAAGGAGTGTCAGTTTCATCTTTTTATGAGAGAAACATGTTCATTGTAAGACTTAGATGAAGTGGACAAATTCCTCTAAAAATATAGCTACCAAAACTTACCCAAGAAGAGAGACACAATATGAGCATTCTACAACTATCAAAGACTTAAATATTAAAATAAAGAAAATTTGAGACCAAAGTGGCTTCTGAAGTATACTCTACAAAACATTGAAGAAAGAAATGAAGAAAATACTACACAAATTCTTCCACAGAACAGAAGATGTAGGAAAATTTCTAATTAATTTTATGAGATAAGTGTAACTTTGAAACCAGCTTGATGAGGACATTACAATTCAGAAAAATCACAAGGAAATTTCACTAAGAAACACAGATATAAAATCGTAAACAAAATATTAACTCATCGAATGTAATAATTTATAAAAAGGATACTGTAATGTCACAATTTGTTACTTCTCAGGAATACAATGTTAGTTTAACATTTGAAAATCAATTAATGTGTTTTACCACAGTAGCAGAAAAAAGAATAGCTGATTAAATCATATCACTAGTTCCAGATAAAGCATTTTCTACAATCAAAATTTACTCTTTATAGACATTTACCAAAGTAGAAATAGAAGTTAATCTGATAAAAATTAATGATCAAAAAACAACCTTAATTAACAATGTGCTGCTAAACCTTATTCTTGTTTGTAGAATTTTGAAAGCTCTCTCTCTCATATTCTAAATAAGAGAATTTCCATTGCCACTACTTCTCTTAAATATTCTACTAGAGGAGCTAGATCGTATAAGACAATAAAAATAATAATGTAACAATTAAAAAGGAATGAATACAACTCTCCTTATTCACAGTTATTATAATTGTATATAATGAAAATTCAAAAGAATCTATAGATAAATTAGAATGTGAATTCAGCTATGCTATTTTAGTCATTATACAAAAACCAGTTTTATATCTGTAATCAGATGTAATAGGAAATACAGTTTTTCCAAATTTTATAATTTTCAGTAACATTTATAATATAAAATACTTAGAAATATGTCTAATGAAATGTTTGCAAAAACTATACAGAAGAATAAATGAAAGGATCTTATACATCCATGGGTTACATGGTCAGTTTTCTTTGAATTGGTCTGCAGATTAAACTTAATCCAATCAGAATGTCAGCAGTGTGAGGCTTTGTATAAACTGGCAAGCTGACTCTAAATTGAAGGAAATGCAAAGGGCCAAGGATATAAAATCTCTCTTTAAGAAGAAAAATAAAATTAGTGTATATACACTACCATGTATCATGATGTATTATAAAGCTACAATAATTAAGACAGGGTACTGTTGGCTCAGGACAGACAAATATAAGAATGGAACACGATTGAGAGTTGAAAATATAATTCATGCTTGATTTTTTACAAGGTAGCTTTACAGAGCAATGGATGAAACTTAGTTGGCTCAATCAAATGCATTATGATAATTGGATACCCATATAGCAAATAAGAAAAAGAAACAATGCCTTCCTTATGCCATTCCCCAAATAAGTGCCATGCAGATTGCAGGTATAGTCTACAGAAAATAAAAATAAAAAACAAGCAAAGTGTACTTTCGAAGGTAAAAAACAGAATGCTTCTAGAAAATAATATAAAAGAGTGTCTTCATGATCTCTGGGTAAGCAAACTTTTCTTAAATATGATACAAAAACACTAAATATAAAGTCAAAACTTAGTATTATGCAACATTAAATATAAAAACTCTGCTTATCAAAAAACACTATTAAAAGACTAAATACCTAACCAGTGACTGGTTATTTGCCATATGTCACCAAGAGAGTTTATACAAAGGTATATAAAGAATTCCTACAATCAGAAAATATAGATAACCCAAGAGAGTTATTGCCTTGCAATTTGAACAGGACCATCACAAACAGAGATACCCAAATGGCTTATAAACACATGAGAAATTTCTCAACTTTTTCATCAGAATGAAAATTAACAATATAAGCGAACAGCATTTGTCATGATAGGTAAAATTAGAAAAATGAGATATGACTTAGTATGGGAGTATCAATTTTAGAACCACTTTGGCATAGTAGTTGATATTATCTACTAAAATGATATGTATGACTCACCAATTCCAAACCAAGTTATCAAGGTATACATACAGACAACAAAATTTCAGGCAATATGTCAAGATACATGCACAAGAAAGTTCATGACATAAACTATAAAATATATCAAAACCAAATTTCCATCTACAATAGAATGGATATGTAAATTATGGTGAATTCATTCAGTGGAATGAATGTAACACCAAAATTGAACAACTATATCTGCTACAACAATATGAATTAATATAACCAACATAAGGTTGAACAAAAAGAGCTAGACACAAATTAGTACATGCTGTGCTGGTCTCACTTACATAAAGTGTAAAATAGACAAAACAACTCTATGGTGTTAGAAGTCAGGAGAGTAATTACTTTTACAGAGAAGGAAGGAAATAAGGAAGATGCAGAAGAGAGCTTCTGAGGTCCTGATCAAATTTTATTGATTGACTTGGTAGCTACACGTATTTCTGTGCTTTGTGGTCATAAATGGTCTATATTCTTATTTTGGTCCACCTTTCTGAGTGAACAATATACTTCAAAAAGTGTTAATAAAATAGCAACCAAAATTATGATTTATAACATTTCTAATTTTCTTCTTACTACGTTATTAATCTGGTAATAGCACATGTGAAGTGACTGTTGCCCTTCTGGTTTATTGTCTTTCTGAAAGTGAACAGGTAAAAGAAATAAAGTTGTTCAGAGAGTACACAGGTCTACAAAATTATGAATAAAAGGCTAACTATTCAAGGCATAGAAGTTAGGAGAATGAATAGCAGGGAGAGAAAGCAGAGTTAAAGAAATGTTTCTCTATTATTTAAAAATATGCACATGGAAAGTATCTTACGCTTTCTTCAAAAAATATGCTTTCTGTAAAAAAATACCCTCAATGTATAATTTCTATCTCCTTACTTTCTCTTCCTTAGAACTAATTTTTTTAAATAAACCTTGACTCTTGTGACATCCAGATAGTTCTAATAAACTTGATTCCATTCTGCAAGATAGATTACTCTTCTAATTGGAGAAAGCATCCTCTACTCTGAATTACTATCTAGTAGGATTTAGCTGGTGGGTAATGTTTAAATGCAGCTGGAGTGATCTTGTGCCTTAAACTCTTTAGGATCTTTTCTCCAGCAGTTGCCTATTAACTTAGTTTTCTAGCTGTTTTGAGTTTGGAAGAAGAAATAATAGGAAAGAAAAGATAAATTGTTTGAAGGGTTAGAGATACTTTAAGATGCTATTATGAGATTGGCTATTGCCAGACTTGATTCTAGGAAGTTTAAGTGATACCTACTTGCTTCAAACTGGAAAGGTCTTCCTACTCAGAAACACTCTTACACTGGTGAGTAACATAGCAAAACTCCCAGTGATATGAAATATATTCCATTAAGTTAAAGCTTTTTCTCTAGAAGTCTCTGCCATTTTGAATCATTTCTTTCAGGGGTAAGATATCAAGCCACACTATGTACTGACCATTTTAGCAGGGATTTATTAATTAGATTATTGTACTAGTTTCCTGGGGCTGCTGTTAAGAAATTATCCCAACATGGTGGTGTAAAACAGCAGAAATTTATCATTTTACAGTTCTGGAGGCCAGAAGTCTGAAATTAAGATGTTGGCAGGGGTGCATCCATTGGAGGCTGTGTAAGAGAATCCATTCCTTGCCTCTTCCAGCTTATGATGGCTACTGGTATTCCTTTCTCTGAGCTGAGTCACTCTAAATTCTGCCTTCATTTGTGTGTGGCATTGAATCTCCCTCTATTTCTCTCTTACAAGGACACTCGCTATGGTCTTTAAGGCTCACTCAGGTAAACTAGAATAATCTCCCTATGTCCAGATCTTTCATTTAATCACATCTGCAATGACACTTTTCTGTATAAGATTTACACTTCCTAGGGATTGGGACCTGATACCTTTGAGAAGCCATTATTCAGCTTCTACGTATATTTAAGAGATTCCTACTGTATGTAAGGAAGCAAAACATAAGCAGCTACATTTTGATAGGAAAAGTGAGGGAATGGCTCAAAGAGTAGAATATCTCTTGTGGGTGGTGGTTGAAACCACCATAAACATTAAGATCATGGAAAAGGGGAAAAGAAAGATCCTGAAATGGGATATATGATAATGATACAGCACTGTTTTAGCATTAATGGAAGCCTGGCATTGTCTATGAAACCAGAAGATATGAGCCTTTCTGTGGAAAGAATCAGGGAGAGAGAAATCACTCTGTTCTGGTCATAGTTCTGCACTTTCCCTGATTCCAGTGAAATAATAGAAATATAGAGTGGGCGTAGGGAACTGATATATCTCTTAGAACTAGCTACTATGTAATACAGTATAATTTAAAAATGGCTAGTTGAGGAATTTTAAGTTTGGCACTGGACCAGTAATACATAATATATGGTAGGAAGTATTTCCATGCAAACCTATTATTCTAGTTTACTGTTTTGAATACTCATATAGCTTTTATTTGCATCTATGCTCTTGTATAACATTTTAAGTATGGTGTATCTAGTTCAATAGAGCCAGCTACCTTCAGTATTATAACAGAAGTATTTAATGCACATACTGTCTGTTGGGCTGCACCATGCAGGCCTGCAAGGCCTGTACTTGCTTAGCCTCCAGACCGAAGAAAAGAGCCGGGAGTCAACAACAGAGACATCAGTGGTTTAATGGATGAGGGAGCTTACCTGTCTGAAGCAAGGTCCTGGAGCAACACCCCACTGTGTGCTGCAGAAGGCGGGCAGGACATGGTAGCAATCTTTGCTTGGGGATGGGGAGCCAGGGGAGGTTACCAGTTATAGAGGAATCGATGTCAGGTTGGTTTATCGGTTACTAGGGAAACCAGCAGAAGGGTATGCCCCTTACCGCCCCTTTGATAAGGTATCATGGTTGCTAAAGTTAGACCAATCGTTAGCTGGGGCCTGGGGCAAGTATGTAGAAAGATCAGTCAGGTGAGTAAGATATAGGTGAAGGAGGCACTGGTTGAGCAGGGGATGTACAGAGAGCAAGAGAACAGCCATCTTGGGTGGCTTGATCATACACTATCCATATGAAAAATGTGGATATATAATATATACAACTCAGAAACGTCACACTCATGAAACTTACAGGATGGTTTTTTGCCAGTCCAATGGCCATCTGCTTGGCCTTTCTACTTATTATAATGTGAAATTTTAAGCGAAGACTACTAGAAAATGACTGTGCTACTAGGGTTATCAGTTTTGGACATTCTGAAACCCAATAATTTCTTTTTTGTTGTTGCCATTCCTTTGATAAACAGTTTGCCTTATTTCCTCTTAATGGTTGTGATACAACAGTCATCAACCCAGCCTTCCAGTTTTCTTACCTGCTGTGAAATGAAAAAAAGTTGAGCCAGGCTTCACAGAGTTACACAGTTTGAGACAGGAATGATAATTTCCCACTACTGTCCTCATTTGGTTACTAAGATATATAATTTCAGAAAATGTGGTATTTCCTCAGAACTTAAACCTATCTTAAAATGACAGCCAAGGGCTTCCCTGGTGGCACAGTGGTTGCGCGTCCACCTGCCGATGCAGGGGAACCGGGTTCGCGCCCCGGTTTGGGAGGATCCCACATGCTGCGGAGCGGCTGAAAAAAAAAAAAAAAAAAAAAAAAATGACAGCCAAGACCTGTGTAATTTACTAGAGTCAACTTTCCAAGCTTAATGATTTCAGTTCTTTAAATTTATGAGACAATTTATGATAAGGGTATTTCTTTTTAAGCAGCTGAACAGTAAAATATGGATGAAGAGATGAGATTCATACTTTTTTATATATTTGTTCATGACCCTTTGCCAGAAGTATTTTAGTAGCCTCCCAACTGTTCTGTGTCTACAGTTTTCTGCTTATCGTGTACGCCTATCAATCTGCTCTCACTGTAATGTTTCTGAGCCTTTATCATATATCCCAAATGCAGAATTAAGCATTGATTTATTCATTCAACAAATTATTAAGTACATTAAGAAAATTAAAACAGTCCTTGAAGATGCTCACCATTTTGACTTACATACATAGGATATGCACATAGATAGTTATAATACAAGATTGAAAGTGAAAAGCATGATGAGAAAAGTAAAAATAAATTCTAAGCAGTTTAGAAGAGGGAGAGATTGTTTCCTAATAAGGGGGAAAATAAGAGTGTGGAGGAAGTACTTCTTAAGCTGAGACATGACATCAGGGTGTTATTTACGCACAAAGAGTTAGGAGCTACAGAGAACAGCTAAGAAATTTGAACTTTATTCTTTAGATAATTTTTAATCATTGGCACATTTTAAGTGAAAGTATTCCACATGTTTTTTCAATAAGATAACATTTCTGAAAATATGACAAGTGGACATGGGAGTGGGGTATAAAGGAAGAGCAATGAATTAAGTAAGCTTATTACAACGATGAGTATCTACATTAAGAAATTACCCATTAAAATGCAGAGGAATTAGAATTTTTTTAAAGTACAATTAACAAAACTGGTGAACAATTACATTGGAATGATGAAAATGAGAGCTGAAGGCAAAGCAATTTTCTATATTGGTGGATTTGATGGGTGGTGATGACATTCTCTAACAAAGAAAATTAAAGAAAAGGTTTGTAGCAGAGGAAAGAGCAGAGCAAGATCTGAAAACTCTGAAAATTCTAATGTGGTAGCCTTTCAGATGGATATCCTTTAAATACATTTTTTTCACCTTTTAATTAGAGAAGACCTTGAGTGTTGCCTTGGGAAGTGAAGAGGGAAGATTCCTTCTGGTACTGCCTTAGCTTGCACGTCCTAGTGAATAGAATGAATTTTGTAGTTAGCTGGACATATCCACCTCAGGAGGCACTTAACAAATATCAGTTACTACTGAAAATGCATCTGAACTATCAGTCTTGCCTCAATCCCTGAATGTTTTATGCAGTTATTACTTCCAATCATATAGAATTCTGGAAACACAGTTACCCATCTTGTTATGTTTACAGTGATATTTGACTTACCCTGTAGATTGGAGTTTGGCTTCCTGGCAACCGCTGAGCAGGCTTGACATTTAAAACAGACATAGGTAAGAAATAATACACTCTTTTTTTGTGTGTGTGAGTTTTAAAGGCTTGATAGTGGAGATAGTGCAGGTCTGGAATTCAAGAAGCAGGTGATATTTTAAAAGCTATCATAATGTTGAGAGTTAAAACCATTTTAGTTGATGTGTTGTTGGTAAGATAAGAGAAGATAAAGTATAGAGAATCATGATGAGATTAAAAGCACTTGGGAGTGCTAAGATTTTGGAGATGAAAAAAGGAGAGCAATTGGGAAATAAAAATTGAAAAACAGGTGAGAGACGGAAACTGAATTTTTGGTGGTGAGCACTCTGTAATGTATACAGAAGTAGAAATGTAATGTTATATGCATGAAACTTATATAATGCTGTAAACCAATGTTACCTCAGTAAAAATACATAAATAAATAAATAGGCAAGAGAAGGTTTGAGTTCTCACATTACAAAGTTAAAAAATAAACTGAAAAGCACTAGCCTGAATTGTAGAAGAGATTAGCAAGATTGTGTAAGGTAAGACTGGGAAAAAGACAAACATTTCAAGACTAGAGTGGTAAACAGTGTGGGAAGGTGAAGAGAAATTTCTAGATAGAGACACAGGAGGTCATCAAATCTAATAATTAGGAGAACTTGGGGAGAAATTTCAGTAGAATTGTTTATTTAAGACACATAGGAAGGGTTGAGGGAAGGCAAAAAATGGAGGTCAAGTGATGGAAACTTCTCTTTCAAAGTTTAGAAATTAATAAAATAAATAATATAAATTGTTTAATAGGGACAGGATTTAGAGAGTGTTTATTCAGTAGTAAGATTCGATATTGTTTATAGGATTAGGAGAAGCAATAGGGAGGTAGAGACCAAGAACATGGGAAAAATTTTTTTTGATGTGAAAATCAGAGAAAGTATACATCAACAATATAGGAAGGTTAATATTAAAGGAATTTGTTAGCATATCTAGGTTCTTTTAGTTAGATAACAGATGATGCCGGTAATTAGAGGTAGATAAATGCTGGCTATTTCTCTACAATCTTACTTTCAAGTTATTAAGACCAAGACCACATTCTGCTTCACATATAAATATTTATTAGCTAACATATGCAAAAAAGTCATTCAAACTAAATTTTTAGTAACTTTGCTGAATTTTCAGTTTTCTGTTTTTTAAGATGTTAAATTACAATTTGTATGAAAGGTTCATTGAAGACATACATAAAAATATTCTAAAATCAGCATTCTTTTAAGTTCATATCAGACAACTAAATTGCTCATCTGTGTGACTGGGTACAGGAATATTAGGGATTAATTCTAAAGTGTTTCTATGCTCTCAATAATTTACTCTAAATTAACTCAACATAGACAAGTGTAATATCCATATATATATTACTTAGTTTCCATTTCATCTCCAGATACAGTTTTCCTAACCCATATTCCATGCGTGATCAGCTACTATGTTTCATAAGAGGGAATTTCCAGAGCCTCTGTTAACTATATCAACATTTTGTACTTTTTAAAATAAAAGAGTGAATGTCAGCAATTGATTTTCATTTTTGCAAATAGTGGCCTATTAACAATCATGTTGAGTGTGGAACTGTTAACTAACATGCTATATTGGAATAATTAGTGGTGTTCAAGATATGTACATTGGATACTCCCATACCGCATAGGAGCAGGTTGTAAGCATCCTGTAGCATTCTAGTACCTGAAGCTTGATTCCTAAATGTGCCTGTGCTGCTATTGGGTTAGAAGAATTTCTGGCTCCCTGATGCTTCCTATACAACATAATAGAATTCTTCCTCTGGAATGTTGTCATATCTGACTCTAGAGAATCTTTCGTGAAAAGGGTTGATCAGAGACATAAAAAGATAGAGGCTGAAAAGTAATATACCTGACAGAATATAAATTGTTTGGGTCTGCTTGCTGAGGAGTGATATGTTTAATAAATGTTGGTATGTGTGACAGAATTTGCTTTGAGGCATGCTTTCATTACAGCATAGTTGGGAAGTTATGGTAAAATAGCTAAATCTTGGCCCTTTTCAAAGTTCTCCAGTGTCTGCATGAGGCGTGACCTGATTAGCATAGATCAGTTTGCTATAGAGATCATTCCTATTTTGCAAGGATGTGAAGTGTCTCTAAAATATTTCAGCCAGTCCATTATGTTGACCACCATTGGTTGCACTACTGACAACCCATTTCTTTAGGCCACTAGTAATTCAGCAAAGCCTCTTGTGTTGATAGGAACTAAAGGTAACTGACTTTCTAATAAGAAGAATAACTAAAAATATTTTTGTATGAATTCTTGATTAATGCAAATGATTACACCTAGGATTTAAGTGCAAACCATTTATATATATATACATAATATCATGCTGCCTATGCTGAAATATTTTACAGTGAATTACAGATATCTTAACAATACTTTTTGCCTTTTAAGTAAGATGCTCATAAGCAGTATAGCCTTATATGAATACATGAAAATCTAGATAGACCTAAATGGATTCCTAGATTCTTGCCTTTCATAGAACTGATACTGATAGGTTTGACAGCATCCGTAGACACTATCTAGTAAGAGTGGTTCTCAAAGAGGGTGGTCTCACTCTCTGAGGAGGCATTTGGAAATATGAGTGGGGGCTTTTGTGAGTTATTATGATGAGTGTCATAATGATTGCAGAATGCTACTGGGAGCCTAAATTCTACAATGTCTAAGGAACAATGTCTAAATAGTACAAGGATGAATCATCCCACCCAAAATGCCAGTTGCATTCCTGTTGGAGAAAACCTCCAGACCAAGCAATATCATTTCTCCTATACTTTTGTTATGGATTTTAATACATTATAATGACTATTCCTTGTATTTTTATTTCCATTCATCTGGATAATTTGTTGGTGGAGTGTCCTTTTAATCTTCATTAGTTGAGAACTCGTACAGTATTTGGCAAACAATAGGTTTTTAATAAATATTTGCAGTTGAATGAACAGCATGCGTGTGGGCCAATATTCTCAGCTTTTTGTCCTAAAGAAGGAAATGCTGAAGTTTGCTTCTTGAAACCAACATAGTCATTTACAAGCAATTGGGATAAGCAACATGTACCTTTATATGGTTAAAGGATAAAGGTTGAATTTAATTTTACTATATCTGACAGGATTTTTCTAATTGGTATAATTCTGAATGAGAGTAAAGAAACAATGAAGGAGAGGACTTCTTAGACAAATTGGAGTCAAATGTCTCTAAAGATAATCCAAAGTCTTTTTGTGTTTGTTTGTTTCTTTTTAAATTTGTTTCTCCAATACTAATGTAAAACAAGTTTCAGCACAAATAGGAAAGCTAAATCTTCATCTGTAGTTTCTAGAACAATATATTTCTGGTTTTATTTCTTCATGATGTTACAAAATATAGACCTCTGATGCTAATTTTTGGTCTAGATTGCATTTGAAAACACACATAAGTGTTGGGGACAAACAGTTCTCTTGTTAAGCATCATAGTACCTTCTAAATATATTATATAATTGTATTAGAATGTAAAATTTTAATTTTGTTTTGTATATACAAATCTTTGTTTTTTGAAATATTCAATAAAATATCCAAGTTTATATAAACCCATTAATTAAAATCTCATAGCTCTTACTGACTCCAAGACTGTGGAATGTAAGTCACATGAATACCTTGCTAACTTACTGCAGAATACAAAGACAGCCACTACTAGACTGAATTTCATTGCTTTCCTGAGTCATTTGAGATTTCTCCTTTTAGTGCACAATGTTTAGATGAAAATTGGTTTTCTTTTTCTAGTTTCATAGTGTGTTTGTATGTGTGTGTATGTTTTTCTTTCCGAAAAATACTTTTGATTTTTATCTACAGTGTCTAAATCAACAAAATAAAATAAAATAGAAGTTGTGACTCGAACTTTTTGCATGCTGATAGTAATTGAACCTTTGAGCTTTCTAGGTTTCAGCTAATCTATAGCACCTCCGCAAATTCAGGGTTAAAGTGTAAGTTTTAGGAAATCCATCCAGTAGATCATTAATCTGTGATTATAGGTTATGTAAGGGGGTGGGATAAAAATAGGTGGGAAGGTATAATTTCAAGAATGGTATATAGCCTGGGAGAAGGTTTGAAAGTCTGCATGGCAGTGATGAGTCGAAACAGGTAACTGCATCATTTGAACAGTGTCTCTTGTAGGGCAAACATATATTGGATTCAACACTCTAGCATGTGCTTGAAAGTAGTATGCTTGCAACTTTCTATTATATTTCACTGCTAGTGTTGCAGAGAATGGCTTCAACCTAACTTACGTGCTGAATTCTTTCCTGAATATAATGGTACTTACCAGAAGCTGGGCTAGGGGATCACTGAATTTCACGTCTTCCCTCTACATTTTTAAGTTCGAGTTCATACTCACAATATTACAGTAGAATGCATTCAGTGTGAATTGTTTCTTCTGCAAGTAACATTATGGCAATACATTGCAGGTAGATTCCTTTTTTATGCAGTTACGCTCTCAAGAGATAAGGAGAAAAAAATGTCTAGTCATATTAACCCTAAAAAGAGGTCAAATAAATAAGTGACTTTACTGGTAATGTAGAAAATAAGCAAAGAAAACGTGGACCATATTTGGAGGGAGTGCTTTTTTAGACAGACCATGTAAAGTTCTCTTACTTCTTGATATCATTGCAGAATCATATACTAATCTGCCATCATTACAGAGAAATTCTACTTTAGAAAATCTCATTATGAGTTCAGTTTCTTGACTAATATCTAATATTTCTCTGATTTTATTCCTCATTAGGACTGGTTACTGACACATTTCATATATTCTTGGCAAAGTCTTGAACTCCAGCATCCAACATCCAGTTAGACAATATGTTTAACAACAGTCACAGTTGGACCCATGTTTAGATAATCTGAGTTAGTACTGGGTTAAACAAATCTGTAAAAGAGAGATAAGCTGAAGTCCCTGAACAGAATTACAGTGTTATTCTTGATTTTATTTTTCATTTATCCAGGACATAGTTCAGTTTTTTCCCTTCATTTATAAAGGCGGTACAAACTCTTTAGTCAATCATAATTGACTTAATTTAAATGCATACTATTATTTGGTTGGTAAGAAGGGAATATACTACCTCTAAGTGATATTGGCATGGCATTTTAGATATGGTTTTCATGAGTTAAACACCTGTCTGCAAAGAGCTGGTGAAGTGAGGCAGCCAACTCATGGCACATCAATCCTGGAATAGCTGTCACATGCCCTTGACATTTAGCTACTGCAGTGACTTGGATTAAACCAGAACTGGCATGGAAAACTTGCTTGAAGGCTAGGTATGTCATTCCTAGCTGAATTCAATCTTTGTTTTACTTTTGAAGGTGATATTCTCATAATAGAATTTGTTGGTGGAGTTGTTTGTTTTTAAGTAAGCACAATTCATTAATTTTCTGTTTCTTTTCATGATCTACTGTTAATATTGTCTAATTCATTTTCAGAAAAAGAAATATGCAAACTCATACTTTCTGAAAACTTTTAACTTCCCTTGCTTTTCAGTTTTATCTTACTAAAACCCATATCTTAATATTTCTTTTGAAATAAATAGAATAATATATTTATCTCATTAACAAGATATCCTTCTAATCTATTGCTATGCTAATTATTTAACTCATTTAATTTTTAATAATTTATTTTAAAATATAATATACTTTCTTAGATATTAGTATCTAAACTGTCTGCAGGGACCTGCTGGTGCAGTGTTTAATTTGGGTATATTCTAAGACAAAATAAAATGTTAGGGCCCATGAATAATTTGAGAGTACATACCCAGTCTAATTATATTTAAATCTTCAAACATTTCCAGCTTTGCCAAACAAAAAACTACTGTGGTATGTATTACACCAGAAGACTGGCACTTTTTGACATTTGATTTAGATATTTCCAAAAATAAATTCAAAACCTAGTTTATTAGATATTTTCCTTCTCTGTGTGTGCATACGTGTATGTGTGTGTGTTGCATTATGTAGATGTAATTTTTATTCATCTTAAAGCAGCAGCCAGTATTTTTCCATTTTTGGTGAGTATATGTTCATAAAATTATTGTTGCTTAAACAGTCACTAGTACTTGATTTTGTTTAATCTTCTGTCCTATTCTTTGTAGTTCTGTTTGAAATTACTCATTCCTTTTTTCTTTGCTTTTCATTTCTAGTTTCATTTTTTAAAAGATAAATTCCTCAAAGTGGAATTCTTGCATCAAAAGATGTGATTATTTTCAAAATTCTTGAAACATTTTGCCAAATTACCTTCCAATATGTGATACATATGAATGATTATTTTAAAATACTCTTGCCAAATTTTGTTCCCTAGTTTTCCCATTCATAAAATGAAAATAATAATATTACCTTACAATAATCACATTACCACTTAGGTTATTGTATTAAATGAGTTAGTAATATGTAAAGTATCTAGAACAATGCCATGCACCTTTTTTCTATTATTATTTGCAACTCTGTCAGCTAAAAAGTCTCTCATTTTATCTTTTATTCAATTTTTAGAGAGATGGGTCACATTTTTATATGTGTATTACATATTTTTGCTTCTTCTTTGGTGAATTGTCTATTCATATTCTTAGTACAATTTCCTAATGGGTGTTTGCTTATTCTTATTTATTTTTAGGCACTCATTATGTCATAAGGATGTTAACTCTGTATCTGTCCTAAATGTTTCAAATATTTCCTTCAGTTCTTTTGACTTTTTATATGCAAATGATTATAATATTTTATTGTCAAATAACCAATCTTTTTGTTTGTAGTTTTCCTTTTTCTTTTTTTATAGGAAATATATTAGTTGTCTGTTGCCACTGTAACAAATCACCGTAAAGCAAGTGACTTAAAATAACAGAAATGTATGACTCATCATTGTGGTGTTTAGTAGAAGTCCAAAACAGGGTATTGGCAGATTGGTTACTTCTGGAGGCTCTGAGAGAGAATCTGTTTCCACGCTTCTCTTCTAGCTTCCTTTGACTGCAGGCAATCCTTGGAATTCCTTGGCATTCCTTGGCATGTAGATTCCTTGGCATCACTCCAGTCTGGCTCCTTCTCACATGGCCTTCTCCCCTGTATATGTGTATATCTTCATCCAAATTTCCCTCTTCTTGTAAGAACAACAATCATATTGGATTTAGGGCCTATCGTAAGACAGTATGACCTCATCTTAAATTGAGTACATTTGCAAAGACACTATTTCCAAATAAAGTCACATGCATGGGTTCTGGGTGGACATGAATTTTTGCAGGACACTGCTTAATCCAGTATAAGAATTAATTTCATGCTCCAAGATCATACAAATATTCATCTAGATGTTCTATTCATTTTTTTACACTTAATTCTTTAATCCATCTGGATCTCCAGTGTTTTTGAATACAATTAGTAATTAATCCTTTAGACTGAGATACATTACCTTGAGATCTAAGAATCCTTCCATTTTTTTTCAAAAATGTCATGGAAAAGTAAAATACCAGATGTACCATTTAAATAAAAACTTAGCAGTTTCACAGAGAGCAAGAAATAAGTAAAAAGTAAAAAGGCAATTTGATGACTCAGAACTTGACTAAGAAGTATCAGGCTTCATTTCCATTTTCTGGTGCAGAATAAATACTCCTCACTCTTAGGAATCTCAGAATTTACTAGATAATCCTCATTTCACCCTGTGCTCCATATTTACATAGTTTTTTTTCCTTTTTCTTTTATATTGTGGTAAAAAAAACACATTATATGAAACCTACCTTAACAAATTTATAAGTGTGCAATTTGGTGTTATTAACTATAAGCACAATGTTGTACAGCAGATTTCTAGAAATTTTTCATCTTTCATGTCTGAACATTTACAACCATTGAACATCAACTCACTATTTTTCCCTCCACCCATCCCCCAGCAACCACCATTTGACTTTCAGCTTTGATGATTTTGACTATATTACATACCTCACATAAGTGGAATCATGCAGTATTTGTTCTGTGACTGCTTACTTCACTTAGCGCAATGTCCATTAGGTTAATCCATATCATACCATATTGCAGTATGACAGGATTTCCTTCTTTTTATTGCTGAATAAAATTCCATGGTATATACCATGTTTTCCTGTCTGCCTCAGTGCAGTGAGGCGGTGCACTGGCTTCTTGTTCATGTGGGGAGCCTCATAAGTGATGCCTCATAAGTGATATCTGGATTTCTGATAAGAGGAATTGGTCCTTGTATTGTTGTATTTCCTCAGTGTCTTCCCAGGAGGAAGGGAGTGTCTAGGGCCTCCTATTCCACTACATTATTGACGCCACCTTTCTTTTTTCTTCTTTTGCATGAATTATACCATCAACATGTATGAACATTATAGCAATTTGTGTCCACATATATGCTCAAAGTGAGAAAGAAAGAAGTATTTTAAATGAGCAATTCAAGATTTAGAAGATTGACACCTAAGATGTATCTCTCCCCTCTCTTTTACCTTAGTGTCTCTCCTTTAATTTTTCATTTCTTCATGCAGAAATGCTCAACATGACTGATTCTTTAAAGTGAAATATAACAAAGTGAAATTAAAAAGCAACATAATACATTTAATTTTTCCCTGAATTATTTCTCCTCAAGGATAAATCTTTATCATTATCTTTTTTATCTAGCCAAACTTTAGAAGATTTTAAACTCTGTTTTCTTACTCTCTTTACCCATCAATTCTAAATACATTAGTTGGGAACTGTCCCCAAACAGTTATTGCAATGTTTCTTGTTGTGAAAAAGTCCCCTTTCAATTTGTTTGTATATTTAATCTTCTTTAGTCCTTCTTGATTTCTCTGGTGCTATTAAATTCTATTGATACTTTCTACTGTTACATTCTACTGTCCAAGACTCCTGAGTGTTGTCAGCATCCCTGAACTGATCATGTCCCAGGTCAAGTGGAATTCCTAACCCAGTAATTAGTTCTTTATATTCCTAATTAACACTATTTGATGTTGAAGTTTAAGGGTACCTGAAAAAACTCCACGTGGCCAGTGATCTCTCTGGGGCTGGTGTCCAGTGAGAAGTCAGGAGGTAGTCCTTTTCTCCTCCATTCACTCTGTTCCCTGCCTGAAACCCTGAAGATACTTGATGAAGTTTAGATGTCTCACATTTCATGCCAGTTGGAACATCTTGCACAGGTATTGACAGAGAAAGAGTTCTGAATCCCTCCTACAGAGAGAAAGAAAGACAGAGGCTGGCATCCTTGGCTGAGGCCTCAAAGCTGGCCTGTGGGATTCATTCATCCTGCGCTTTCAAAATGTGTAGTGTATTCTTTTACTTCCCAGCACAACTACTCCAGAGGCCACACATTTTTGGCCTTGCATTTTTACTCTTTATATTTGACATTTCTCTTCCATCAACAACAACAACAAAATTCCTGTATCTCACACAGCATTTACTCTTCTTTCTCTGCTTATAGGGTGCTGTGCCATCCTTTTACAACCAGGAAATTATCAAACATTTTTAATAAGATCAAATTTTCATTTATACGACATTCCTGTATGTCCTATAAATGTAAGCCAGACCAATTTTGTTTTCGAAATTCATTCTATCTTCCCTTTCTCCTCCTTTTCCCAAATTCAAATCTTGATATGAGACCACCAGCAGGATCCAGTGGTGGGATACAGGAGTAGCATAGATTATCCACTGAGCATCTGTAGCCTCACTTATTCTTTCTGTCAAGTTTCATTCATCCAGCTTAGTTGAAGTGAGCAACTTTTCCTCCCATCAAAGGTTTGACTTGGTATGTGAAATTCAGAAGGATCCCTAAGGTGCTGGACACCAAAATGAACTGCAAATTAGAAATCTGATGGTAGCCAGCAGGAAAGGATGTGGATTTCCCCCTCACACACCCTCCACAACCATCAAGCCAAGTCTGCCACACCTAGATCAGATTTCCACTTTTTGATAAAAATAAGATTGGACCAATGGATGCTTTAGAAATCCGTCATGTCACTAGAGTTGATTTTGGCTTTTAACTAAAAACTAAGTTTAATTTATTTTCCTCGTACTAGTGAAAATGAATTAGTTCAGTCTCCTTATCTCTGTGGGTATGTGTGCATGTGTGAGAAAAATATATATATTTTACATTGTCTGTATATAGGAAAGATATCTTTTCTATTCTTTGGTTATGTAGCCAAATTACATGAAAAAATCTTAGAGAAACTTTTGTTATGTCAAGATGCATCTCTATATAACTAATAAGGAAATAAAAATCTGCAGTGAAATACAAAAGGTAAAATGGTAAGTTGCTTTTTTTTTGGCATCTTAAGGTCTCCAAAGAAAATTAAAGCGTTCATAAATCCTTATGAGTAGTGCACTTCACACACACACACACACACACACACACACACAAACAACAAAGAATGTATGATGCTGTTAATAAAAAAAGTCTCTTAACATTTGTGTATTTGAAGTACTACTTAAATGGAGTAACATCTGAGATTTTTATCCTTGGATAATTCTTTTATCGATTGTTTGATATAACGTAACAATTATTCATGACATTATGCAGTTGAAATGGTTTCACTAGATGAATAATAGCCTGTACTTCTGCTCTTCATTATAATCCATGACTTTTGTATTTATCCTTCAGATGAACAATTCATTTAGTGATATAGAAGAGGCACACATTCTTTACTGAATGGAATGTAATGTAGAACAGCAACTGAGAAGAGGAGCAGCTAGGCTCACACCAAAATTACTCTCTGACCAGCCTCTATTATCTACAAAAACACAGTAATGGAGGGAAATATTTTTTTCTTATCAATAAAGATTGGAGATGGGACAGTACTTTTTTTTTATGTTCCTGTTATCTGTCTTTCCTTCTCTGTATAGGCATTGTTAGGTATCCTCTATATTCCACCTTCATGGAAAGCATTATCTCTTATTTATCAGCTCCTGAATTAGCACATTCTCATCATAGTTGGTCAGATTATTTTTGCTATGTCAAACATCTGCCTGTCAACTTGGAATGCTTTGCAAAGCACAAATTGTCCACACTTGTCTGGCCCAAATCAATTTTACATATGCAAATATTAGAGAGATGAAATTAAAATAAATAAAAAAGTAGTAGAACAAGATATAATTATAGTATATAGTAAATGCATTAATTGTCAGGACTGATAATGCGTTAGGAAAGTACAATATCCCAAATCTATGTTATAACAACTATTTTTTCTGTCACCAACTTCCCAAGCCTTAGTATCATTTTTCTATCTTCTCTTAATCATTGATGGATTGAAAATAACTCTAAGTAATTGGAAATCATATGATACAGATCACATAGAATTTATATGGGTATTATATGCCATAAAATGCCTTGTTCTCATCTTCATATTCAGTGTAAAAGTAAGTTAGATAGTGGACAAAAATTTTTCTTTTTACCATCTAGTTAGTTACTATTGCATTGTTGAGAGGTCATGAGAGTTTTTTACACTGAGTGACTAGCAAAATAAAATTCAAAATATATTTATGCCTTGGAAGTTACTCTCTTCAAAATCAAATGGGAAATTTTGAACTGGTTTCAGAATACCGTTATTTCAGAGTTTCATTTTCCAGTTCTAATCATATATTGCCTATCAGCAGCCCTATTGGCTTGCAAATGAGTACACTGTCTTCATTTGTAAATGTAGAGGAACATTGGATAGAAGTTGTACAAATCAGAAAACAATGAGGATGTAAAATAAATCTGATGGCAATATTCATTGATGCAACATGGGAAAACATAATGCTTTACTTTATTGCAGTGTTTTCTTCTGACCAGAGTTTTTACTTTGATGTTATGACATTCACAGTAAGCTTTTCCATAATACAAACTTGTGTGGATGTACAGTATCTCTTCCCTTTGTTCCCCAGATCTACTTATCACCAGGATGTTGATTGTATGAACTACATCAATGGACTGATTTGCCCTCCAATTTTTTTGTTTGGTTTCACTAATCAGAAAAACCAGCAGGAAATGGGTCATAGGGAGGAGAGGTAGATGACTGGATTTGGGGTAATTATTTTCCTGTTATTCTACCTGGTAGTTGATTTTTGTTTCCTGTTTTTTCTTTGTTTTTCTTTTTTTTGTTTTTGCTGTTTCCCTCTACTAACAAACAGCCATAGTTTGTGTCAGATAGTTCACCCCGTAAAGCTATCTTATTTGCCTAGATACTGTGAAAACTTTCTGTTCTTTTTATCCCCTGGATTACCATATTATCCTGTGTAGCTCTCCTTAATACCTCCCTATGAATAAATAGTACTCTCTTTAAACTCCTCCAAACACCCAGTTTCAATGCACCATATGTATCTTGCCTGGTACCTGATTTATACAATGAGTAAGGACAGTAGACATGTGCTTCTAAATGAAGTTGTTTATAGACTTGAAGCATTACTAGGGTACTTACAGTCATTCTATAAACTGTTTTGATATTTAATCTAAGAAATGAGTTATGAAAAGTATTACTTCTGTTCTTTTGAGGATACTCTAAAAAATCAATTAATTATTGGGGGGAACTTAGCTATATCGACATATATTTCATATATACACATATACCTATATGTGTATTTCTAAAACTCGATTTCTGTAACTTAATACCAAGGAAGATATTATTATTTTATTTTTATTTTATTCTTTCATTTTTTTGGATTATAAAACCCCTATCTAGAACCAAAGTACACCCAATCCAGTGTCAATCTGAGAATATTCATCTCCTTAGCTCTAAGAGCTTGAGTTCAAAAAGAATACACTATTTGAGAGGAAAAATTAAACAAAAAAGAAAAATTAAATCTATCTCTACCCTTCCTGGCTTCCAAGTCCAGCTTTCAGTTTTATTCCCACACAGCTACAACATCTAGCAAATGATAGGAGTAGCTGAGGCAATGATGGCTATTAATTTCAGCACCCCAATAATTTTAACTTCTCATTACAACACAATATTTTAAAAAGAACAAAGACAAGTACATAAAATCTACACCCTTATCATACCTAAAAGATGATCCAAATTTCAGATTGCCTACAGGTTGAAAAAAAATCAAGCAAAGAAATAAGCAACTAGTCATTGGTGTGAACCTTTGTAAAATGCAAGGGAAAAACAGGAAAAAAAACTGCATGGAAGAGAGAATGAAGCTAGCAGAGATTCTAAATAAATCCCACATTAATGTAGTCCCAAACATAATGCAGCCACTGTGGAAAACAGTATGAAGATTCCTTAAAAAACCAAAAATAGAATTAAAACTACCATATGATCCAGCAATTCCAGTCTTGGGTATGTATCCAAAAAAAAAATGAAGACACTAACTTTGAAAAGAAACAGTGTTCATAGCAGCATTATTTATAATAGCCAAGGTTTGGAGACAACCCAAGTGTCTATCGACAGATGAATGGATAAAGAAGTTGTGGTACATATATGCAATGGAATATTATCCGGCCATAAAGAATATAATGAAATTCTGTCGTTTGCAAGAGTGTGGATGGATCTCAAAGGTATTATGCTTAGTGGAGTAAGTCAGGCAGAGAAGGACAAATATTCTGTTATCACCTACATTTGGAATTTGAAAAATAACATGAATGCATATGAATGTATATAACAAAACAGACACACTGATAAAGAGAACAAAGTAGTGGTTAGCAGTGGGAAGAGGGAAATGGGGAAGGGTAAGATAATCGTATTGGATTAAGAGATACAAACTAAACTATTTATAAAATAAATGAGCAACAAGGATATATTGTACAGCAAAGGGAAATATAGCTGTTATTTTGTAATAACTTTAAATGGAGTATAATCTATAAAAATATTGAATCACTATGCTATACATCTAATACTAATATATTATTAACAACTTTACCTTAATTAAAAAATAAAATTAATCCCAAATCATCATCAAAAATGAATGATCGTTTAATATGTTAAAATAGAGATTAAATGAATTAGATTTATAAAGGCACGTTACATGCAAAGATATACCCGGGGTGAGTGCTGGGGTATGTGGGGTTGTGAAGAGTGCACAAAAGGAAAGGCATTCTTTGGAAGAAGCATGATAAAAGGAAAAAGAATGAGTATGACAATCAGTATATTTCAAGGCAAAAGACATTAAAAAAAAAGACACACATATCTTCCATTTCTTCACACCCCCTTAAGAACCTATACTTTGCTATAGAGATAGAAGTGGGTGCTCTTGAACAAAGATTCTTTTTTTTTTTGTTTTTTTTTTTTTGCAGTACGCGGGCCTCTCACTGTTGTGGCCTCTCCCGTTGCGGAGCACAGGCTCCGGACGCGCAGGCTCAGCGGCCATGGCTCACGGGCCCAGCCGCTCCACGGCATGTGGGATCTTCCCAGACCGGGGCACGAACCCGTATCCCCTGCATCGGCAGGCAGACTCTCAACCACTGCACCACCAGGGAAGCCCCAAATATTCTTATAAAATGCTACAGATTGCCAACCCTACCCACAAAGATGCAGAGAATCAAACACTCCTTTTTTTTTTTTTTCCCCGGTAAGCGGGTCTCTCACTGTTGTGGCCCCACCTGTTGCGGAGCACAGGCTCCGGATGCACAGGCTCAGCAGCCATGGCTCATGGGCCCAGCCGCTCCATGGCATGTGGGATCCTCCCGGACCGGGGCATGAACCCGTGTCCCCTGCATCGGCAGGTGCACCCTCAACCACTACGCTACCAGGGAAGCCCCCAAACCCAACTTTTTGAAAATTGTGACAAAATTAAATGAAAAATGTGATGCTATACAATTCAAGTGGAAATATTTTCCATGCCAAAAAAACCTCAAAAGACAAAAAACAGTGTGAGTAGAACACTGTAACATGACACTCAAAATTGAATTACTTATCTTAAAGCAAACATTTGTAGATTTGAAAAATCATCTTGAATCAGTTTCAAAATTGAAAACATAATGTTAAAAAAAAAGGAAGAAATAAAACAAAATTGACTGAACCAAGGAAGGGAATGCAAAAGCTGATAAAATCTGATCAGAAATGAACATGAAACTACGAGCTGACCAAGGAAGAATAAATCTGAATGAAAGCATAAAACATAATGTGGATAGATACATATATAGGCAGGTGGAAGGAGGGAAGGAAGGAAGGGAGGGAGGAAAAGAAGGAAACAGAAAAAGGAAGAAGGAAAGAATGAAACAGAAAGAAAGGAACTAATAAAGCAAAAGGCTGAAATACTAACAGGTGCCTGTGGGTAAAGGGTAGATGGTTGTTACCTGTACAATTTTTGTTTTTGTGATCTTTTGAAAATTTGATATTATTACCAAGTACAAAGTTATTACCAAATTATTTGAAATGTGAAATTATTACCAAAAATGTGAAATTATTACCAGATACAAATACACATATCATAAGAAAGTCATAAGATACTGTCTTTTAGAACTCATAATCAAGGGAGGTAAAAGCCACAGAAAATTTTAACCATAAAGCTTTTAATCCTTGAATATCATTCTTTAGCCATCTTTAACCAGTCACAAGTTCTCTTCTGTTAACAATTAATATTCTTTCACGTTTGTAAAGTAGCAGTCTTACATAGGACGTACTACTTCGAGACTATATAACCATTGACACTTTTATTTTTTTTCAAGTTCCTTTCTCATTTTTTTTTTAACATCTTTATTGGAGTATAACTGTTTTACAATAGTGTGTTAGTTTCTCCTTTACAACATAGTGAATCAGTTATACACATACAATGTTCCCATATCTCTTCCCTCTTGCATCTCCCTCCCTCCCACCCTCCCTATCCCACACCTCTAGGTGGTCACAAATCACCGAGCTGATCTCCCTGTGCTATGCGGCTGCTTCCCACTAGCTATCTATTTTACGTTTGGTAGTGTATATATGTCCATGCCACTCTCTCACT